>NW_027526422.1:145804861-146319861 GCF_048455015.1 Haemaphysalis longicornis | reverse complement strand
TGGAAGAATTACCGCTCGAGCACCTTGTCTTGTCTTTGCACCAAATACAGATCACGGGCCGCACAGGTCGTCAGCACTCACGCATGTCAAGCGCGCCTTGAAAGCACGGATAGGTTCAGAAATTCCTGTGTTTGCGTGTGCTCAGGTATGCAATGTCGCCCTTGCCGAAAAGCTGTTACATGCGTCAGGTATCATCCACTGCGCACGAGCGAATGTTCAGGCTGTGTTTAGAGTAGGCACGACCTTTCTATGGGTGTTTTGATGAGAACCAATGCGCAGGGAGAATTCTTTTTTCTCTCGTTAGTGTATACTGCGATAGTGCATTGGTTCGTATAAAAATCTGCGTCATGTTTTTTTTTCTGCTAGAAATTGGGAGATTGTTCACACTTTAACACCACGCAACCTCTGGCTCTAGTTAACTGAAGAAGGACTTAGAGAATGCGTTGCGGCCTTGGACTCAGCAAAACTGAGTCCAAGGCCTGCGTAACTAATTGTATAACTGAGGCCTGTACTAATTTGAGGAGTTGCATGCAGTGGAATAGCAATGAAGGTTCCCTCAAGTGTCCTCTGGACTGGGCGATCAACCGAAAGAAAAGATGTAAAGAAAAATGATAACGATAATAATAAATGGACACGTGCGGCAGCTGGTCAGTCTAGTGTTGTGGAAATCCCTACGCCAGAAAAAAGCGCCTAGGTGTACTCATTGATATATTGTAGGGTTTAACGCGCCGACGAAATGCAGGCAATAAGGCACGCCGTAGTGGAGGGCGCCGGATATATTTTGGCCATCTTAGGCCGTAATCTCGTACACATGGGCGTTTTTGCTTTTCGCCTCCATCAGGAAAGCAGCCGCGGCTGCCGGGAATCGAACCGGGACCTCGTGCTCAGCAGCGCCATTAGGTCTCCTCGTAATTTTATATGCTGCAATAAAGGTCTCTAGCTGCAGTGAAAGGTCGAAAAAGAGTTTATTTTGGTTTAGTTCATCAAAAATACGTAACAAAATGGTGTGAGCCAAATGGGCGCTTCGCCGTTCAGTTCTGAAAACACGAAGTGTAAATGACGGCTGCTTCAACAATCAGTTCTAAAAACAACAAAAAAGTAAACGAATAGAGTTGTCTTCTGCCTGCGTGCGGCGCTTCACAAACGAGCTGCTTAAAAGAGGTGTTTGAGAGCCGGTTTCGCTTCGCTGTCGGTCACTAAAAGAGACGTCGTGGAAAACACGCGTTCCACGTCATCTGACGTCACATTGACAACGGAAACTGCCCTTGCGAGTCGGGAAAGCAAGGGAAAGTGGATAGCGTTCGCTTTCCGTAGGTAGGAACGTTTAGAAACAAAGCTTGCCGCGTGCAGCTTGCAGGCGCAGGCGTGACCGCAGTTCCTATCACATGGGCTCTCCTGTTTCGGGTGGATTCTCGAACCAATATTTTAAGCCTTCGTAGATGCTGCTTCGGGCAAAGGCGTCTGATTGTCTAAACAGGAGGGCCAGTGTTGCAAAACGTTGTAGATTTTTTTGAGTGGTTGAGATATCTTTCGTGTCATTATTTAACAGTGCTTGCCGAGTACTCCCAAGCCCCTATCTGTTCTGCTCCGGATGTCTTTCTCAACAACACTAATCATCTGTCAACACTAACCATCTGTCCGAGGTAGATATAATGGGTTACTTCTTCTAGGGTTTCGTTGATGAAGCTGAAGACAACATTTTTGGCATGTTCATTCCTTATTAATATAAATTTCCTCACATAAATTTGTAGCCCCACGGCCGGGGTACTGATGGTAGTTCCTGAAGTATTTTTTGCATGTGTTCTGTATTCTGACTCGGCAAGACTACGTTGCCTGCAAACCTCAAATGGCTCAAGTATTCCCCGTTTGTCCTGAATCCAATGTTTTGCTGGTCCAGTTTTCGAAATACAATCTCACAACATGCTGTGAATAGTTTTGAAGAAAAGGTCTCCCTCTGTTTTAATTCCTTTCGGGTCAGAGATTTATCGCTTTTCTTGTAGAGGGTGATCCAGCACGTGCATCCCTTATATATGTCTTCTAGAAGTCTTATATAGGTTTTCTCTATGCCGTGGTCTTAAGTGCTTATAAAACAGCTGCGGTAAGTACGGAATCAGATGCTTCCTCGCAATCTATAAGGACCATGCGAAGGGGTTTAGTGTACTTTGCGGATTTTCCCATCACTTGGTTGACGACATGGTTGTCATCAATGGTTGAATACCCTTTCATAAACCCAACGGGCTCTGTAGGTTGATGGCGATCCAGGCAGTCACCTATGTGGCTATCTATAACTTCTGTAAATAGGTTGTAAACAACTGAGACTAGACAAATGGGTGTGTAATTCTTGAGGTCCTTCGGATCTCCCTTCTTTTGAATCAGAATAATTTTAGCCTATTTCCAGGCTATGGGCACTTTTTGAGTCTTCGAGCATTCCGAAAAATAGTGGAGCAAGCTTTTCAGTACAATACCTCATCCCTCTTTCAAATGATCTACGGTTATGCCATCGCAACCTGCAGCTCTTCCTATTTTCATGCCTTTGAGAGCTTTTTCATCTTCGTCTTTAGTTAATAGTGTGATATCGCAAGTTCACCTTGTACTCTCAGTAGGTTCTCGCGGTCTAACGTCACTGGCATACAACTTGGTGTAGACTCGTTTTGCTACCTTCATTATGTCGTCCGACTTGTGCGTAATGTTTCCCTGCTCATCTGTCAGTGCGTACATCCTCTGTTTGCCGATGGCTAGGTTTGCCTTTGTTTCTTTCAAACTGCCCCCTATTTGCAGCATTTTGTCGATCCCTGCGGTGTTATATGCACGAAAGTCTTTTGTTTATTTGTTTATTCAACGCGATCCACCGTAAATTACAGCTTCATGTGCTTACGTTTGGCAATTAGTACTTTCATTTTCTGAGTTTTGCAGTTTGTTCTCCAGATGCTGCTCCGCCCACAGCTGCTCTTCTGTACTTCTCCCTCGCTAGAAAGAGTGCGTGCTTTGAAGGTTGCGAGGATCAAGTTCCAATGGTGGCCGTCTGGACGCACAGATTATTGAGACCGTCTGCTCTATCTCTGTTCTAACCGGCACGGTGGACATGTGCTTTAGAGCTGCCTAGTAGTGAGGGCCGCAAGTTGAGTTGGCAAGTCATGAGACGTGGCAGCCATCTACTACACCGGGGTGGTCAGATCCTTCTCTGTTGAGGGAGTGCTGTTGAACCTGTTGAACCTTCCAAGTGTAGCCTCTAAGGTATTCGGGATGATGGTTACTTCAGGAACAAGCAGAACTCCATACTTACATGGGTTGGGCATAGTGAGCCAGGCGAGAAATAGTCAGAGAGCGAGAGAAGTTTCCCTCCGACGACGTTGTCGCGCACGCCTGTAGTGATGCTGAGCAAGCATTTGTTGTTTTGGCTTTTACACTCGCGGTTCTGAAAGAGTAAGCTGACACGCTGGCTTACTGATGAGATTCACTGGCGTCTGGCCGTTGGAAAGGTAAGCTATTGCCGTGCTCAATTGTATAGCTACGAAAAAATAATAATTTGGAAGCTCAGTTGGCCAACCTGAAGCTGGTCATGAGAAGCCGAGCTTCTCAGCCAACGCTGCGCTGGCTGGTTTGAAGCTGAGCTGACGCAGCTCCGTCTAAGCGTGTCCTCCATAAATGGAAGCTTCTCAAACTTACGGTGACGTTAGATTTAGGCGTTTGACTGTAACTGTACCAAACATGCACCTAGCGAGCCGATTCCACTTGCCGAACTATGAGAACAGCAACCCCATAATGTGAGTATGGCCTTCAAATTTCATGTGGAAGATGTTAGCTAGGCTTATTTTGCTTGCATATGACTCAGCTAGCGCGGCCGCCCCGGCGCCGAGGAAAAAGAAAACGTTTATAACACTGAAACGCTTCGTGCTACGACGCTCAAATATGGTAAAAAGGTCGTCTAAAAATTCACAAAAGCCGGGTACGAAAGGATTAGAACTTACGTGGCAGATTTTCTGAAGAAATTTTGATAATATGAAACTTCTCGCAGGCTTACGTTATACCGTGGCCTCCTTCGATCGGGTACTGGCGGCGCGCCGTTGCTCCGGCCGTCCCAAACGCCCGGAGAGAGCGTAAGTTGAAAAAGGGGGGTGGCCGCGTTTTTCGCCGGCGCGCGTAGCCTATGGTCGCTTTTCCTGGCGCGGGCGGGCGCAAAGGACGAAAACTCGGCCTTCGCAGCCTCTTTGCGGCGTTTAATAATACAACGGTTACCGCACACCAATGCAGGAGAAAGGTAGAAGTAGTTGCTGGTGCCATTAGGGTAGTTACTCTTGCCTTTGAATTTTCGACATAGACTATATGCCCGTGGTGATGCATAAGTCAATTCATTGCACAATAGTATTCTTTTCTGTAGTCACGCATGGTTCCAAAACACAACACGTTTTCCGGTTTTATTTTTGAAAATCTCGTACATGTTGTTTGGAACGCACGGAACGCATATTCCGTGCGTTCCGAGCAAGAACCAAATTATGGGAATTCAGCCGACCAAAATCCAACCATTAGAAAACACGAAAATACCCCCGATGTCATTTCCTTTTTTCTCCTTTAAACTTGCCGTCTTTGACAGATAAAGTAGATGACATGGCAACACTACTTCAAACGTTTGGCGCAACTTTTACCGCTACACTATTAAAAGACTCGTGGTATACTTTAGCGTCAGAAGTGTACACTGTCCAAATGGCTATCGGTTTTTCTTCCGCAATAGGCAGGGTAAACGTGCTGGTGCCGTTTATTGGCATGCATGCTTGCATATACAAACGTACAGCGAGATTTCCAGTCTACCATAAATGGACGTGGTTTAAGTTATGTAATAAAAATCTTTATCCGAGTTACGATTGGTATAGTTCTCCACTTGATGTGTTTATTCACTAATATCCCGAACAACTTACTTACAGCCGATGTTCTGCATACAGATATGAGTGATCAGCTTAAATGCTCAACGAAAAAAATAATGCCCTTAATATGTCATGCCCACAAATTATGTGCAGAAGATATTACCCCAGCAAATCGATCTAGAAATTCAGCAACAGCCCTTCGAAAAAATACACATGTAGAGTCGATAGCGATATGAAAGGCATCGCGGAATACCATGACTTTTTCACGCACGGCAAATAATTTGGTAGCGAGATTGCAGTAGGTACTTGAAACCCCTAAGCATATTAAATAAAACGCAAAAAAGATTGATTCGAACCCGTGGAAGCATAACAGATTATATGACTATTGTAGTCGCCTGCCTATAAACAATACACGAGAGCTTATCGGTAGTACGCTGTTTTCGCGCACGTGCACGTGCGCACACGCACGCACGCACGCACGCACGCACGCACACACGCACACGCACGCACGCACGCACGCACGCACACGCGCACGCGCACGCGCACGCACACGCACACGCACACACACACACACACACACACACACACACACACACACACACACACACACACACACACACACACACACGCACACGCACACGCACACGCACACGCGCACACACACACACACACACACACACACACACACACACACACACACACACACACACACACACACACACACACACACACACACACACACACACACAACGGATACCCAGAGCGTTCGAAACAACTTAAAGGGACACTGAAGTGAATTTGTCAAGCTCCCGTTTTTGCTTGCACTGTGTAGACTGGCTCAAATTAGCACACTTTTCATCGTTTTTACGATTGACAAATCGGTAATTATTTTACAAAGCGCGAAAGAAGAAAAACTACCATGCGCGGTTTGCGGCGGCCGCACCAACTAAAGCTGTGACGTTAGGAGGAGCGGGCACCGTGATTGGACGATGCCCAAGGTGAGCAACCAAACAAGTTTCGGTTTCGGTTCTGTAAAACACAACCGGTGGCGTTGTTGGATGGGCATTCTCAATGACTCAGTAATCATCGTACCGCGCTTCTGCCATGTTGTCAGCTGTAAAAATGCATAAAGATAAGCCTCCTAGGACGGCTTGGAATCGTAGCATTCACTAGCCGAAACCTACGCAGTGCATGAACGCCCTCCGCGTACCCGTAGACGCCCAAATGTCATGCGCTTTTCCCCCATAATTGGAGCTTGCCTCCCTCATGCCTGTATCGTAAAAAGCGTGTTCGCACCAGGCCAAGGGTCTGTTCATTCTGGCCTGGCCCACTGCCTGCAAGCAGTCGGTGCTTATGGCAACAGCACGCCAACGAGAACTCGCTAGCGCGCCATGCATGTGCCAGCCTGCGCGCGTTTTGTGAACTAGTTCGTGTAGCCATGAACGTTGCGGCCCTAAAAAAGGTGAACTCAATATAGAAAACATCGGCGGAAAACAAAAAAGTTAACTTACAAAAAAAAAAAGCACATACCCGCGGGGATTCGAACTCGTGACTTGCAAAACATTTGCAGTGACATACCCAGCGCCCCAGACTATTGAGCCACGGAGCGGGACGCGAAGGCCTTGCTAATATAGGGTATATATTGTACAACCGGTTTACACTTTTATTTAGTTTTGGCATTTGAAGCAGCTTAGGTGACTATTTGTTGTACTGCGATCGTGCAGTAAGCGTCGCCCGAGTTTCCACAGTAGCTCACGTCTAGCAATTGCATTTCGTAGACGGAAAAGCGTTCGCAGATGCGTAGTCGTGCTGCTGACCGCTGTGCTTGTTCGCCCAGCGCAAAAAAGTGCTTCCCGCGCCCTAGTTTTACGCTGTACGGTAAAAATATCAGTTGATTTTATTTCCTTAGTACCTATATTGACTTCGCTGACTCTTCTCCCGCCTTCAAGAGGCCTTATATTTTCCTACTGGCGTACCAGTCAGCGAAGCGTCGCATGTGCGCTTGTGCAGAACTTGTGTGAAGCGAACTTGACTTGGAGCTAGATACAGTGTACAAACAAACCAAGTAAAGAAAGGCACATTCTTTCATTCACAAACGTGTCCTGGCTTCGTTTCAACTAAGCAAACGAATTGCGACCAAGCAATTTTTTTGAACCTCCTTGATTGCGACGACCTGCCGGCGGCCGGCGGACGAAACGCTGGGCCGACTGACTCTGTCGGCCGGGGAGCCGTGCAGTAGCGCAGCCGTGGCGCCGCCAATTGCCAGCTCATCCCCTCCTGACGTCACACGAAAACGCCACAGAAAATGGGCGAGCGTAAAGAGAGGAGGACAGCATTTTCGAATTAGTTTTTCTACTAAATAAAATCGCGTAAACGCGCCTAGAGTGGTCGAAACATGGCCTGGGGACTCCGGACTACAATTTGCGCTAGTAATCCCGCAATGTTTACATATCACTTCAGTGTCCCTTTAAAAGACAAAAAAGCATATTTTCCCGCAGCGATATTGCGCGAAAATGCTGTAACAGCGAAAAAAGAATTCAGCACGCTGGCATTCACTCTGCCCTAGATGACAGAGCCCTTGGCTATGGCATTCGCCTTTCAAGCAAACGACCACTAAAGTTGCGTGCAAAGGCAATCGTGGCTGTTAAACAACGTACGTTAAACAACTTTGTACTTGTATATGATCGAGTCAAAATACATAGATCACATATTGAGAGTTTTCTAGCACGAAGACGCGACAACGAAGGCTGATTTACAACTCAAAGCGCAGGCAGCGTCGGCCAGACGAGCCTCGCTTCAACCTTAGACTAACGGCGCCGCCTCGCGGCGTGTGTCGGAGTTAGCAAAATTACACCGCTCCCTTTGCTTCCGCGCCGAATGGGACGGCCGGAGCAACGGCATGCCGCCGGCAGCAAATTGCGGAGGCCACGGTTATACTATCGACTAATAAGATCCGCTCGCTTCTCGGAACAGGTTCGTTTGCAGTTAAACTTGATTTGAGAAAGCTTCGCGTTTCCTTATCGTTTTTATTTCGACAAAGCTGTAGTTGATTTTGTTTACGATGTAAGCTTTTGTGAGTGACAAAACTTTGAATTGGAGTAGTGAGGCATGTTCCTGTAATGCCGTACGTGTAGTTATAGCGAGGGCGATTGGACAATGCTATCACGTATAGCAACAATAAAATAATGCTTTGAAAGCACCGGACAGTGAAACGTACAATCTTTGCCAAACTTTTGCGGGCCACGGCGACCGCGGCCGGAGCAAGCGCGCGGCCGAGCAGGGCGCTGCGCTTGCCGCTGTTGGCTGGTTGCAGCGCTAAAGAGAGCGAGGGGAACTTTTGCTCTTGCTTGTGTAGTGTGTCTTGCGCGACAAGAGCCGCGCAAAGTGCCTGCGCCTAAGCGAAGTGCGCCTGCTCTGAGAAACCGGCCTCGCTGCACCTATGACGCTACATGAAAGGAAGCGGGAAAGTTCCCCTCGCTCTCT
The DNA here is from genome assembly GCF_048455015.1 of Haemaphysalis longicornis. Classification (NCBI taxonomy): domain Eukaryota; kingdom Metazoa; phylum Arthropoda; class Arachnida; order Ixodida; family Ixodidae; genus Haemaphysalis; species Haemaphysalis longicornis. The sequence goes on along the minus strand of NW_027526422.1, from coordinate 146,311,519 downwards.
TTAGCCGCGTAACCAGCCGGCAGTGGCAAGCGCAGCGCCCGCGCTTGGCGGCGCGCTTGCTCCGGACACGGTTGCCATGGCCCACAAAATTTTCGCAAAGATTGTACGTTGGTGATGATAATTCGATAGCACATGCCACTGGAGGCACCAGGTCAGTACAGTGCTTAGAATGGACGCGCTTCCTTCCACAGGACACGTTTTTTAGAAGTTTAATTGGGCTGATGCTTACCAGAAAGACTTTGAACCGTTTACACCGACAACAGCTCTGAAGCATGGCAACGCAAACACAGCCGGCATGTCAGTTTTAGAGTTCTCCAATGACGCTTCCTGATTCACTTCATCATAGAGAATTCTTGTTGACTAGGAAGTTTCCTCTTCGCCTTTGTGTTGATATTTAAAAAAGGCTTACGTGCAGTGTAAAGAATTCTTAAGATCCTAAACCAGAGCTTTGGAATGCATTTTCAGTCAACATAGCTTTGGATTCTTGTGGGACTTTGAACAGTAAGAGAGTATCTTGTTAAGCACTGTGATAATAATTACAGGGTACGCGTTCGTTCATTGTTTCATCCAAAATATTGCACCTTTCTTGTGCGAATGTGATAAACTACTGGTGTTCCGTTTAAAAAGAATTATGTCGGCACGGGGATACGTACGCTTGTTGAACTGTCTCGAAAACTGCATGTCTATGAAAGATGGACAGGATGAAAACCAATTACCGCAATTTTGCAGGGGATGACCGGCCGAGTTCACGTTCAAATGCGACAAACTACCGGCACACGCCGAATCTTTCGTCGAGACAAAAACAGGCGATGAACAGTCTAGACAAATATTGGGGCATCGTATTCGTTGCTGCCACAGCAGATTTCTTTGCGAAGTCTATGCAAACAACCTCGAGCCTTTTCTACGTGTACTTCATGGATGCGTTTACAGTGAACCGTGAGGGCGCCTTCTGGCCGTCAAGTGCCATGGGTGTTGCCACTTCATGCGGAGGTACGTCATTGCGTCTAATCACATTGCCCCTTCCTTTTATAGAATTCGGCTTTATTAGACGAATGTTTTGAATAAAAGATTATACGTCTCTAACAGATAATACGGATATCAATCGCGTTTTCCCGGGCATATCAAGTGCGAAATTCATTATTACTCCTACAAAGTTACATTACAAGGGATAAGAATGTCCTCGATATCATTATCGCTTTAGCAAATACAATAAGTGTTCCACACAAAAACACAGGTTTGTATTTCGTGCTGCATTTTAAAAACCCACAGAATTGATCTCTATCCAACTTTAGGGAACTAAAATGGCATAGGTGAACCTGGGTTCAAGTGAGTATGCATTGCTCGAACAGTCTGAGGTAAACAAAAATAGTTGCGTTAATAGGTATTTCACTCCTTGAATTATTCTCTGCAATTCTTCACATTTGGGCAAGTCTAAGCACATTGTATATTTTCGCTAGTATTGAACTTTCACCAATACGGCGTATATACGCTTATATGCATTCTCTGTGTAGTCAAATGCTTTCAGTTCCAGTGAAGCCTGACGAAACGCAGGAAACGCTTTTTTGTTGTCATTGTAAAGCCCGAAATGCACTTACTATCACCCTTTTCACTTTACTAAACAAATGAAACTGGAGTGAGGATGTTTCTTGCCTATTCTAGGGTTACGTGAAAAACTAAGCAAGCTAGGCACCATAAGTTTCATTACCAATAAATCTAAACTGCAGTTCTGAAGGCGGAATACCAGGCAACGTTTTATACTTGCTGGTAATACCTGATAAAAAATAGCTGCTATTTTGTACATTATATATTAGAATTGGGTTCAAGTAGTACTCCCATAATTACCCACAATAAAATTTCCAATTGAGAGTTTATTAGCCGGAAACGTGCAAGTCACGCGTCAGGCGCTGAGAGTAAGGTTCCGAAATAGATTGCTCAATAATTTTCTGTTTAAGGAAACTTAGTGAAATTTATTATTTATACGCATCAGAAATTTACCTGGCGCATATTTTCAAACTGAAATTCCGTATTTCATCCTTGCTTATAGCGTATACATCTGGACAACCTAGAATCTTGCTTCAAAAATTTTAATTGAGCTAAGTGTTTGTACCAAATTTTCTTCGAACGCTATGTACAAACCCGCTGAGTTCTAACCACATAGTAAAAACCATGTAGAAAAGCGTTCACTGAAAAAAAAAATGCGCCGCCATCCATCCATTCATAGAAAAGAATTTAGAGGGAAAGTATTTAGCAGAATTACCGTTTCACCAAGCGCACATCGATATGATGGCCTCACTCAAAGCTTGCAGAAAGATTGCCGAAAAGAGCTGGTTTGGCACTCTTGGCCCAGAATTGTATGGCCTGCACCCGCCTGCCACGTTTCAGTATGAATAACATTCCAGGTCTAAGCAGGCGCCAAAAAAGGGCGGACCATTTTGACCCTTTCAATATTAAATGGAAGACTGAGTATTCAGGTAGCGACAGTTCAGCTTGTCCGACGCGGAGAAGGCGTTGTTGACTTCTGTAGTAAGCACGCTTTTAACACTCAGGTTATTTGCGTCCACAAGCACATGGTGTGTGTAGGACGCGGGGAAGGACAGATTGCTCTAGCAAGTGGCTGGGAATATTCCAGCTTGCGTAGCGTTTTTGTCCGTGACCAATATTTTACAGCAATATGTACGTGCTTTCTGCGAAACCGCTAAGAACTTGAGAATGTTCATTATGCATTTGCGTTGGTGTACTTCCCAGTTCCCAGGACTTTTCAATTTCTGAGACTCATTGATAAGAATTGATTGGCTTGGGCGCATGTTATGATTAACATTTGATTTCTTTACCCAGGTCTCATGGTAACTGTCCTCAAGCAACGTGTGGGAGTTTTCTACATCGGAATGATTGGCAGCATTCTTGTCTGGGCCAGCCTAATCACTTCCGTCATCGCTCCCCGAATCGAAGTTGTGGCTGCATTTGAAGCATTGTATGGTATACTAGCTGCACTTTAAACTACTTTCACTTTAAAACAAATTGCGATAATAAGAGACAATTTGTCTCTTACGCGTAGGAGATTTAAAAAAAAAAGGCGTTTGATTTCGCACACCACAGTTGAGAAAATGTGCAGTAGAACAGCAAGCAAGCGTCAAAGCCGAGAGGTTCTTAGCTGAGGAACGCTTAGAGACAAAACAACTGTAACATGAATGCATCAGTCCGGAATATTTAGGTGTACATGCTGGTGAATGTTGTTTTGAGGGAATTGGTTCTTTGGCCTCGGGTTATAAAGGAAACGTGGAAGGTGTTAGAAATGCAATATTTCAAAAACGTTGCTGCGCGAAATCGAGGGTTCCGCTTTAACACATATACGGCTGAAATATAGGAAAAAGAAGTACAACAACTTTGACAGTTTTACTATAACTACAAAGCCGGGTGCCAGGGAATGCATTGCATTATAGCAACCACTGGAAGGAATTTGGGCTGTGAGGCGCAGACGTCATTGCAAAGCCGTGAGCTCTATCACAGAATGGAGACATGTGGTATCTTGCTAGCTTTGCGATGAAAGGTCCGCATGATAGCTTAAGGGGCGCTGATTTTCGCCGTGGGTGCCTCACACACGCGCGCGCGCGTGCACACATGCCCACGCGTGGTCACAGACATGCACACACACACACACGCACACGCACGCACACACACACACAAACACACACACACACACGCATACGCCCAGTTGACGGCTTCAAATGTTTGCAGCTGCATCTTGCTGTATTGAGCACGGTCTCCGCAAATGGTGGAAGTAAGGATGGTGCCAGGAGATAAACCTTTGGAGAGAGAGAGAGTAAATGTTTATTGAAAAGGCGAAGAGGTCGGCCTGAGAAATAGATCTTGGGCCTGCTACTTCCCTCAGGGGGAGGGTACTGGGGACAGAAAGAGAAATGTATGAATATGGGAGGTATGGAAAATGATAATGAAAGCGCCAAATGAACTGTGTACAAGCTGTAAAACCAATAAACGTCTCACATACAACTGTATCAGATGACTGTCCTTCATGAAAAAGAAAAAAAAACTACTGAGAAATTATTTCCCAGTCTGTTAAACTTTGTCGCAACCGAGAGCCGAGAATCCAGAGAAGAGGCACCAAGAAATGTAAGCAGGGCTTTAACGGATAGGCTTTGTTTTCTGTTATCAGCCCACGTGGCCCAAATCTTTTGTTCAGAGAGAGGGCGAGTGTCCCAGCGTAGAAATGCTGTCTCAAAGTTTTTTCGCTTCCTATGGTACTTTGGACAAGCGCTAAGCCGATGTTCGATAGTCTCAGGACAACCGTACAGAAGGCAGTCCGGGCTGTCCTCCCGTCCGATTGTGTGAAGATACTTACGGTTCAATGATACTCCAAGACGCATCCTGTGTGGGAATGTCTCTTGACTTCGGCGAAGACGGGGAGCATGAGTGAGCCAGAACGTGCGCCCTGAATCGAGCTTGTGAAGGCATTCATGTCGATTTTGCGGGTACGACGAATGCAAGGCTGCAGCTTGTTTTCGTGCTCAGTAGAGTATCGCGTTAGCATCCTGCCTTGTGATCGGTATAGACAGGAGAGTTCTGTTGTGGTGTGCCTGCTGTGCTCCTGCATCCGCCAACTCATTTCCAGCGGTGCCACAGTGACTTGGTATCCACTGAAGCACCACCGTGTGGCCATTTTCACTAAACTCTTTAAACAGGATAGCGTCATCAGTGGTCCGCTGACCCTACGCGCCTCGCTTCATTGGGTACCTTAGTACCTCCAGCGCTGGTTTGCAGTCACTAAAGATAATCCACTGCTGTGGCCTTTCACAAGAAATGGTGCGGAGCGCTTCGCGAAAACCGACTAGTTCTGCTGCGGTAGACGGCGTCCCGTGAGCAATCTTAAAACGTTCGGTAATGTCCTTCCCAGGCATAACCACTGCCGCTGCCGACGAAGACGCCATGACCCAGCCAGCAGCAAAAACATGCGACGCCTTCCCGTACATTTCACTGATGTAAAATAGTGAAAGGTTTCTTAAGACCGAAGACGCCACGTGGGATTTTTTACCGATTCCAGGAATCGACAACCCCACCTGTGGATCAGGTACAACCCATAGAGGCATTCTGATATTTTGGCGACTGCAAATCTGAGGAGCATCAAATGTTGCTGTTTCGAAATACTTCGGGAGTAGTTTGAATTCGGGTGGTCCCTAAAAACACTCGACAGTGGATGACACTCATGTCTTGTCACATGTCAGAGGTGCGCACGAAGAGGGTCTTGCGCGAGGTAGACGAATTGGGCAGACTCGCGCTTCTGCGATCGTTCCACGTGTTGATGTGCATCGAGGCAACCCCAAACAGATACGTAGGGCTTGTGCCTGTGCCCTTTGAAGCATGCGTTGCGACGATCGCCGAAGGCTACACACAATATGGTCACTGCATTGCAAATAACCAGTAAAGAGTGACTGGTAAAGGCGCAACAGCGATGATACCGATGGGCCCCATGATTTCCCTCCATATGTTGGAGGACGGGGGTGAAACTTTGTAATTTCCTTCTTAGTGCCGAGACAAGTTTTGACCGTGACAGATCTCGATCAATTGTCATGCCGAGAAATTTGTGATGCGGGACACATGGAATAACAGCTCCTTCGACCTTTACCAGGTAGAATATCATGGGTTTTGGGTAAATGCCAATGTTGCACTTTTCGACGTTGAAAATTCAAGTCCCTGGCGGCGTACGTACGTCAAAGTGGCAGATACTGCTCTCTGAAGCCGTGCTTGCACGTGAAGTCGCGTTACACCTGATGTCCAAATGCATATATCATCCGCAAAGGCAGATACTGACACTGTTTTAGGAAGCATTTTAGTGATTTTTATGCGAGCCAGGGTAAATAGCGTAGGCCTGAGGACTCGTATTCATGGTGCCGGTGAGCAGCGACACCGCGGACCCCGAGCTCCCAACATAAGCCGTGTCCAACCGTGGTGAGGTGTTTAAAGGTGAAGGGTAGAAGCCGTAAACGGTGGCCATTGGAGCCTTGGTCAAGCTCCGGCCGATGGGCTCCCTGCCTGTCTACCAGGCAGGGAGCTCCGGGACCTCTTTGACTACCTGGGTAGGGTCAAAGGAGAAAGTTCCCCCGTCTCCCTGCTTTTATACAATGCTTTATGGTATTGTCTAAAACTCCCCAAACCATGATGCCCCCTAAAAGGGGCCGCACCGAAGTATCGTTTCCCCCATTGCCATCTTTGACATTTCCTGAATCAGATCATTACTCTCGATTTCTTGTCATGGAGTCCCTGAATCCAACCCACCCTCTTGCATCTCAGTCAGTCTTCTTGATCGCCAAGTATCTTGAAGCCATAATAGGAAAATCATACCAGGCCAAAAAACAAAGAACTGGTGAACTCCTCATGAGGTAAATGACAAGCAGCAGTCCACAAAGCTTCTAGCTCAGACTAGACTGGCTGATCGTGACATCAGGGTCACACCCCATCGGAGCCTCCACAGCTCGCAGGGTGTGATATCAGAGCCAGATCTCCTGAACGAAACCGATGCGTATCTCCTTGCCAGCTTAAAGGATCAGGGCGTCACTGCCGTGAGACGCATCACCATCCGTAGAGACGACAAGGAGATTCCCACCAAGCACATCATCTTGACCTTTGACCGCGCAGTTCTCCCACAACATATATATGCAGGTTTTATCCGGAGCTCAATACGTCCGTATATCCCGAACCCGCGGCGCTGTTTTAAGTGCCAGCGGTTCAGGCACGGTACGAACTCTTGCCGTGGCCGAACGACGTGTGCAAAATGCGCAGCGCACAATCATCCTAGTGACAACTGCCCATCCGAAACCCTCACTTGTGTAAACTGCGGGGGTGCCGCATGCGGCATACTCCCGCAAGTGCGAAAAATTCCAACTTGAAAAAAAGATCATAAACATTAAGGTAACCGAGAACATCACCTTTCCAGAGGCGAGAAAGAGGTTCGCCTCTTGCCCTCTGGGGAGGTACGCTGACGCGGCTCGCTGGGGGGCGGAGCGGCGTCTGGTGTCCACAGGGACCCAGTTCAGCGAGTCTGACCTGGTCCCGCCCCCGCCCCCCGCTGGGTTGCCTCACGCAGCCCAATCCGGAACCAGGCCGCTTGCTGAGGCAGCAGCGGTTGTCGCGCAAACCACTTCTGTCGGGACCGGTGCCGCTCCCGCCTCTGTCTCCCCGTCCTCCAGTGCGTTGGAGGGTACCGAGGTGATGGACACCACGGGCCCCGCATCGACTCCCACCGCCACCGCACCGCCCGTGCCACTTTTGGCATCCCCAACGCCCGCGGCGGTGGCGGCTCAAACGAAGGGCTCCCGAAGGGGGCCAAGTTCGGGGGGCCCGGTCCGCGGGCACCCCTCGGACATCCGACGACGAAATAGATGTCGGGCCGTTCCTGCCTGCAACGCAGCGCAAGGAGTGGCCTCCGATGGCCAAGCCAGTAGAAAGGCCTAAAAAGCCTAATCCAAGAGTAACAGCCCCGAAAGACGACACATGAACACACACGAACACACACACTCCAGTCATTCTTAAATTTAAATAATGGGAACAGAAAACATCATTCAATGGAACTGCAGAGGCCTCCTTAAAAATCTTGACGATGTCTATGACATTCTGCATGCAAGTCAGCCAGGTATCACGTGTCTGCAGGAAACCCACCTCAATTCTAAACAAATTTCTTAAATAGGTACATGGTATTCAGAAAGGACAGGGTTGGCTGCACCCACTCTTCAGGAGGTGTGGCCATTATCGCCCGGAAATCATTAGCATGCCACCCTCTCTCTTTAAACACTGTCCTCGAGGTTGTAGCGATCCGTACGATAATATTTAATAGGTTGATAACAGTATGCTCCATCTACATTCCTCCTGATCATGCACTTTCGAGCTCTGATTTTGAGGCGCTGGTCGACCAGCTGCCCGAACCATACATACTAACAGGCGACCTTAATGCGCACAACTCTCTTTGGGGCTCCTTCAGAACAGATGCCCGAGGTCGCCTGATAGAGAAGTTTCTTACATCCTCCGGAGCATGCCTCTTCAACAAAAAACAGCCTGCACAGCATAACCTAGGACACAATACATACTCGCATCTTGACTTGGCGTGTTGGTTCCGCAGTTCTCTTTCCATGTCTTGAGTGGGGTTTGGACACAGACCCATATTGTAGGGACAATTTCCCTCCCTAACGTACATAGGTAAAGGCCCATGCAGTCCATCTTCCCATACAGGTTTAATGAATCAAAAGCAAACTAGAGTACATTCACACAAACATCTCAACTACACCACACATCCATAAAACACCTACACGTGGAGGAAGCCGCCCAAGTCGTCACGGCGCACATCCTCGAAGCCGCCGAAAAGTCCATTCCCCAGGCCTCCACTGGGTCCCGCACCCCAAGGAGGCCCTGGTGGAAAAAGCACTGCAGGCGGGCGCGAGGGGCCCAGAACAAGGCGTGGGGTGTCCTTCACCGGTACCCCACGTCAGATAACCTCATTTCTTTTAAACGGGCAGAGGTTTTTGGGAAGCGAGTGCGTCGTGAGGAGAAAAGGGAGAGTTGGCGCACCTTCCTAACTTCCATCAACTCATACCCTGACACACACAGAGTCTGGACACGAATACGAAAACTAAAAGGACAACAGACGCACAGCCTGCCCCTGGTTAGTACAACAGGGGACACACTGGAAGACCAGGCTAACACACTTGCACAACACTTCGAACACGTGTCCAGTTCAGCACACTACACAAACACTTTCATGAAACACAAAACATCTGTAGAAAAGAAGTCCCTGCGTGATAACAACAAGTCGCACACTTCATACAATTCTCCTTTTTCAATTCATGAGCTGAAGGTTGCTCTGAGCCCATGTGCGCATTCAGCTCCAGGTGCCGATAAAATCACATACACCATGATACAACACCTACACCCAGACACTCTTGAAACACTCCTACATCTATACAACAACATATGGCTTTCGGGGCACATTCCTCGCTCTGGGAGGGAGGCCATAGTGGTGGTTTTCCTGAAGGAAGGGAAGGACCCTTCCTCTCCCGCTAGCTATCGGCCCATCGCCCTCACAAGCTGCCTGTGCAAGCTCCTCGAGAAGATGATAAACAGGAGACTCGTGTACTTTCTTGAGTACAATGGTCTTCTCGAGAGCTGCCAGGCAGGCTTCAGGGCGGGGCGGTCCAACACCGACCAACTCGTCGCGCTAGAGTCCTATATAAGGGATGCTTTCCTCAACAAACAATATTGTATGACGGTATTCTTTGATCTGGAAAAACCGTACGATACGGAGTGGCGGTATGGCATCCTAAGTGACCTAAAGTCCTTCGGCATAACAGGTAACATGATGAACACACTTGCCAGCTACTTGTCTGAGAGAACCTTCCGTGTACGAGTTGGAACTGCACTCTCTAGGGTTCATGTGCAGGAAAACGGCGTGCCGCAAGGTGGAGTTTTAAGTTGCACCCTTTTTATTGTGAAAATGAATTCTCTTCGGAAGGCGCAACCACAGTCGATTTCATGTTCAATTTATGTAGACGACGTACAGTTATCTTTTAAGTCTTGTAACTTGTCTATCTGCGAGCGGCAAGTCCAGCTTGGTGTGAACAAGCTTGCCGGCTGGGCAGATAGCAACGGTTTTAAATTAATTCCAGGAAAGTGCACTTGTGTTTTGTTTTCCAAGAGGCGTGGCCTTCGGCCGGATCCAGACATTCAACTCCACGGTGTCTCTATTCCTGTAAAAAAGGAACACAAGTTCTTCGGTATAACCTTTGACGAAAAGCTCACATTCAAAAGCTGACGAAAAGCTCAAAACAACTAAAACATAAATGCTAAAAAAGAATGAATATCCTGAAGGTTCTGTCGCACATCTCTTTTGGTGCTAACAAATAACTTCTTTTACGTGTTTTTACCAGCTTGATAGGTTCACGATTGTACTATGGTAGCGTTGTTTATGGGTCAGCAAGTAAAATATCCCTCAAAATGCTGGACCCAGTGCTCCATCTCGGGCTCCGCCTGGCGCGTGGCACCTTCCGCACTAGCCCGGTCGAAAGCCTCTATGTGGAGTGCAACAAATGGAACCTACAACGTCAGCGAGCATACACAGATCTCCTTTATGCTTTTAAAATTTCATCCATGCCTCACCATCCTTTTAAATCAGTTTTTCATGATACGTCCATGACTGAACTGCTTTTAAATCGACAATCGTTCTCTGCGCCCTTCTCTTACAGAGATAGAGAGGAAGCGTCAGAGCTTGCTGTCCCCTTTTTAGATACAATCCAAAGTTCTCTAAAGGATTTTATAGCACCATGGCATCTCCGCCCTGTATCATGCGACACATCTTTCACACATGTAGATAAAAACCGAGCTCCCACATGTGCAATTCTGCAGCATTTCTTGTATTTGCAGCAGAAGTATGAGTGTTCTGAATTTTATACGGACGCTTCTAGAACGGCCACCTCTGTGTACTGCGCGGCGCATGGGCCCGGCCTTAGTGTCACTAGAACTCTGAATAGTCATACTAGTATCTTTACGGCAGAGGCTTACGGTGTACTTCTTGTTGCCAATCATATACTTCAAAGCCACATCCCACAATCCATTATCTATACAGATTCCCTCAGTGTTGTGCGGGCACTCTCGTCAACAATGCCTTCGAAAAACCACGTTGTCAATCTGATCGTCAAGGGTATTATGTCTGTGTATGTACGCAAATTTGAACTGGTTCTTTGCTGGGTCCCTGGCCACTGTGGTATAGCCGGGAACGAAGCAGCGGACCGAATGGCTGCTGCTGCTACACTCTTGAATACAGTAGACATAACCACATTACCCTACACCGACGTGAAAACACACCAGACAACAACTTCGCAAAACATGGCAAACACACTGGAGTGAACAAACAGACAAAAAGTTACACGTAATAAAACCTCACTTGGGACCATACACCACCGACACATGCAATAGATACTCTGAAGTCGCCTTGGCCAGATTACGGATAGGGCACACACATGCAACGCACTCACACCTTCTCACTGGATCTCCAAGACCTCTGTGCAGCAGGTGCGGAGAGGTCCTATCCGTAGTGCACATACTAATCACATGCAAGGCACTTCACACAACAGGACACAAACACTTCAGAGAACTCTACAGACAACATATCCCACTACATCCATCGCTGTTTCTAGGTGACGATGCCAGTGTTTCTGTGAAATGTGTGTTTGATTATTTGTCAGATGTTAAGTTTTAAACCTTATCTCATATCACGCATAATCAAATCTGGCCCTACACACCAGCCATCACCATTACCTTTAATTGATTTTACTATGTTCGGTTTAAATGTTTTTATACCTACCTTTTTGTGGTAATCACTTCACTTCATTATATAACTTCTTTTCTGGCGCTCTTTGCCCTCGTTGGCCTTGCGCCATGAAACACCAACCATCATCATCATCATCATCATCAGGAGTCGTCCTTGTGGCACGCCGCACGGGACGGGGTAATCGGATGTCACTCCATCAAGTGTGGACATGAAAACCATCCGTCCGCGGAGATAGCTCACTACCCACTGATGCAACCATCCTCCAATACCAATGGACTCAAGGGCATCGAGAATGGCATCATGGGAGACATTATCAAATGCTCCCATAATGCCCAAGAACACGGCAGATGTAAGACAACGGCGGTGTTTCTTATTCTAGATGGTAGTGACAAGGTCAATAACGCAGTCTATTGAGGAACGGCCTTTTCGAAAGCTTGTCATGGCGTCTGGGTACAAGCCATGCTTCTCCAGAAACCATTCCAGACGAGTGAGGACCATACGCTCCATCACTTTGTTCACACAGCTAGCCAATGCCACTGGCCTGTAGGACGAAATGTCCCGCTGAGACTTGCCACGCTTAAGGACAGCCACTAAACGATTTCTTTTCCAGTGGCTTGGTACCAGTGTTGCGGAATGGGCGCCCCCATTCCATTCCAATTCCATTCCGGGGAATGACAAGTTGCCTAAATTCCATTCCTTTAAATTCCTCGGAATGCCTGAACATCGCCCATTCCCACTCCGGGAATGGCCGGGCAGTTAAATTCCATTCCTCTAATTCCTCAACGTTTTATCGGGTGATTATCAAGTTACCAATCAACCCAAGATTAAGCTGATGTTATTACACGTGTTAAGAACGGCTAAAATACGCAAAAGACGTAACCACGGTCGAGGGATAGTGTCTTTGTGTCATATCTCGTGCAGTGCAATCACCATACTAATTCCCACACGGGCAGTTCTCCAGGTAGTTATTATAGTATTTGCATGGTCAGCACATCTTTACGAGTTGTGATGCTTTAATATTGTTTAAGTGTGAATGTGTTAATGCTAACGTGACGACACCTTATATTTTTGTGCTGACAAAAGTATCGTTGAAGAAGACATTATATTCTTTAAGCAGTTAACACGCGTATGGAGCGGTCGTGAGCATGATTAGATCTATAATTTTGTAACGAGGAACAGAACCTCCGGATCTTGTGGTATCAGTTGGAAGAATTCCCGCTTGAGCACCTTGTCCTGCCTTTGCACCAAATACGGATCACGGGCCGCACAAGTCGTCAGCACTCACGCATGTCAAGCGCGCCTTGAAAGCACGGATAGGTTCAGAACTTCCTGTGTTTTTGTGTGCGCAGGTATGCAATGTCGCCCTTGCTGAAAAGCTTAGTTAAGTGCGTCGGGTATCATCCACTGCACACGAGCAAAAGTGCAGGCTGTGGTTAGAGTATACGCGACCTTTGTATGGGTGTCTCGATGAGAACCAATGCGCAGGGATAGTGATAGTGATAGTGCAGGGATGGTGATAGTGCATTTGTTCGTATACTAATCTGCGTCTTGTTTTTTTTTTCTTTTACAAATTGGGAGATCGTTCACACTTTAGCACCACGCAACCTTTGGCTCTAGCTAACTAAAGAAGGACTTAGAGAGTGTGTTGCGGCCTTGGACTCAGCAAAACTAGGTCCCAGGCCTGTGTAACTAATTGGATAACTGAGGCCTGTATAACTAAGTTGAGGAGTTGCATGCAGTGGAGTAGCAATGAAGGTTCCCCCAAGTGTCCTCTGGTCTGGGCGATCAACTGAAAGAAAAGATGTAAAGAAAAATGATAACGATAATAATAGGACACGTTCGGCAGCCGGTCAGTCTAGTGTTGTGGAAATCCCTACGCGAGAAAAAAGTGCGTAAATGTCCTCGTTGATTGATTGTAGGGTTTAACGCGCCGACGCAACGCAGGGAATGAGGCGCGCCGTAGTGGAGGGTCCGTATTAATTTTGACCACCTTACGCCGAAATCTCGTACGCACGGGTGTTTTTGCTTTTCGCCTCCACCAGGAAAACGGCCGCCGCCGCCGGGAATCGAACCACGACCTCGTGCTCAGCAGCGCAATTAGCTCTCCTCGTGAGTTTCATATGCTGCAATAAAGGTGTCAAGCTGCCGTGAAAGGTCGAAAAAAAAGTTTATTTTGGTTTCATTCATCAAAATTACGTAACAAAATGATGTGAGCCAAATGGTCGCTTCGCCGTTCAGTTCTGAAACCACGAAGTGTAAATGACAGCTGCTGCAACGATCAGTTCTAAAAAAAAAAAAAATAAAACAGTTGCCTTGTGCCTGTGTGTTGCGTTTGACAAACGAGCTGCTTAAAAGAGATGTTTGAGAGCCGGTTTCGCTTCGCTGTCTTTCATTAAAAGGGGTGCCGTGGAAAACACGCGTTCCACGTTAGCTGACGTCCCATTTACAACGGACACTGCCCCTGCGAGTCGGCAAAGCAAGGGAAAGTGGCTAGCGTTCGCTTTCCGGTAAGTCTTAACCGTTTCGGAACAAAGCTTGCAGCGTGCAGCTTGCAGGAGCAGGTGTGACCGCAGTTCCTATTACATGGGCCCCCCGGTTTCGGGTGGATTCTCGAACCAATATTTTGGCCTTCGTCGACGCTGCTTCGGGCAAAGGCGTCCGAGTGTCTAGACAGGAGGGACAGCATTGCAAAAGGTCTTGGGGGAGGAGGGGGGTTGGGGCGTAAGCTGATATGCGAGATTTTGCAGTGAACACAAGCACCGCGCCAGCGTCCCGATGACGGCGAGGTGGGATGGAATCACCGACGGTTTTGGGCGCAACAAACAAAAGTGAAGGGTGGGGAGACATCCCCACCCTTTTGTTCTTGCAGCCGGGGCGAAGGCGCCGCCAAGGTAAAAAATCACAAGGCGAAGTTGGTGGGAGAGAAAGGTGGGGATGCCGCCGCGGTAGTTCCCCACGACGGATACCAACGGCTTAGAGCCGCGGTTATTACGCGGAGAATCGCGACGAACTTCGTAGCAGCGCTGTATACAAGGACATAATGTAGTAGAATCTCTGCCTATAAATATACCGTGCTTGTAATCAGCCAATCGATTTTAACAGTACTGCGTTATTGTTAAATTCAAGGCTCCGGCTTACTAATGTTTGAACTTGGGCTGGTGGGATCTTTTGCGTATTTTTGCATATTTTGAGAAAAAACAGCGCGTAGAAGGAAAAGTGCGCTTTGTTTGGGAAAAATGCATGTAATTCCATTCCCATTCCATTCCGGGCAAAAGGCGCTTAATTCCATTCCCATTCCATTCCGGGGTCGCGAAAATGTGGAATGATTCCGGATTCATTCCAATTCCGGACTGGTAACTCCGCAACACTGCTTGGTACAGACCCAGAACACCAACAGAAGTTGTAGAGGTCCAACAGAGCTTTGTTTTCGCGCGTGCCGAGATGACAAAGTGCGCGGTACGTTATTCCATCAGGCCCAGGAGCTGTAGAACCAGCCGAAGCAGAGAGCGCTACAATGAGCTCGTGGACCGTAAATGAGACGTCTAGGCGGCTATCCACAGTTGGATAAGCACAGCGATGTAATGGGGCCATGCCTGCAGCATTGTCCCTTGCCACATCAAGGCAGAAGTCCTCGGCAACATCTGTATATGCGGTTCTGATAAACGGCCAGAGCTAGGAATGGATGCTGCGGAGTGGGTGTAAATGGAAATGCACGAACGATCTGCCATATCCTAGAAAGCGGCCGGGTGCAAGCGGCCGGGAACAAGCTTCTACGAACGTGGCCGGCGCCGCCCGTTCCCACGATTCTCGTCCAAGGCCGAACAGCCACTCCACGCCAGCCGAAACCCAAAACCACCCGTCTTAGCGACCCGGCGCGTCCCCAAGATTCTCCGCCGTTGACAGGCGGTGCGCCTTTAATTGGACCGTGGGCCAGAAACAGCGCGTAGGGACAAAAGGACACAGCGGCCGGCTCAGGCGTCGCCTCTGACGCGCCCATCCCGGGCTGGTACGCACACACCCTCGCACGCCTTCACTCCGCGCGTGCACACACCAACAAAAAGAGCACTTCCCCCTAAGTTTACCGACGTCCCCCTCCAGTTGACACCTCCAAGCCTCCCCGTTATCAGAAGCGCGTCTGGCCAATTGGTTTTACAACCGTCCCTCTGGCTAAACGCGTGCGCAGGTGGCCGCCGAAGCAACTGCTGCCACGTCCGCGGAAAGAGCACCGAACTTCCGACACTGCTTTGTAAACCACAAATTCCGAACTGCCTTGTAAACCACAAATTGATCTTCTCCGGGCATTCGGATCTCGGCGGAAACGTCAGCACAACCGCGTCGGTCGGGAAAACTTGCCACTTGTCTGGTGAAAAAGGATCTCGCCGCACGACGAACCTGACGTGGGTAACCCACTGCGGCTTGACGTAGGTCAGGAGCTCCTCTTCTGTGTGCCACTTGGGGACGCCTGGGATGATAAGTGTCTTCTGCTCATAGTAATACGGCAGTCGGGCTCATACATCAACACCACCCAGGCAGTTACATCGCAAAAGTCTGTCCACTTCTTCCTCTGTGGTCACATCGAGTAGTAAGGCGCCTTGAGCTGTAAACCGACGACTGTTTGGTGCCCTGCCGAGCAAGAAAAGATCGCAGAAAAAAGGGCGATTGGGTTCTCCCGCCTCAAATCTTTGCCCTTTTCACTCGGAGACCACAATACTGGTATGCCAACAGTTTTCCGCTTGTGATGACTCACGACCTCCATTCTCTCCTGATCCATGTCAGCCATCTTCGTAGTATTATCTCCTTCTTCAGTAGCTGTAACTTGCTCACAAGACGGAGCACCAACAGTGGAGTCATCGACGTCACCTTGATTGGGTCGCTTCCATGGTGGTTTCACCGATGCTGCTTCGGAGCTCTTTTCTCGTGTTGTACCGCTTCCCGCTGCAGCCAAAACAGCAGCCATACCGCAGCCCCCGCTGATCTCGCTTGATTTCAGGGAGCTTCTACAAATGGTTGACTCAGATGAAGTCTCATGCGACGCATAAGGACTATACACTATACCTCTGTGAGGAGGCCGGCGTTCTTGCGGAAATCTTGGCAGAAAGGGCGAGAAAACTCGAAAATTAACGGAGCTGAGGCGCACAACAGCTTGTCAGCAATCGTCGTCTTCTCCCTAACGTTTTGGAAATCAGTCATTTTGCATGCCTTTTGTCTGTCGCTGTGGCTTTACTAGAAAATATGTGTAGTTTACAACAAAAACGCCCATGTATAGTGCGTCTAAAAAGATTTATAAGCCCGTAATGAGTAAACTCTATTGTGCCTCTCTTCTGAATTACTACATTGTGCCCCCGCGGACAAGTTGAACTAACAAAGGTTGCAGCCCTTTTCTCGCAGTGCTTGCGGTCTCTAATGGTGCCAAAGGTATTGAAACATCAAAATATATTTCTCCTACATAAAAAAAAGTGAAGTGAAACAGCTTGAAAATTATTGGCCCATACGCCTGCTCCTTGTTACGCACAAATTATTTGCCAAGGGTATTCAAAATCACAAAAGTACCACTTCGGACTTTCAACAGCCACGAGAACAGGCCGGTCTCAGGAAGGATCAACCAGTTAATCGAAAAGTGTTCAGAGTGTAATACTCCTCTGTAGTTGGCTCTTATACTTGACGAAAAAGCATTTCACTCAGTGCCCAAAAAAAGCAGTAAGAACGGCTTTACGGGGGCGCGAGTAGATGAGCATTATATTTCGCTCTTCGAAGTTTTATACCATGGATGCACGGGAACTATCCAGCTCTATCGAAGAACTTGTTAGTTCCCCATAGAAAAGGGTGTCCGGCGAGAGGACACAATATCCCCTGACATATTTAAAGCCTTTTTGTGGAATGTGTTCAGAAACCTTAGGTGGAGGAACAGAGGTTTCAGTATTAATGCGAAATATCTGAGCCACCTAAGTCACTCAAAGCATCCAGAATCTGCAGAGCACGCTTTGCAAATGGTACTCGAAAAGTATGGCAGGAGGCTTAAAACTCAGCACAAATAAATCGAAAGTATTGTTCAATCACCATGCCAAAACGCGAGATTTTAAGGTAGGCAACGAAGCAAAGTGTTGGAAACAGTAGGTGAGTACGTGTACCACGAGCAAATCATATCTGCTGATCCAAACTATCAAAAAGAAATTTCCCGTAGACATGAGGTGGGCTTCTTTCGGTAAGAATTCAGGTATCCTAACTAGAAAGCCTCCTCAGTCCTCAAAAAGACGTTATTCAACCAGTGCGTTATTCCGGTAATGACGTACGCGGCAGAGAGTTGGGGTCTCACTAAACAACTTCAAATAGCTTCCGATCAGCCGAACGGGCTATGGAGAGGAGAATGCCAGGGGTCACCATCAGAAATAGGAAACCAGCTGCGGGGATTAGGGAACAGGCTAAGGTGGAAAACATTCAATTTCCAAAATACACGAAGGAAATGGGCACGGGTGGGTAACGTAATGAGTATGAGGGACAACCGGTGAACCGTCCGTTTAACAAATTGGCTACCAATAGACTGTAGACGCAGTATTTGTCGGCGAAGAATGCGATGGAGAGATCGGCTGTGAAAATTCGGGTGGAAAGCATGTCCTCAACTAGCACTCGATAGGTTGTGTTGAAGATCTTTGGGACGGGCGTTCGTCCTGTAGGGAACACAACCATGCTGATGATGATGGTGGAAATGAATGACAAGAGTTTTTTATTTATCTTCACGCCACTAATTCAGTACGCACATTTGTGAAGTACATTGAGAAGTGCATTTCTGTTTACTTTCAATACGCGCGATAATTGTTGGGAACTTTACTAAACAAAACAAAGCAGCCAAAGGAGCACAGCTTTCGGGTGCCTCTTCAGGCAATGCAGACCAGTAATAGACACCATTAGTGGCGCTTCGCTTGGGTGCAAATGGGAACATATAGAGAAAAAGAAAATATTATTGGGAGTTATTTCTCGCATACACACGCGTCTCGTAGCAGGTAATAAAGCGTGTACACCATTCGGGAGCATTACCAGTTATATGAGTACCTAAGGGACTCTAGTAGAATTTAGTAAAGACGGCGTTCCTAACAAAACCATGAATTCAACGCACCAACATACTGCTACACATTCTTTTCTTTTTGCAGGTATCGGCTCAGAGTTTGTGGACAACATGGTTACGGTGACAGTGGGAACGTACTTTTGGAAGCACCGCTCAATCGCCCTTGGTCTAAAGGGCGTTGGCTACACGGCAGCAGCTCTGGTTTTCCCAAGCATCGTGTCAACATTGAATGCGGCCTACGGACTGCGTGGAACGCTGGCTGTTTGTGGAGCTCTCACTTTGCACGTAACACTATGCATGTTGCTGTTGCGAAGGCTGAGGTTATTGCGCGTAGAGCGCCCCTCTTATTCTAAGCCAAGCGACAAGGGTAAATGGTATATAAAAAGACACCCCGGCTCCCAGAACGGGCGAAAACTTTGTTGCAAACCGCCCAGTAGTGACACTAATGACGTAAAGCAACTTCAGAATGTACTTAATGAGTCTGAAGTAGGTTCCAACGATTCGAAGGTATGTTGCAAAGTCTACAGTATATCGCAGGAAATAGCTCACCTTGAGTCAACGAGCTCTGCAGCAACAAAAAATTTTGAAAGTGATTGCTCATCTAATTGTCTAGGTGTTTTTTACTGTGGCATGGAGCATCCCAACAAGATTCAATTACCAATCAGCGCCTCCCCTCTTAACCACCCTGGAGATACGTACACAACAAACGTGCGTTCGACACCGCAACAAGTAAACCATGGCAAAGAATCCCAGAGCATCTCAGAAAAAGAATCATGGAACGTAGTGTTACGCAAAGTAGCGGCGGAAAACGCCTACGCCACCTGCGAATGCGATACGCCTAAATTCCCCGTGGAGAATGAAATACCGCCCTTACTGCTTCTGAAAGACCATCGTTTTTATATTCTGGTCTTTCTCAGGGCCGCGTTCAATTACATTGGAGCGATGTGCCGCTTAATAATTGTCGACTACGCCAGGGACAAAGGGGTGCTCCTTGTTCACGCTGAGCTAATTGCAACATATTGTGCTCCCAGTGACGTTGTGGTGGGCCTGATAGCGATACCTTTGCTGGCTGACCGTTGTTGCACAAGTCGCTCATTAGTATTCGTGATAGTGTGCGCATGTCTTTCAGCGACACTGTTTGTCCTTCCTCACACATCTGGTTGGCCGATTTTTATGGCTGTGTACAGCACTTTCTCGTGCCTTCTGTCATCGTTGTTCAACTTATGCCCGGTAATCATCGCCGAACACCTCGGTATCAACCATGTTCCTATAATATGGGGAACCGCAGGACTTCTCACGAGTCCTATGCACCTGGCCACACCGTTTATGACAGGTGAGTAAAACGCTCACCATTATGACCTCTTGAAAAAGGTTAATTGCTTGTGCGAGAACTAAAAAAAATACGCATATGCAGAACCCTTTATGCCAAAGAATACATGAGGTGCTACCGTTACGACATGCTGCTTTCTATAAATGCGTTACACCAAAAATTCGTAGTCCACGCATAGCGATCATAAATGAACGCATATACACGGTAATGATTCCGAGGGAGTTCACTGATGTGAGCGCAAGCATCCAATAAAAAATATAAGCAGAAAAGAGGTTCATCGCTTGCGTTAGAAAAAATTGAGCTTTGTGTCAGAAGAATTTTCTCTTGTAGTGTTCCTGTGAATACGGGTGATGTGACGTGTAAACGTGGACAGTTGCATGCTTGTAGCTTCATAAAGCCATATAATAAATGTTAAGCACACCGACACAGCCAAACCACGATTAGATGTAAACGTCTTTACTGATTACGGTAGGGAGCTGGTGCAAAAACATAAGCTTCACGCAAAGAAACAAATGGAGAGTTAGGCGGCACTGCAGTTGTTTTTCACTAATATGTTGCGAAATACGCTGGTGACTGGCAGAGCGTGTATCATTCATACTTGATATCTTTTTTCCAGTGGCTGAAGCGTGGGCTTGCTCATGATTACAAAATTACACTTACCAAAATTTTTGTACTGCTGTACCAATGCTGCCTAACTTCTGTGCGGATCAACATCGATATCTGGGGCCTAAATTTCAGCCCCAGCAGAGGCTTTCATTATGATTGGGAAGAAAGAACGGCCCTATTGCGAGCTCTAAGAACCTAAATTGCCAGGTGGTATGTTATCTTGTAGCCCTCGGCGACCTCTGATTTTATAGAAATGTAAAACATGTAATGTGGAAGCGTCAAAAAGTATTATGATAAGGTAAATGCATGCACAAAACAAAGAAGCCCATTGGGGTCTTTTTGTGATGGTGTCGCAAGAAATTTCACATTCGGTGTAGGTATTGCCCCTGTAGTTCTCACACCTGTCTCTAACAGACATTACTATGGTGGCTGACTTAACCAAATTAATGAGGTCCACCTTTCGTTAGGTAAAAGAAAGGCTCGGTTGTGGTCCAGGGAATGCGTGTTGTGCTCGCGTTCTGTGGGGTCCTGGTTCAAAATCAGAGACAAGAATTTTCCTTATCTATTTTCCCTCCCTTTTCTATTTGAGTGGTCGGCAATTTTTTCCGATCATCTTTTGGTGTCGTCTGCCCATACACGGCATTTCCGCCTAATCTGGCCTTTGTTGCTTTTGATTGATTGATTGTGGGGTTTAACGCGCCGACGCAACGCAGGCGATGAGGCGCGCCGTAGTGGAGGGCTCCGGAATAATTTTGACCACCTGGGGATCTTTAACGTGCGCCGAAATCTCGTACGCACGGGCGTTTTTGCTTTTCGCCTCCATCAGAAAAGCGGCCGCCGCGGCCGGGAATCGAACCCGCGACCTCGTGCTCAGCAGCGCAACGCCTTAGCCACTGAGCCACCACGGCGGGTCTTTGTTGCTTTTCTACTCAAACCAACGGAATATATGTTGTTGCCTACATATATAAACGACAAACCTTGCTGTTTAGTTACAATGACAAAACACTCTGCAAAAAAACGAACCTTAATTGATATGCCTTAGGCACGTTGTTGTGAATGGTTTATGTGTAAATCGGCAGCCGTATGAGTTAAGAAAATTACAAAATAATAAAATGTTTGTGAAGTCGCAAGTGCGTGTTGACAGAGTC
This sequence comes from Haemaphysalis longicornis, assembly GCF_048455015.1. NCBI lineage: Eukaryota > Metazoa > Arthropoda > Arachnida > Ixodida > Ixodidae > Haemaphysalis > Haemaphysalis longicornis. Next base: position 146,290,049 of record NW_027526422.1, on the reverse strand, counting down.
GGGTGAAATTGACTTACACGTAAATCTAGGAAGCCAAGCAGATATTTTCCACAGTTACAAGTATCACACTGGCGTTCTCGTGATAGATACATCTGAGAATAACGACTTCGCAACGTTAAACATACTGTAGTGTTTATTTAGTGTAGGGTTTATTTAGACAGCCGAGGAACCGAGGGGATCAAGCGACGGAGGCAGAAAAAGCTCGAGCAGCCGAAGAAGCAGAGCAGCCAGCACTGAACACGATCACGCTGCGAATGCTGTGCGCTTGATGCGTGGGGATTGTCCGTGGGGATTGTCCTGCTTCCGTTTGGATTTCGGCCGGAGCTTTAATCCCTTGACCCGGACCTCGCTTCTTCGTTACATTTACCCTCGGGTGACAAGGAGCCATCCCGGCGACTTCATGGCGAGGGCGAGACGATGGGCTCGTGGTAGGGCTTCAAACAGTTGGCGTGGACAGTCTCGCGGCCACGGCGACGAAGATCGTCAGATGATGCGAGCGGCTCAACGACGTAGTTTACTGGTGATGCGCGCTCTATGATGCGATACGAGCCATGATATTTGGCGAGGAACTTAGAAGACAGGCCAGGCGTTGTAAGCGGTATCCATAGCCAAACAAGAGATCCAGGGGGGAAAGAAGGCGGAGATGACCCACCTTGGTCGTGTTGGTACTTTTGGCGACTTTGTTCACTAGACGTAAAGGAACGTGCTAACTGGCGACATTCTTCAGCGTGTCGCGCTATATCGGAGACGGGCTTGCCTTCCGAGGCATCGGGGCTGTATGGGAGGATGGTGTCCATGGTGCATGAGGGCTCGCGTCCGTAGAGAAGGAAAAAGGGAGAGAACCCGGTGGTGGTTTGCCTTGCGGTATTATACGCGAAAGTAACGAATGGAAGCACCACGTCCCAGTTAGAGTGGTCCGATGCGATGTACATGGAAAGCATGTCACCAAGCGTTCGATTAAATCGTTCCGTCAAACCATTTGTCTGCGGGTGGTAGGAAGTACAGGTCCGGTGAACAATCTTGCATTCACTGAGGAGAGCTTCCAGAACTTCGAACAGAAAGACGCGTCCTCTGTCGCTGAGAAGCTCCTTGGGGGAACCATGACGTAGGATGAAGTGATGAAGAAGGAACATGGCGACGTCGCGTGCCGTAGCGCTGGGAAGCGCGGACGTTTCCGCGTAGCGCGTAAGGTGGTCTACGGCGACAATAATCCACCTGTTCCCAGAAGGCGTGAATGGTAAGGGTCCGTAAAGGTCAATTCCAACCCGGTCAAAGGGGCGCGAAGGGCAGGGTAGAGGTTGCAAGTCTGCTTCAGGCTTTGGATGGGGTAGCTTGCGTCGTTGGCAGGCCTCACAGCCACGGATGTACTTGCGCACAAAACTATACATTCCCTTCCAGTAATACCGCTGACGAAGCCTAGCGTAAGTTTTCAAGACGCCAGCGTGGGCGGATTGGGGGTCAGCGTGGAAGTCAGGGGTCAGCTTCTTCGTTACAATACTTTAGCTTGATACCAGAATCGGTAAAGGTACGGAAAATGAAGAGATATGAAAGCAAGAGAGACCGTTCAGAACAATAGCAAGGTAGCTTACTTTGCTAAATTTGTACATGGTAAGGATTAATCGAGTAAAAGGGGGAGTCGGGGGTAACAGTTTGAAAAATGTACTTTTAAAATCATTCCCAAAGGCTGCGGAGATGGGAATAAATGTTTATTTACAAAACACTACGATTACAATTAAATAGCAAGTGTATGAGTCGAACAAATATGGCACCCAAAAAAGAAGCTGGCGGAACGTTAGATGACACCCAGTCTTTTTGAATACGGTAATCGAAAGTTCTTTTAATGCTAGAAGAGGCGTGGAGCAGCCACAAGGAAGATACAAGAGTTAGGCTGCGCCGACGGTAATTAATAAAAACAGAGACACCCCCGATAGAAAAAACGCTGTTTCACTCAGCGTGAAACCTCTCATGTTCTCATGTTTGAAGTGGTGATTTGGCAAAGGGGCGGTACGCAGCCCTCTCTTGGCTAGTTTCCGTGTCAGCCTGGCGTTGTTACTGAAAGTAGCCTAGAGAGGGAACCGCAGCACCTGAAAATGCCTATAAAAGGAATCTGTGTTGAATTTGACTTATTTTGGGGTAGTTAATGCGTTAGTTCATTACTTTTTTTATAGTATATTATTGTGTACCTAATTGTGGCATAGCAATGGCAGCCGCCGTGGCATTGTCGCGGCGCGATGATCACCCCCAAACATTTGCATACAAGGAAGGTGTGCGTGTGCGGCCCAATAGCATCGACACCAGCTTCGTAAGCCCAGAGACCGAGGTTTGATCCGGACCAGGCGAGCGGTAATTTTTTTGGAAGTCTCTGTTTGGGTGCATGACACTGTGTTTCGCATTACTACGGTGGCTAGATACCGTTAACCCGGATGAACTGTGATGAAACGCCGGGCCCCTAAGTGCTTTCCAGATGAAAACTCGTAGAGGGGAAGGTGGTGCATAGAGAAATTGGTGGAAGAATGACCAAGTTTTGAACGAGACTACACGTACGCCTATTGTGGGCTTTAAAGCATTTATGTACAGAAAAATCTCCTCGCAGGTTTCTTCAGAGACCGCATGGGCTCGTACGACAACTTCATCCGCTTGCAGGCCGGACTCGCCGCCTTCGCTGCATTGCTGGGCGCACCTCTCATTGTGAACGGACATAAGAACACACTTTTAACGTGGCGTCGTACGATGCGTTTGCAATAAAGTGTACTTTATGACGTGTTTGCAGATAACAGTTTTTTTTAGATCATGCGCAGGGAAAGTTTTATTTAGAAATCCAATTTATTTGCAAATCCATCCGATACTGATACATAAAAGGGCGGCAAATATGTTTGCTACATAGTAGCATTTTTGAGGGGCAAGCGGATTGGTTGGTGCAGTTGTGTAAACTTTTCCCCTATCAAATTGTATCCAACAATTCTTACCTTTAAATCCTCAATAAGAAGTTGGAAATTAATAGCAAAAGTTGTCATTTCTTACCAAAATAGATTCAAAGGCAATTTGCACAACTTTTGCGAAACAGTCACACCAGCCGACAAATATTATTTAGAGGCTAAAGTGAAATAAAAGCATTGCTCAGCCTTACTGTTTTCCGCGTGAAATCTTGTACCAAAATGCATCTTTTGTGGCGTATAAGTTAGTAAACTTAAAACACGTGAAGTGTCCTCCAACTATCCCAAGGAATATTACCAAAGCTTCGCGCATTCTAAGAAGTGCACGGAACAAAACAGGCTTGTTTCTAATTGGCGTCTGACAATAGTTCCTAGCTAAAATATCCACGCCCGTCTCCACTAGTGTGAAACATATGGAGGGGCGAAGCATGCGGTATATACCCATACAAAAACATCACGTGGTCGCCTACAGAAAACCTTTTTTATGGTTGCCTTGGGTTTGGATATTTGTACCAATAAGCTATATTCACTTTTACGGATGTCTTTAGGTGGTGTTCGTATCGATAATAATATGGGTGCCTTTAGCTTCTTCTATACCAGGTTTTATGGCGGTATTTATCTTTTTGTATCGGGATTTCGATGGGTGTGCTTAGCTTCTTTAGCCTGTTCTATGGCTGCGTTTAGCTATTCGTACCGACATTGCTGTGGGTGTGTTTAGATGCTTCTATACAGGTTTTAATGGCAGTCTTTAGTCCTTCTTATTGACATCCCTATGGTTGTCTTTAGCGCTTTCTAAGTTCCTGTCAGTGTTTCTCTATAGCAGTGTAAATTTTTCTACAGGAAGCAGAAGGCACTTCTACGGAGTACCATAGCTAAAGACAGCCATAGAAGCGGCTATACAAGAAACTAAAGACACCCATAAGAACATCGGTACGAATAGCTAAAGACGGCCATAGATACGGCTATAGGTAATCAGACAAATAGCTAAAGCTAACCATAACAACGATTTTCTATAGCCTACCATATGATATTTTTCTATGAGCTGCAGTCAGAAGTGAATCGCCGAGACCGCTACTTCGGACACAGCGACAGCAGCAGGCGCTGACGAATTACCAGCCCACTACAATGCCGGAATGTAATCTTGCGGATCTCTAGAAGTTCTCCTACGGTTCTTGGATGGTCTGAATAGCTGCATTCTGTAATAAATGCTCCGTGAAGACTTCAGTAATAAAGGGAGGCGGACAAGGTAAGGATTGAAAACACTTCGCAAATTTTCATTCGCAAAGATTTTACCACAGGCATTCAAGCAAAGTAAAACCAAGGGGTTTATTTATCCAATTCGTTACATAAAGCGAATCTATACACGCCCCTTCGCCACCCGTAAGCGGTTGCGCACATATGTCTATCGAAACACACAGCACAGGCATTCCCAACAACTGCTCAAGCTTACGTTACCCTCTCAGCAGCCACACTACGCGGCACACTCTCTGCGGAAGTTCGCCGGTACACAAATACATACAGGTGCTAAGTAGTCCGCAGAAAAAAGGAACACTCAAAACACTTCTGTTGCACTCAATACTTAACGCAAAAGGCGCAAGTATGGTGGATAAAGTAGAAATGCACTCTCAATAAAGCTATGAAGACGGTACGCAGCAATGCATTAATAAAAAAACATTTTCCATGTCCGCCCAGTTAGCTGTTTGTATGCTTTCTTAGTTCGCGAAAAAGTAATTATATTGGTCACATCACTGCGGCGAAATCTACAGTTCTGAGTACGTTGGCAATGTACATGTGGCGCAGCGAAGTTTTGGAAACGTATTCTTGATAACCAAAAAAAGTACCGCATTTCTCGCCCTATACAGCATGTTTAGTTCGTAAGATCATTCACCCTCGACTTTTGCGTATGATGGAATTCCTCTGCTGGTGTCGCAGATATCTATTTTCGGAGGACTTCGTGTTGAAATAATCATAACCCAGTCACTGTAAACACCTGTATTTACGACACCAAAAACCGGCACATTTTTTGGCGTCAAAGCGTGTCCGCGAACAAATTGAAGTCTAATTCGAAATTCCCAGCAGAAGGCAACACGTGCGTGCTCACGAGAAAGGAGTCGTAATGTGGCTGAAAGAGTACATGCTGGCATAAGCAAATCCATCGCGCAAGCGAATAGTGCGGAGAGACGTGCCCATCTTGCATTTGCCTTCTAACTGGTTCGCTGGTAATAATTGTTTTGGTAAATACACAATCGCTTAACATTTTTTTTTAAATTGTATTGTCGTTTTTGTCGCTGCACGCTCGAATACTAACGCGGGGCGGGACACCGCACCTGTCCCTTACCTTCAATCATAGCTTGCGTACGCATCACCAAACCCGTCTGCCAAACAAACACAACCAAAAATAAAACAAAAAAGAAGGGCGTGCCCTCTGCCTTTTTAAGATTTTCCAGAATGTACTTCCGACACCTCCTTGGGTCCGATATCTCCTTGGGTACCCACTACCTGAAAATAACCCGTGCCTTTGATGGGAATATAAGCCAAGCGAAAATGTTAAGCATGTTTTAAGGTAGCGCGTTGGTAAATTAATATGTGCCCACTCACGCCTTATAGCCACCACTGAGGAAAGGTAATAAAACCACGGAAAAATGAATGTTCAGCAAGTCCAGAAGAAACAGAACAGCTCGTACGGGAATGAAAAAACCCAGCGCAGCTCGAGAAATGCTAAAGACATTCATCTGGTTGGGCTGACCACACCAATTAGATGCAAAATGCACTTTTATTTCGCAAGACCTTGGAGGGGGGGGGGGGGTGATGGATACGCTTATACCGTAGTGTACAAACTCGGAGCGAACTCAAGCGATGAGCACTTTAGTAATCGCACACAGAACCTTGGGGTTCCCGTTTCTTTCGTTTTTTTACTTCAACGACCAGCCGATCATTTGGTGGACGTATTTTTGGAAGTACAGGGTAGTCAGTTCACAAGCAATAAAAGGCGTCGTTCGAAGAGTGTGGTATCAATAAAGCCTTCTGATTTAAGTTTGTTCTACATTCAGCAGGCTCCCTGTGTCATATGACGATGTTACGAAGAAGCGTTTAGTCCCGGACGTGGATTACTCTATAAGCTAGTCTCCGCGCTGCTCGCTGAGGACATATGTCTGTTTGCAGGCTCACCCCGCGACAAGATGACCCATCATTACTTTTTATTCGTGTGCTGATTCCGGAGTACAATTTTGCTATATGCATTGTACGTCTTCATTAGAGTGTTTGCGAAATTTACGCCACATTGGCTTTGCCAGGGTAGTGATTAATATCTGATGTAAGATATTGACAAGCATAACCGCCGTGCCGTCCGGTATGTGTGCTCCGCTGGATTCACTAAGGCCACAAAACCCATTTACATCATAGTACATAGCCATAGTATGGCCATCTGAGCAAACAGTGCCTACGGAGACACTGATATTAAATTTCAGGGCAATAGAATTACAATCAGCTGCATGCATACGCCAGTTTTGTGACGCCGGCCTTCGAGACACGCCTGGCGCTTATACGGACCGAATGTACTACAATACGATTGGATCAGATATATTTTCACTCTCGTAAATTTATCACATTTGCGAACGGAGGTACTTCTCCACATAAATATGCATTCCCATCACATACAAACGGCAAATCTCAGTCATGAACGTGCCGCAAAAGCAGCGGCGACAATGGGGAGGGTGCAGCAGACTCCCGTGATTGCGTTCCGAACGGGCCGCTAGGGGAATATCAGTGGTGCCCCTACTAGAAGAAAGACTTGAAGGCTAACGATGAAAGTCGGAAAGAACAGTGGAGAATGCAAAACAGCCAAGGTAACCAAAAAAGAGGCAAGGCAGACTGAAACGAATAAATGCAGGGAAAAAATGGAAGCTAAAACGTCGTTTGAGATGTACAGAGCTGAGAAATTGAACATCAGAAAGTAAAATTTCTACGATAATTCCCAGGGCAGCGCTTTGCTTTATGAGGCTAGAGTAGGTTGCCTGCGAACTAAGAGTTTTGAGGGGAAGTATTCACAAAGTAATGGGGTATGCGTGGTCTGTGGAAAAGAAACAGAAACCATGCGGCGCATAGTGTTAGAATATGAGGATATCCATCCAAATCTACATGAAGGGAATATTCGGCTTCCAGAGGCCTTAGAATTTAAGGGTATCACAGAGGAAGTTAACTTCAAGGCTGTCGAGCGGACGAAAAGAAGATTAGAATGCTGGTGGACGAAAAGCAGAGAGGGGAATATTGCCTAGGGCAGTTCCCACCTGTAACAGAAAAAAAAAAGTATTTTGTGCCTAATAAGGTTTTTGTGCTTGCCCTAAGCAGCGCTAGTATTAAACCAAGAGTGAAAACATGGGTATATTAGTCCTTTTTGGTGGGATAACATGTCATGACCCCGCTACAAAGGGGAAACCGACAGCAATCATCATCATCACCAACAGGAAGCACACGAGGCGTTTAGCCTAAACACACTAGGATATCCTTCATTTGTATTAAGAAGATTGTATAGTTTAGCCTCTTCAGCGCCGGGTGCATAAAAACTAATAGCTGTCTATAGCCTATTTTATGCACTCATATGGGTAACCGTATGAACCCATTATACGACGACGATAATACACGATAATACGACGACGTGAGGCGACGAAGACAGGATGGGGTGACAGCCCGGGCCACTAAGGTGCTTGGACCCCATAGGTAAAGAAATATGTAAGGACTAGCGTTTTATTATAGCTTACAAATGCGTGGCTGTCCGTTTTTTCCCCGTGTATATCGAGGGTACCTGACTATCTCTCTAAATCACCGACTCCAACCGTTCGACCATGGAAGACCAAAGTAGGATTGCTACGGCTGTCAGGCGTCCACTCAAATAACTGGCCGTGTATCTGCGCACTTCGCAGCATATGTCGACGGAAGACGATAGTCTTGTGCCGCCTATAGGACGGAAGTGCATTTTTTTCTTCTTTACGCACCTCTCACGCTCATCCCCTTCTGTCTGGCTCCTTTCAAGATAAACAGGGTGGACGTTTGCTCAATTCTGCTTTACTGGGTTCCACCACTTGCGCGCCATCTATGGAAACCTTTGGTTACTGCTGGACTTGAAATGCCGCCACAAAGGCTATGCTCGGGCGCGAGCTCTTTGGGTGTTTTCAGGGCAAAGTTGGTTTTAACGCATATTTGCTTTATCCGCCATTCCAAATATCAAGCGCACAACTATTGCGAAATATCTGGCACCGCCTAGTCTCACTTATGTACTGATGTTTTGCTGAAATATGCGCAATGTTTTCTTTCTGTTCAACAATGTTGAAATAGGTGAAGTATGGAACCGGTTTTAATGTCTAGGAAAGGTTTTGTGGGTATGAAGTTTAACTTCTCTTTCCATAATCCTTTCTCCTTTGGACGGGTGGCTGAATCGAGTGACGGCCGGACAGGCAGACAGACAAACGAACTGACATTTTCAGTCCTAAAAACACGAAGAAAGACTATTTTTTTAATATTGCACCAGGACGACGGGCACGGCGTCAGTGAGCTGCGTGTCCACGCTCCCAGCCCCTCCACCCACACCCGTGCGCGGTTAGTATTAAGGGGCAACCAGTGACTCCCACGTGCTTAGACCTAAAGGAAAGCACCTAAAATGTCGCTCCAGAATCCTTTTAGGCTTGATGGGAAAAACACCGACCAAACCAGCCAGATCCCATTAGGGTACACTTCCCTAACACCTGCTCGTGGCTGCGAAAAACGTACGTTCTACCCACATTTATGGACCCACGCACACTCTATGTCACAACCGCGGCATATACAGATTCGCTGTAACACGCTAGGTGTGATGCAACCTGCTGTGCTCCCAAATGTTATTTAGTAGCGCCTGAAAACACAAACGGCCCCCCAATGTTATTTTGTAGCGCCTGAATGCAGGAACGGGTCATTTATTTCACATGTAAAAAGAGTCAGCCGAAAGCTTGTACAATTTATAATCACTGTCTTTAGGCAGAGAGGATGCAATGTTCGACCGTATCAGGCGTGTCATTGCAGAACGCCTCAGTTTTAGGGGAAGGCGGAGTTGCGGTGATTATAATAAGGTCAGGATAATATGTCGGGGAGGGTGAAACGCCTTTAAAATACGATTCATGCTATTCGCTGATTATTGACGCGACGTAATCGTTCCAGGGCAGCGCGCTACAAAGATGCGCGAGTGGGGCGTGCCGCATCTTTGAGTGCGTTCTCTTGCTCCACTGCTGCACGGTTGGCTACTGCAGTCAAGCAAATCCAAATAGACCATTGGATTTTACTTATACTTTGTTAATCGGTATTTCACTACAAAGATGATGTTATCTTTTATTCCACGCGTTGATACGAGCTTTCTGCTTGAAAGTTTTCGTCCTAAACAGCAGTTTCTGCCGATGGTGGCAGACAGTGCACTCACTTGACTATGGCCGACTGGCAAGAAAAAGAAATCGGGGGAGGGAAGCGTGCCCTATTAAAAACAGTTGTGGCTTGTATTGCGTTATGGAAACCCTCCGCGTTTCGACCAAAATTTCCCCGGGGAACTCCAATCTGCTTACATGCTTGTAATGGGAGAGCCTGGCGATGCTTATTAACAACTTCTTTTCTGATACGTTGTACTTGCGCCTTTTTCCTCGCTTTCGTTTCTTTGCCTTTTGGCACGAATTACTTCAAACGGCTTCTTTTCTGCTGTTGTATGTTTGTGTCAGTTTTTTCCCTTTCATTTTTTTGTCTTAGTGTGTGAATTACGTCAGCAAGCAGGCTGCAATACGTGACAACCTCCCTAGAATCGGGGTACTGCGAAGGTGGTGTGCACCTATCCTTCTACCATGACATCAAGTTCAATCTTCACGCTGCACGTAGTATTCTAAAATTATTACTCTTATAATTCGCAGTGTTCTGAATTTTGCCCACCGGTACATTAGTTCCTCGAAGCTCCCAATCGCCCGCAAATCCCACAAGTGGCCATGTGCAAGAAAGAAGGGATAGCAAGAAGGACAAAAACTTTTCAGATTTTTTTGCTTTATTTCATTTGGCTCTTCACCGCTCTTGTTCGACGAAGCTCTCCACAGTTGTTTTTTTTTTCATACAGTTCAATCCCCTCACAACCCCTTCTTCGTTCGCACCCTTCCAACTCTCGCTTACCTCCCTCTGACGTCACGCGGTTACTTTATTCTCAGCTCTACCCTTTATACGCTTTCTATGCTCTGCTTCCTGGAATACCAAGGTGACGCTGAACATGACCAATTGAAAAGTGTAACGATAGCCCCTTACAATAGACACGTGGCGTTGATTGTATTGTAGCAAGGGTAAGCAACCGATGCAAGTGACCATAAAACTATCGGAGTATGCGGCGTACCAGCATCGGCATTGAAGAAAAGGGAGGTAGGAATATATCCAATGCAGAGGCGAAGATGCGCGATAAGACATGTCACGGGAAGGACTCCAGAAGTTGAATACGCAAGAAACCCGCTGAGTTATCTCAACGCTCGGACCTGCGTTCGGCTTCACCCCTGCGAATAAACCACCTCGAGCTGCTACGGGTGCGTCGAATGTCTCCTTGACAGTATATGTAATACCAGAGTCCTTCAATGCTTCTCTGGTCATGAAACTCCTGGCCACGTTTCGTACGGGGACAAAGGCTACCGCGAGGGGCGCTACTGCAGATCGGAGAGCATCGGGCGGGCGCCGCTGCTCTGTAGCCAGACCGGCAGACACGAACGCAGTAGCAGCATGCCCGTTCGCATCAAAATTTTTCGCTACTCACAAAATGATAAGTCCATTTAAGCGGCCCACGACAAGTAAAGCGACAGTGCACTGCTGATACGGCGGCGAGCGTCTGTTTTATCTGACTTCGTGGTCCGTTCTATGCCAAACGCGCTCTGACCACGCCCCCGGCTGCCCTCCGATCAACACCAGCGCCGCGGCGCGGCAGTGTACGAAGCTCTCCCTTAGCGTGACAGCGACGTTTCATGACCAGAAAGGCATTGAAGGACTCTGGCAATGTCAGTAGCTACACTGCCAGTAGCGTTTCCCCACGAAATGCGCTTCACGCAACCTCTTTAGGGAAACTGTCTGCCGGGCGGATGATAAACAAAACGAACGGTCATGCAACGGCTCGTTCGAAGCTGTTTCGCGAGCTGACGATAACTGATGCGCACGCTCCGGCTGCAGGCAGACAGACGCGCGCTAGAAACCTGCGGAAGCCATGTCCGCCAAGCCGCCGAAAAGAAAGGTGAGGTCTGTGAAATACGTCTCGACTGATCATATAGCGCACACACCGGCTGACGGTCGAGTGTTGGTGGTCGACGGTGTGGTCGCCGCCAACGCTGCTGTAGAAGCTGCCCGCCGGGTAAACCGCAGCGCACCCAACACTTTCTCCTCGATGGTGAAGGAGCGAAAGCCCAAAGCTAAGTCGTGGAAGAGCGAAAGGTTAAGTCGTCGCAAAGCCAGGCAACTGCAGAAACAATGCACGGCACTTCTCGAGAGATAAAAACGAGCTCGAAATTCCTCCTTCGTTTGAAAGTGCCGTCGGGGTAGAAATACGCCGGTCACGGCGACCATAACAATAAATCACGCCGCATCAGCCGCGGCAACGGGCATCCCGAGTTCTAATCGACCTTGAAAATTTATGCCCGAGTTACCTCCGAGTTTTAATGCCAGTGAAACACACTCAGCCCATTCGTGAGGGCGGCGTAGCAACCGAGGCCAGACCAAACCATGGGTTCCACTTTGTGTGGGCGGACTGTCAAAGCCACAAAGTCGTCATTTCATGCCCGCCAGCAGAGACGACAACGTAGCTCCATACTAAGTCCCCAGGCCACCGTCAGCCAATGGTGCCACAGTCGCGGCGGTGTTCGGTCCGAACTGGCGTTTACTTTTTTCCGAGCCGGTATGAGAAGCCAAGACGACACGATTTTTTGACGGGAGCCTTCTTCATACACGGTGAAGACACAGTCGATGACAAATTACACAACTTCAATGTTTAACACGCACTCGCCAATGCTCAAACATGCTCTTGACACGGGACTATTTCTGATGAGCACTCGCCGTGCACACTCAACCAAACCCTAAACAAAATCATCATCGGTAGTCAGGAGCAGGCCACGTTCCGTTAGCTACAGTGAACCCCTTCGATGACTGTGTTAGTGCTTGCGCAGAGCTGCACTGGGCCAACCCTCAAGCCACGTCGCAAACAAACCATCGTCCATGTAAATTATATTGGGGAAAAACCAACGCCTTCATTTTGACCGAAAAAAACACACATTTGCAAACACGATGCCGCTATATTTGCCTCTTGAAAATATAAATAAAATGAAGCCTATTTCAAATGTCTTGTGCAGTATTTTCGTCAAACATGGCGTCAGAAAATCACCGCAATCATGTGGTGTTCTACTTGGAAAAGTTTTGCCTTCACTGTTGCCGCCATAACGCACATTCTTCCAAAGTTTCCAAAGATGGGGCTCCGGAACTTGTGGTATTCAGGTACACGCTACTGGTAGCTTGCATGGCACCCTGCCACGTACTCCTGTTCACAGGAACATCAGCGTTTGCATATTTTATCGTGCATTAACGCGAGTGCTTTGCACCGAGCAAACCTCTTTCCTGAAAAAGTGTTGAATTGAAATAGGCGAATTGTGTATAAGCACTCCGAGTGCACGCTTTAAAACAGAAACGTAAGACATAAATTGTATTTATAAATCCGGCCAATCTTCGACAAAAGAAGAAGAGCACCATTTTAGTAGGCACGTACAATGGTTCTGACCAACAGCGTGCCCAAATACAGCAAGGCAATGGAAGAAATATAGATTTTATATTTTAGATGCGAAGCATCTCATGCTCGAGGCTGTGTCCCTCCCTCCTTCATTGTCGTCGTCGTTGTCCGCCGTCCACACTCTACTGCGCATGCGGGTCTCTTCAGCCCCGTCAGCGTTTGGCCTGACGTCATCGCAGTCCACTATAAAGAGAAAAGGTTAGGCGGCGCCCGGTTTCAATCCCAGGATTCTCTGGCCGCAACGCGCAACGGGAGGTACGTTGCGCTCTTCCCACTGCGTTACTAACCTAGACGGGAGCATGTGCTACGAATGCGCATTATCTTCCTCACTCATTGAAACTACGTCAAGAAGGTACTGATACAACGAAGCACTTGAATCCTAAAGTCAACAGAACAGACGAGCTGTAAACTGATAGAAACTTCAGTCGACCCCATGGCTGCTTCAAATACTACTCAGGGTTCCCCTACGGGAAGATGGTGTAATTTTTTTGAATTGTAAAAGTATGTTAATTTTATTTTTTCAAATACACTAACCTGGAAATCCTTTGGAGGTACAGATAATGTATTACAGAGAAATTTCTTACATACACTGTGCTAGAAACATGAGTGTTGGCTATCAATATTTTGGTTTATTGATGTGGCATCTCTCATCTATTTGTATAACACATGAAGCTGTTACGCATGTGCAAGTTTGGTTTGGTTTCTTTTCCCTTAACTGAAGACACCGTTATTAGTGTTTACCGCTGCCCTATTTAAATGAGGTTGCAGGCTAGCCAGCTGGTCATGAAATGTTTTGGCAGCTCGTCTTCAATCTGGTGATGAAGAATCTTTGCACCAAGCTGAACACTGCCCCAAATATTTAACGTGTCATATACGTTGACGAATTCACACTCTGGTTCAAAAAGGGTAGCCCTGGCGAGCAGGAATACACATTACAACAGGGCCTCCGTATCATCATCGGCCATGCCCTGGACGTCGGAATCACCTGCTCAGACTAAAAATCAGAATAGGTAGTTCTATTGGGCAACAGCACCAAGAAAACTAATCAATACTGCAACCTTATCATTTTGACCAGAAACAATTTACCCATCCCTCGCCGTAGCCACATCATCCTCTCAGCGACATCAGAGCTTCATCCTCCAACAATACGGTAAAGTCGAAGAACGGGTGACATATATCATTGCCCAGGATAACCAAATTTATCAAATGCTCCGCCGCATGACGGGGCACCATAAAGGGTTCAAAGAACACGAGATACGCAAAGTCGAAGCATTGGTGTTCTCACGCGTCATGGACGCATATCCCTTTCAGCGCCTTACCAAGACACAAGCCAAGAAAAAAGAAACAAACATTAGCAAATGAACCCGCATAGCATTGGGAGTGCCCCTCTACGCTCACACGGCAATAATTAATGACGCTGCCCTTCACAACACCTTTGAATAAAAAGTCTCAGTTTACCATGAAGATCAGCGCCACTGTCTGATAATCTCAGTGCAAGGGAGGGAAATTCTTCGCACCCTCTGGTACCCCCATGGACCACCTTCCCCCCATTACCTCCCCTCCTCCGCCCACCTGGAGGAGCTTACCAAGAAACACATTGCAACAAATACCAAAGCACATGAGTCCAGGCAAAGATCAAGAGCGTAGAGCATTTTGCTCTCAAAGCCTGCCGTAACCAACCCAAGTAGCCTATTACACGGATGCCGGTTTTGTGGGACATACAACAACGACCGCATTGGTTGGCCCTAGCGCAGAACACAGCATCACGCCAACGTCCCCTCACCCACAGCGGCATATACTGAGGCCATTGCAGAAGCCAATACACTCTACCAGCAACAGACCGAGCACATTAAAGTCCGCACGGATAGCCAGCTTCGTCACGACTGCGATTCCAGCCCCTGTAAATACTGACCTGAAACCATACATGCACGTTGATCCCCACCTACACATTTGACTCGAATGGATCCCTGCCCGCCAAGGCATAGAGGGTAATGAACGAGCTCACGCTCTAGCCCGCGTAGCTTGTTGCTCGGGCAGTCCTCCGCCGTTGCCTGAAGAATGCAATTGAAAAGACGATAGAGCGATGAATCAAAAAAGCCGCCGCGAACATCTCGGTAACCACCAGACAGCAAGAATGCTACTTCTCTCACCATTTATATTCATGTCACGAAGATAGGTTGCATACAAAAGAGAGCCGCAGACATTGTATCTCCTCTGCGAACTGTTTCTCTTCTACATAGAGATGTTTCCATGCTGACCGCACGTAAGGTATGCGGTGGCTATCCGGAAAATGAACAGACATATTGGCGAGGTGTACGGGCCATCTCGTCTCGCACATTTATTTCCACCAACCCTTTCCCCCTGATATTGCATACTCGTGGTCTAGCGTGGCCGCTCTCCCTGAAAATCTACCCGCCGCCCTGTGGCCCTGTTGCCTGCCCACATTGAAACTATTTGTTCACCTTCGTTAAGTCCGCCACAGCCGGAGAACCGTAGAACACCCCCTTCCCCCGGGGTCTCATCACCATACGACTTGGTCTTGAGCTTCCGAGTAAAGTTTGCTCTGTCTCTCTTTCACATTGTCTTTCTTGAGGCATAAATAAGGTTATCTATTACAATACTAATACTTTCCTAGACGTCTCATCAAATGGTTGTGCCTTTGGGTTTATCAACCAGCAGCGTTTTCTAGATCATCAGCCGACTGTCGGGAAGAGAATAACGCTTTTCAATTGTTTGCCGTAATCTCACACGCGTCGGCTTAGTCTATTAACGCACCCCTCTCTTTTTGCCCGCGTTCACCGTCCTTTTATATCCAGTTTGCTCCGTGTTTTCGGGGCAGTTTCCGTTCTGAGTTTTAATTTCAATTTTCTTTTTGCTATGTGGATACTGTGTGCATTCGAAACTGTAGGTTCACTGGCGAAGACAGCAACATAGCGCATACATTTTCCTCGTAACTGAATGCCCGTCATTGTTATTCTAACCACCACCACAGCCCTTTAGGAGGTCGTGCATCGCGTTAAAACTGGGGCGAAACCTCGTTGAATCATCCTAAAATTGAGGGTTTCCATGACCGCATGCTAACTGAGCGAGACCTAGCGTGGCTCCTCTCATGAAACTGGAAAGCAAGCACCTTTAATAATAGGATCCATGGTCCAAAGCTCCTTTCGTGTTCTTTTACGGAACAGCTTCCAAGCTGCTGGGCGCCGGGAATAAAACATCGCTGCGTACTCTCGACTGGCCAAACAAGCGGAAGAGCGCCGGCCACTGAAGATGCAAACGATGAAAAATGAATTGTAGTCTGCAAACAATACGTGCTCCAACAGAGTCCAACACCTGGCCGGAGGCTTTTCAGCTATTACTCTTAACATAGTTCAAGGATCTTTTCAGGGCCGAGATGGAACTGAAAGGTATTGCAACATTGTTCGACTTAGCAATAGTTCATTGCCCACTGTTTGCACACAAGATGTTTTCCAACAAGCACGCGGAATGTTTTGTGGAGTAGATGAGCGCAAAAGCCAGAAGCCTGTCCGCCACTATCCATAGCGGCAACAATCACAAAAACAGGTGCTGCAACCGAAACCCGCTGTTGTCAATTCGAGGTGAAAAAGCAGACATATTTATCACATACGAAGAAACGGGTTCAAATCCTTTCTATACTGAAATGCACTTTCTATTTGCTTTCTGCCGCGGCAGCCAATTTTTGAAGTATGCAACAACAGCAACTACAACAAATATAACGCCGGTTTATACCAATATGGAACAGTTGGGGTATTGCTCTCAAAAACCTTCTTGCATTTGTCCATTTGAATTGAAACATGCAGAACGCTAGCTGCAGGCTAACCGAACTTGTTGGACGAAAAGAAGCGTTGTACAGATATAAGCTTTGATTAGCAAAAACGTGACAAAAGGATTACGATTTCAAGTCTTCGCCGAAAAAAGATGTCGTTGAAGTACTTCAGACGGGCCAGGAAAATTGCTTAACATCCCATGCTACAGCCATGTAAGCCTATTTCGTTCCACCGAGTATTGATGCGGGGTGTAGCATTGTACATTACAATAAAATAAAATTTTAGCTATGTCCAGCATGAACATATCATACCTTACACTCCGGACATTTTCTGTTTCATCATTCATAAATGAAATTTGCAATTGGTGACGTGTGTCGGTATTCGACCTCACGAATGCACCCGTTACAAGTTAGACTAGAGAAGACCCTAGAACCTATTGCTTCCTATTACCTTCCTGCAGTAATTTGAAGGAATGTTAACATTTGTCATTTCGTGTTTCTTCCACAAAATCTAGGTGGTACTCATTGAAAAGTTTACACGTCAATTTGTTCGTTTGGTAACACAGGAAACGGCCACGGACATGGCCAAAGCGCCACGGACATGGCGTGGCTTGTGCCACTGCGCCCGCACGCCGAAGAGAAACACCAGCGTACGCCATCTGCTCCATTTCAACCCGATTCTCAACGGTGGTGTCAACAGAGATGTCATTAATCGCACTCAAGTTCGAGTCGAGGCATTACTTGGCGTTCGGTAGGGTACAACTTGCAACGTCCAGCCCATATCATGCGGTTAGCACGGGCAATTACCGCCATCCCGCGGAGCCCGACGTAACCAATGACGGCGCACTCACATGGTTGCCTTCATGTGTGCCTCGCTAGTGAATACAAGCTATGCCTTAAATTTCACGGCGATTTGACAAGTACTCATCTATATCTGCCTGAGCTTGTTTTGCTTTCTTGGTAGTAAGCTAGTACACTACCGGCCTTAAATTCGTGTTTTTGCATATCTTTATGAGATACAAGTCTGATGGAAACACAAACCTCGTGCCTCACATCTAGACGTACATGCAAAGACGACGCTAGAGCGTAAACTGTCTTTAAAAACGTTAGGCACCGTATTCACTCCTAAAAAGACTCGTGGATACGTTCCTCGTGTGAGGCAAGGTGTATTAGTTTCATCTTGATGTTAAAACCGCTTTCAACACAGGGACGATTAAATACGACCACGGTGCTGTCCCTGTGGTGAGAGTTCTTTTTACGCAAATAGGAACAGCTATTAAGTCGCCCAATTTTTCATTCTACTTCAGTAAATTATTTCCGTACGAAACGCGAAACTTTTACAGGTAAGCGCCGAATAGCATTTAGGCAGACATTAGACAGAAAAAATGTCACTGTGCCGCATGTGTTTATAAGACAACGATAGTACTGCAAAGCCCACAAATATTCTACTAAAGACTACAGGAACGCAACCCGCAGTTGAAAAGGGCAGTTATCCGAACCCCCACTATTATGTTTTTTTTTCTTGACGTGACGAATCCTACCCTCTACTCACGGAAGTAAAACCGCTGTTCGCCATTCTTCACCCCCACGAAACGAACGACGGATTCAGGAGGCGCATACCCGTACGTCGTTATAGTTGGTGTGGTCATTTTAGTCTCACTGAAGTCGCTTCCCCTAAAAATGTTTGCAGAAGAATAACAACTCTGTAATGTGAAAAGGAACAGCGCCGTGTCACCTGCTCATGGTTATCGTTAGGACGAAAGATTTATCTAGGAATTTTCAGCAATTTGTTTCTAATACGCTCACTACGGCGACCACCAAAGGCCCAATCAAGAGACAGTACAACCTTATCGTGAGGGTAAACCCACATAGATTTGGGTAAGCATTCCACAGAAGTATTCGGTCATCTCGTGGTATCTACTTTCAGCACCCGAGATCATATTACCTAGCATTATGCATTGAATGTATTTGACAATATCGGCGCTTTAGCTTCTGTTGCTGCTTGTTTGTTTCAGTAAGCCGTCTGTAATGTACAGCAAAACTAGCATTTAGGAGGAAATGTTTTCGAGAATGCCATATTCATGAAGGTCTCGATATGCAGAAGAAAGGAATAAGCGCAGTAAGCAGAGAAAAACAGAGCAAGCGTGAATGGCTTCAAGCGGCTGTAAAGCTATCACGCTGTATTGATTGGCAGATTGTAAGATTGTAAGGGTGTATTGATTGGCAGAAATCGTTTTAGAATTGTAAGTTGTATGAATAGTCTACCTCCGCAAAGCAGAGACGGTGTTTTTTTTCAACTATGTTGTGGTGGGGAGCTTACCTTCCACAGTGTGGCCGGGAGAATTCTTGTAATTTTCTTTGGCTGTCTAAAGCTGGTGCCCGCGGCAAAATAACTATCTTCCGCTCTTAAATCTCTTCTGCAGCCTTTATTCCTCACAGGGCACTAATTTATAACGTTAACTGTAATCATATTGGCCGTGAATGGCCACGGCATTTCAAAGGAGGCGTGCAGTTGAGACGATACTCTCAAGATGATGTTATCTCCTTGCCGACATTCATTTTTGTAGACTATGTCATATTAGCCTAATTTTGCAGACTGTTTCCTGTCTGCCAGCTTTTATTCTGGACAGCGCCCGCATATAATCGCGACATTTATTG
The DNA here is from genome assembly GCF_048455015.1 of Haemaphysalis longicornis. Classification (NCBI taxonomy): domain Eukaryota; kingdom Metazoa; phylum Arthropoda; class Arachnida; order Ixodida; family Ixodidae; genus Haemaphysalis; species Haemaphysalis longicornis. Next base: position 146,270,875 of record NW_027526422.1, on the reverse strand, counting down.
CTTGGAATATGTGTACGCGAATATAGAAGTGGTGTATTCACTCGTTTTACAGAGGTCTTCCCGTTGCCAGCGGTGGGATCCTCCTTTGCAAGCTCCGATTTCTCCAAAATCGCAAAAAGCAACTACTCTATATCTTAGCCCTTCAGAATCTCCTCTAGTTACCTATACTTCATTGCCTCCAAGCTGCCGCTTTTCGTACCACCTACCTGCTTGGAACACTCAAGCTTGTCAGCCTGAATTTTTCTCGCTATGCTGCGACAGAATGTAGCTCTAGCGTCGAGAGTGGACTTGTAGCAACATTTTTTTTTATTTCGCTCATTCTGCCCTACGCCTGAACACGCATACGTATCCCTGCTGACCAAGGAGCCCAATTTAATTCTGTCGGGGGCACGAATATTTAAAGTATCTCTGCGCCAAAGATGCTAAGTAACATTCCCACTGCTTGGTGCATGGTGCTCATGTTTTACCTCGCACACCTTGGGCAGTCATGTTCAGTTCTGCCACCCTATCTATACGAAACGCAGGTGAACCTTCACTTTGTTAAAGCCATTTTCTTCCTACACTACGACCGCACTTGGAAACAGCTGTCCCATGTTTTCACTGAACATATTGCAATGACTGCAAATAAAACAAAAGCAAAAAAAGTGTTCACTGAGTAAATAATGGGCCCCCGTACGAAAACGTATACAATAATTTGAAATATGAGGGACACGGGACGCGGCAGTTTGTGTATCTGGAGCCATTTGTTTCAGGGGCCGACATCCAAAACGAACATAAATCAGGATTTGTGAGCACAGAAGGCTTGAACGCGGTGGCATTTCGCCATCCATACTGACGATTGGGAACCCAGTTGGACGCGGACGCTGTGAACAATAGACTAGGTGCGCTGCGAAAGCTATGATTATCGCAATGGTTCTGGTATTCTGCATCACCATACCCTCAATCTGGTCCTGCAAAACTGATCCGCGAGATGGTAAAGTTTTTATCTTCGTGTAAAGCATGTTGCACTGGCAGTGTGCCATAGGAGTTGGAATATTGTGGCTTTTCAACGTGTTTACCCAGCCCCAAATAACTGTGAGTGTATATATATACATTAGGCCAAGCTTGCTGAATTAGGTGAATATCCGTCTACTTGCGATTGTTTATGCAGCTAAATGTCAAAAAACGTCTGCGGATTTTGTTTTTATGTTTGTAAAACTTAAAAGTTTTGTTTTTACAAAACATGCAATGCGTACCCAACCTCATTCTAGCAACACAACCACATTCCCAGAAATGACAGAGCGTGCTCTCAGGGCATATCTATTCAATTTAGTAATTGTCACAACTGCAAGCCCTCGTATGGGCGCATGCTCCTACATTACATGATAACATGTAATGCAAACATGATGTTATTTCGAGTTAAATGTAAGGCCGCAAGCGAGAAAGTGCGTCGACAAAAGCCTATTTTAAATATAAAATTGCTAGCGTTAAACCTATTAATCAATGTTTGGTCACTGCTAGGCCGGACTGTAGTACTGAAATCTTATGACAAATCTTCTCATAACTATACATGAAGGCATGATTTTGGCAAAGGTACCAAAAATCTGTGGGTATCTTGCGCCAAGCAGTCCGCAACGTTTACGTTTTCAATGCAACCTAAAAAATTTCTGTGCGATTGCTAGATTCGCTATTGTATGAACAATTGTATGTAATTCTTGGTGAAGTCTTATTGTTACTAAGCATGTTTCAACCGGTATGTTAAAGTACCCTGTTAACATTATTTGAAATATCCGCAGAGTTTCCCTGGTGGCTATAATTAGTGCATTTAATCGCGTAAAAAGAAGCCCATATCGGAAAGCAGTGACACTTCCAAAAGGTTTTGAGCCGATTACACGCCATGATAACCAAGCGCACTTACGCGCATACAATACAAATATTTAAATTTGACATTTTGCTGCCCGAAAAGATGTCGCCAACTTTTAACTATGCTAGCCAGAAGTAACGCTGTCAGCTTCACTGATTGCGAAAATAACCTTCGCACGCACATATACAGGCAGTAAAATTATCTGAGAACTGGGTTTTATGTTTGCTTTGAAACAATCTCCACATACACCGAGTTCTGCCCGAATGGTAAAACACTGGCAGAAGTGCTGAAACATCGAAAGAAGGAAACACTATTATGTGCAGCCTCGAGGGCGGAGGTTCTTCGAAAATAATTAAATTGCCTCCGACACAGCAGCTTCGGCGTAACTGCTGTTTCTATCTGGGCGATATCATGACACTCGCTGGCAATCCCACGAAGGCCTCTGGGCGCTGAGCTGATTCAAGACGGTTGCGGAAGCTGCACGCGAAATCTGGGCGTTGCAATCATAGATATTTTTAGAAAAGCTTGAGAACGAGAACATTCTGGCCTCAGGATTGGACGGACGATTGATTTATCAAATTTTTATGGGTGTTCGTGCCAAAGTTGCGCTTAGGCTTTGAAGAGCTCTATTGTAGAGAATGACGGAATGTTTTAAACTACTAGGGTATCTTCAGCTTGGGCCGAAAACCCACACATGAGAGTTTTAAGACAAATTTTTGTGTCTTCACTGAGTTTTAGTGTTTTTAACACTCCCGGGGAAAGCCAACTTTCTCGGACGATGGAAAGGAATGAGCGTGGGTGAAAAGAAAGAAACAAACCACGTCCTGTAGGTGAAATCGAACTTGTGTCCGTCGCGTTCTGAAGCCGGCGTCTATCCGATTGCTCCATTTCGACACGGGCGAAGCGAACGCGAAGCAGCAGGCATCGATTGGCGCCGTCTACCTTATTCCCCAAGGTTAGGTCTACGGCGTTCCGACCCGAGAGTTGCTATGCGTATTTTAGTAAAGGGGTACGTACCTTCAGAGTAGCACATACTGGCACTGTGGGATTGTCCAACCAGAGAATCCATCTCGAGAAAGGTTCTCGTTCAACCATCGTCGTCATTATGGACGGTGCATTGCAATAGTGTGTTTTTCTGTTGTCGACTGGAAAAAACGGTGTACTGATGGGGATCGAATCCGCGTCTTCCATCTTAGCAGCGCAAAATCAAGGAGAAAAAGCCATTACGGTCAAATATATAACATTATTACAAAAGTCATCCTTTTAAAGCGCACACAACCAGAGAATAACTTTGTTCTTACTCCTTCATAGTTCCTTCTGCCAACAGTTGGGGTGGTGGAAAAGGCAGGTAGAAGGCAGCAAGCCGTCTGTGGCGCGAATTTAAAGTAAATCATAGATCGTTGGAAAACAATGTTTTATACATATAACATAGGAGGAAAACCCAAGGGCCGAGACGTCCGGACGATGCGATAATGGTTCTATTTTACAAAGATAGCGATAAGAGGAAGATGAAGCGGCTCGTGGCATAGCTGCTCGCGCGGATACGGGCACCGATGATGATGATCTCATCGGTGCAGCAATGATGACACCTGTAAAGTTTCTACATCTTCCCCAGCCACACATAAGCCATTTTCAGTTTGCGTTCAGCAGGTTCAGAAAGTTCATCCCTGTCAATCCGGTGAGACAGTCGCAAGGGGAAACTGCTGGCCGGAGGTGCTGTCTTTTGCGCCCTCGCTGGGAGTTTGGGCGCCAGTCGACACAGCCAGGTAGAAGTTCGTAAACTGTCTTCCACGCTTTTGTACTGAAGTGTAAGTTCTTCAAATGGAGATTTCGTGATCCGAAAACAGTTTCTCAGAGGCTTCTGCTTCTTTCTATAGTTGTGTGAATTCACAAGTCGGCTGCGGATATCAGATGTTTCCTGTTCCTCTAAAGCGTACTGTCCGCGAACTCTTTTTCTAACACTGGGTTGTCTGGTAGGCTCCGCAACAGTCCTCTTAAGGTATCTCTCGAAAATGTCAGTATCGCGGTCTTTTGTGTCGTGCATCGCTTTTTCGTTCTGTGTCTCGTCTTGCCCTTGATGTTCTCGAATTAACACAGTCATGGCCTCCCGCTCGATACATTCCTAATACGTAGCCTGTGCTGGTGGTATTGCACTCAACGAGTAGCCTTTCTCGCCCGAGGTAGCGTCGCTGGATTCTTGAAAGACACACGAGAGTAAGACATCTTCCGTTTGAAGATCAAGCGCAGCCAGTAAGGGAGTCGCATTTTCCCGTGCTGCTTGCAGTAGGAAATGTGATTGAACCGACGTTTATGCCAAAATTTAATCTTCATCTGAAGTTTGGAAATCCCGTGGGTCGTAGCATTGCTCTGAAAGCGCAAAAAAGTATCCGAAACTTCCAGACGAATTCAATTTTGTGATGACGTGGCTAGACCCTGTGGTGTCATATTTTGGGTTTTACTTAATAGTATATTTGGATCTTAACGTGAACAATTTCGTCTTGATATTCCACGTTGGTGGAATTCCTCGTCAAAGTGGTCGATGTCGATGAAGTGTTCCTTTTGCTCATTAAACAATTTCAATCCAAATTGGATTCTTCGCAGCTTCCGGCGACAACTCTTGAACACGCTGCACACATCATCAGTCACTACGGGCAGCTTTAGTGCTGCTTTTCTGCCTCTGCACAGCGTTCGAGCGATGACCCTCTCTTGTTCTCTTTTGCTCTTCAGTTCATGATGGCGCATGATAGACGGATTTCCACTCTGTTCATGCAGAAAAGGTAGCACGTCTTTCGTTGCGCGATGCTCTACGGTATTCTACTCAGCCTTTACGAAACTCTTGCCTGGAACCATTGGGCATAGTCGGAGGGGAGGGTACATCGTCGTCTCTCCTCACATCCTGTAGATCGGCTTTTGTAGCGCCACCGTCGTTTTGTGCATCACAACAGTCTGTCGTCGGCATAGAGGGGTGTTGCTCCTTCTATGAGGCCAAACTTCAGATAAGTCTGAATCCCGGGTTTCGGCCCCATACAGAATAAGAGGAAAGACCAGGGGCCGAGACGTCCGGGTGATGCGATGGCGGTTCTATTTTACAAGGATGGGGATGAGAGGAAGACGAAGCAGCTCGTGCTATAGCTGCTCGCGCGGATACGGGCCCCGATGATGATGATCTCATCGGTGCACAAATGATGACATAAATAAAGTTTCTACAACACAGCTGCCGTGAAAGCATATAACGCTCAAGAATATCCCTTCTTTAAACAGAACTCCGAGAAAACTGCATGCGTGTGTTAAAGGTCACCTTAGGTCGCTATTTTCCCTATTCTATTTTGCATGGTGATGAACCTAAATAGAAGGCAGACAACAAGTAGAGAAGCTAGGGCACGGGTAACGTAAACACACCAGTTGGAATGAATTGATAGTTGCGCTTCGGTTGCGGCTACGTTCCAAGAAACGTAAAGAACAGAAAAAAACGTTTGTAATGTTTTCACATGCCTCGCAAGAGAGAAAATACCTTAATTCAAGGGATAGAAGTCGCAAAAGGCCGTCTCAAGGAATTTATTTCTAAAGCGCTTGTTCCCACCTACACGATACGTGACACGTAATCCGAATGTCCACTGAAAGCCGAGACACATTGAAAGACGCAAAACAACTAAAGACGTACTGTAAGCAGCAAAAGAACAAAATACAAAAACGCGACGCCTAAGTGAGTAGCAATTCTGAAACCCATACAAAGCTGCTCATATTTTGTAGTAAAGTAGGGACCATGCTTTGATAGTTCAAATACACAGCGTTTTGTATACCCTTGAGGCCGTTGAGTGACAATGTAACTGTCACATCTGACAGTTCAGGCCACAGAAACCACTCAACAATTAGGAAAGATGACACAGGAACAACGAGTGATTGCATGAGTGCCAGATGCAGAAGAAACAAGCAAAGGAGACACAAAATGCCGCGGCAGCTTTTACCCCAACAAAGACAAAGGACAGCAAAGGCGGTGTTGCAATGCATCCAATATTGCAAAGCCACAATGAAGAATAAGCAGGAGGAGCAATATTCTGTGATGTAGAGAGTGAGTGGAATAAAAGAGCTAGGATACGCGGACGCTCACAAGGGACGAGATGCGCAAGCTCCGAAAGAACGTCACCTGGAGCGAAGGGTTCGGTGTAGGATGTACAAGTTAGGGAAACCGCGAAAAAGACGCTGAATGGCATCGCCAGAAGCATCTGGACGACTGTTACCGGAAGCAACAGCCGGAAAATCCTCATGACAAGTAGTAGAGAGAAAGGTCCTTGAAGGGTGATTTTGGGATGTTGTGTTACGTCGGCGGCTTAGGGATATTTCGGTCTGACATGTAAAAATTCAGTCGAGACATACACTCCCGCTACTCTAGCTATGTTCCAAGCTTTTTACTGTGCTCGTAATTGAAACGCTCCCCGCGTGACGGCAAAATATCCTGTCCGTCGCGGACAAATGGGTTCCACTACACTTGGGCTCCCTCCTCTCCCTCTGTTGACCGAATACAGCGATTGCTTCATTTCTCCCTGAATTTCCTACACACTAACAAAACTGATAATGTACGATGCCCAATTGTTGATGGAGTGCCACATAGCGGGAGTTCCAGTCGACGCGAGCTAGATGGTGACTTAGTTCCCACGCAGTGGGCCGGACAAGGAAAGCAAACGTTTGCACAGTACAAAGAAGGCCCCTTTGCGAATTATTTTTTTATGATGTCCTTAATATGAACACCAAATGAACATACCGTCTGTAGTGTGTTCCTTTGGCCACTATTTTCTTCGTACTGAAGGTACGTGGAACGCCATGTTTCGAGTGGTGTCAGGGTACAGTGGTTGTGTACATTGCCTGTCGTTGGGTGTCTCAGGGTTCGATTCCCACCTGGCGGAGGATTTTGAAATAGTGAAATTTATCTGCGCGATTTGCGAGCTCGGGCGTCTACTCGAGTTGGAGAGGTTTTTCAAACACGGCTCGTGTGGACGCATTTCGTGGACGGGAGATAGGCTTGTGGTATCGCCAACAACGACAAATAGCGCTCTGGTATTGAAAACCCCCTAACTTTCACACAAACAATTTGGTACTGCAGCCTATATTAGCAACATTAAAAAACCCTCAATCTTCAAGAGGGTGTGCGCTAACTGAGCAGAAATCAAACTTATTAACATATGATGGAGATATGATGTGCTCTTTTTGATCGAAAACGTGACAGAATTTGACGCGGACCTCGTAAGAAGGACATGATGGCACGGTTTTCTTTCCATTTTCTTTCGGAGATGCCAGTGCATTCGGCCTATTCAAGAAAAATCGGGATGTGAATGGCACATCAACCTGCCATCTTTTCTTTGAAGAGTAAAAGGTATTGTGCGGTACTATGCGTGTACAGCATGCCTAATGATTTCCATCTTCTTCTAATTATTTTAGAATCAGGTCTTCGTAACGGTCTCTTTCTTTCAAGCAGCATCACGTAATCACGCTGAACATCTGCATCTTTCGGTTTCGCCACGTTTAGCCGTGCTCCATGGGACTGCAGTTGGACGAGCTACGCATAAAGTTGTGCGTGACTGTGTTCCCTTGCTAGCCAAAGTAAAACCCCCACCCACGAACGACCTCGCCTTCAGGGTAAGTGCCAAACTTTTGATGTTAATGTGGGTCTAATTTGTGGTTTATTGATAGTGGGTTAGAACGCGTCCAAGCTACACCTGGGCTGTGAGGCGCGCCATGGAGGAGGACTCCGGAAAGGGTTTGGCTACAGGCGATCTTTGCCTGGCGACGAAATCCCGACACAGGTCCGTTTTCGTCCTTCTCATTTATTATAACAAAAGTGGCCACCGTCGTTGTGATGGAACGCACTCCCTCTGGCTCAACAGCACGCTGGCTTAGCGACTGAGCCACCGTGGAGGTGGGTCCGATTTCTGTGTATTAGCGAAAAACAATTGTGGTTGTGTAATAAAATAGCGAAGGTTCTAAAAATTGCAGTAGACCAACAAAATTAAGGTAATAAGGGTACATGATCCACATAAACAGTGAACAAGATAAAGAACAACAGATTTGGTGGTCACTCAGGCTGCTGGTCATACGGGTTGGTCACACGGGTTGCTAGTATTTTTTAGAAGTGAAAATATTGTTGGACAAAAAGTCTTTGCTTGGAAATGATTGTGCATACTAACGAATTGAATAAAACTTAGGATAGGTTTCAATTCGCAGTTTGATCGTTTTTATTACACGCTCTTGTCCAACTTCGGTCTCAACCAGCGCCTGTGGGCATTCTGACGCAGCAGCCCTGAGGCAGCGGAGCGACAGGAACTAAATATTATAATGCGAATACATTGGTTTTGAATATGTTGCACAAATGTAACGTGAGAACAGTACGTTTGCCCCATGAGACAATGCCGTGCTGAAAATGGCTGAGAACAAACGCACAGCTGTATGAGGAAAAAAGCGGCCAGCCTTAATTAAAGCTCGTATGCCAAAAGCCGTTTTCTGCTTGAGATCAGAAAAACGACAACAAAATGTAAGGTGAAGGTCAAGGTGAAGACCAAGGAATGTAACGTCGTCGCAAGTTGTGATTAAATGAGGTCCAGGGTTTAATTCTGGAAAAAAACGTGATTGGTTTCTGATAAGACGTAAAGACCAAGAATTAAGTTTTTTTCAGGGTTAATCACTAAATAGTTGTCGCGCCACCATTTTACAACGTAATTAGTACTGCATAAAACTGTAACGTGACACAAATTAATGATTCATCAGATGAAGAAATGGTTGTATCATCCGCATACAAGACGCAATGGGAAGAACTAATGAAATTCGAAAGGTCATTATTATACAAAATAAAGAGTAAAGGACCTAAAATTGACCCCTGAGGCACACCTTGGTTAAATGTTCTAGTTTCAGAAAAAGCGTTAGCCACATATACAGAGTATTGTCAAGTAAATAGTTTTACAAAATATTAGTGGTTGTCCTGGTATGACATAAGCTTCCAATTTTTTAATCAAGATACTATCATTAATCGTGTCAAACGCTTTTGTAAAGTAAAAAAAAAACTGAACCCACAAAACTGCCAGAGGCAATAGATTTTTTATTGATATACGTTAGAAAAAGTATTGCTAGGTTCGTCGAACGTCCAGACCGGACACCGAATTGACATGGATTCAGTAGAATAAATACATTGAGGTGGCTGTTCACACGTTTGGCAAGTATCTGTTCGATTAGTTTGCTTAGACAAGAAAGTAGAGAAATAGGAAGGTAATTGGGTATTGATAACCGATCACCTTTTTTGAAAACAGGTACGACTTTGCTTTCTTCACAAAAGATGAAAAAGTGCCAGACTTAAAGACAAGATTTATTATGTGAGTGAGTGTATTAACGACTAAATCGGAAACAAGCTTCAAATGACGAATAGAAATATTATCCAGACCTGGGCTAGTGTTTTTCAGCGTACAAAGCGTAGAGATCACTTCTTCTGCTGTAACTGGAAATAAAAGGAATGATTGGCTAGCACGGCGGAAACCAAGTTGTGCGTTCAATGACTGGAGGGTACCGTTATAAACGGAAGAAAAATAATCGCAAAAGGCAGTAGCAATGTGAGTGGGTTCCGTCAAGATTATTCCGTTATGTGTAATTTATGGTATTGAGGCATAAACTGTAGCCGTTTTAAGGAAGGTATTCAACAGATACCATTGTTTTTTGGGGTTGTTTTTGTGTTTATAAATATCATTTTCATAGTGCCATTTTTTTTGCCCGTTGTAAAAGAATGTTTAAGAGGCCGCAGTATTTCTTGTACCGCTTAGCTAGATTGGAATTAAAGGGCTGTCTCTTCGCTTTCTTGTACAGATTATCTTTTTTTGTATGCTTACTAACAGCCCTTAGTCATCCATGGATTGTGCGGACAACTGATTCTTTCTTTACATTTAACCGTTGTGGTACTTCATGAAACGGGTTCTAAGAATTCCCACGAAAAGCGTTGCAGTGCTTTCTCAGCATTATATATCGGATTTATAATAGACCAGTTGGTCGCCACGATAGCGTCTTTAAATCTAACTGTGTCAAACACAGAATCAACGCGGGAGTAGCGTACTCTCGTTACTGCAGCGTCAAAAAGTAAGCAAAACAGGAAAATGATCCGTGATATCTGTTTCAAGAACAGCTGAAAATGGTTGGGGTGATATGTCAGATAGTGCATCGTCTATTAATGCGCGGGGACCATTGCGCACGCATCTTGTAGCTGCATGTATTAGAGATTCAAATCTAAATGCAGAAAAGCAGTCTGTGTAAGCAGCGTACAAGTTAGATTCGGTGTCCAGTAAGTCAATGTTTATGTCACCTACTAACAGAGCGTCTTTATTTTCAAGTGATAGCTGGCATACGATTGTATATTGGTTGAGCACAAATTCATTGAAAGGAGATGACGGGGAACGATAAATGCAGCCAAAGACCAAATTTTTACCAATTGGAAGGATAGACAGATCTGCTTTAATCCACACCAATTCACAAAAATTGACCAATTCACAAAGGGTCATGCCTGCGCGTATACCAAAATATCAGGTGAAATGAAAACCGCAGTACCTCCATGACTATCCGAAATTCTATGACAATACTCTGTTTGATACGACGGGAAACCGTACATATTATTGTCAGATTCGACTAGGTATGTTTCAGATATAAATATGAAGGAAAATGAGTGGTTGAGTGTATCTATAAAACTTTCAATAGTGTAGAGGTTTTTCTTAAGGCTTCGTGCATTAAAGCGAATTAGGGAGTGCCTATTGACAGAAAGACGGATTTTGGCTTCTTCGGGGGACAGCAAAACTATCGGTTGCAATGTGGGGGCAGTTACTGAGAGGGTACAGAACCCTGGGTTATGTGAAAACCGTCAAGTCACGCTCAGTCGCTATGCGAAAACGTTTGCTGTCCTCCGTTTTGCGGCCTGATGCGACAGTTATCCGTCCACAGAAATTGCCAGTGGTGTTTTTTCTTGAGCGCTAAAGCCTTTGAAAACAATTTGTTGTTTTCGAAAGTCAGATGCTCATTGACAAAGACAGGTGCTTCTGTCTTCCCGGAGAACCCGATGTTGCTTGTGCACAGCTTTGCTTTCCGCGCCTTGAGAAGGAAGTCGCTCTTCTTTACACGCGAGCAAAAGCGAACGATTATGTTTATTTTAGTGTGGTTTTTTTACATGGTGGGGAGGCGATGTACGACGTTGATGTCAGTAGCCTCAACAGGGCACTGGATAGCGTGCGCCATGCACTACAAGATATCATGGCAGTCTTCGCCCTACGTCACAGGAAGTGCCTTAATATCGATGTTGTTGAGTCTGAAGTAATTTTGTAGCTTGGCATTCTTTTTAAAGGGTTGCGTTTCGTGCCGAAAGCTTGTTGTTGGACGCTATCAGTTCAACCTGTTGGGCCTTTATTGTGTCGTACTCTTCGCCGAAGAAGCTAACACTCTCAGTGAGCTCAGCCTGTTCACCAAGCCCGGAGTTTTTCAACTTAGTTTTAGACTTCCAGTTTATCATCGAGCAACGCCTCCAGGGCTGCAATCTTCTTAGCTAGCTCAGCAGTTTTAGCGATTGCTAGACAGTATATGAAACAGAAGAACGCCAAAAAAACTCTTGGCAGCAGCAGTTGCGGCTAGGCAAGAAGAAACAGATTGAATATTGTCACGACCAACCTACAAACAGAGCAGACGTGATTCAGAGAAGCAGTCCAGTAGCCGCAAAGGCTGCTGCCAAATGAAGCCGGAGTTACCATGGACGCGCCTTTAAGAACCCCATTCGTGGTTACCAGAACCACGCAGGCGCAGCAGGCTGCAGGCAGCGCAGGCTCAGAAGGGGTCTTTGGGACAACGCTCAAGCGCATATAAAGCAAATGCCTCGAACTCGGCCCTGAGACCAGCTTTGCCTTAATGAAATTTTGGCAGAGACCATTAGTGCTCCAAGAGCGCCGTTTTCTGGGCGGTCGTGATATGTTATTTTAAACCAGAAAGTGGGGTACAGCTCCGAGTGTCACAGTGGAAATATTTGCTTGTTATCAGCCCCAAATCCCACGTCGCAATTGTGCCAGAACGCCTGCATTTGGAGAGTGACGACTGAAAAAAAATTTTTTTCTGCTGACCAAGGCAAAGACGTTATTCAGGATATTTGTATTTTCAAGAAATGTTATACTTGCACCCCTTTTCTAAACTCCTGGACGGTCTTGGTGACGTTCGTCATTTGTACAAGCTAGGGCGATGGACAGGTTTCCACTCAATTTGCTTTGCAAGTGATCAGGACAGAATTTTTACTCTTGGTAATTAATTTCTGTTTCAACGTGTTCAGGTAGAGTGCGAGCCCTCATTTACTCAAAGGGGAATACCCAGCTGTGACGTAGCACAAGCACAGGTTTCTGTGCATGTCATATCCTGAGGCTGCATTCGTGCAACTACGTCCCGATCAATATGAACTCGAAATGAATGTTGTTGAACTCGAGACAATTAAGAATTCCGGCACAGGTTTATTAGAACGGCGTACACATGCTTCGTGCAAAACATCTTTTTGAAGTTTATATAAATTTGTAAGCGCATGTACGAGTAGCATTGATAAATACAATGTAGTGTAGTTTCGGTGAATCTGCGATGCATCAAGGGCAGCGGAATCTTTCGTGATGTAGGATTGCAGCAATTACGCTACGACGGCGTTACAACGAGCCAACGACACCTTGTGTTTCAAATTGATTTTCAGGCACATCCACCATTGCAGGGTCTGCTGATGTGGCGACGCTGTTGTAAACCTAGATGCATTATAGGGATCGCGTAACTGATAAAAAGTTTTCAAGAAAAACCTGTCAATCATCGTTTGCACTCGACCCCAATGCGGCAAATACATGCATACCGCAAATAGCGGAGCCAAACTCGCTTGACTTGCACTTGAAAATTCTCAGTATATCCTTTGGCACATATGACAATCCCTCCTTAGTTATGGAGTCAGGGGAGCCAAAGCTTAGTTTTTTCGCAGGTCAGCGAGCTCAGATGAGCGAGCTCTTGTAGAAGGAACAATCACGCATAAAGAAGGAAAAGCTGAGGTACTAAACCTTAAAAAATTATAAATCACCCGGTCCTGATGGCCTCACACTGAAGTTCTACCAAAGATTCTACCAAAGTTCTACCAAAGTATCCTTGAACATCCCCTGTATAAAGTAAATACAAAAGCGTAGGAACTCGGCGTTCTGCCCATTACGTTTTGCAAGGGTTATACCGTACTAATCGCCAACAGTGACAACGCAGAAAACGGCTACAGTGGACATCCTTGTGTACCGTGGATTACAAGATACTCAGGAGGGTACTGGTGTGCAGGTTACAGATAAAAAAACAATGCTGTTAGGTTGGCGCTCGACTTGCGGGATTCAGGTACGGAGCCTTCAGATGAGCATTCATATTGCTCGGTGAGTACTGGAGCGGGTGTTCGATGGTGCTGTGCAGGTTTGGTCTTTCATAGTGACCTCACTAAACCATTTGGCATGGTTGGCTATCCAAGCCAAGCCGTACACGGCGCTGTGTCCTCCTAGTAAATCCCAGGCTCGTACCGTTATGCCAACAGGATATGCATGCATGCGTGCATACATACATGCGTTCATGCATATACATACATGCATGCATGCATGCATACATACATACATACATACATACATACATACATACATGTAGACATAAAATATGTATGTGTGTGTGGTGTGTGTGTAACCTTGTGTGTTTGCCAATGGACAGTGGTCATTCCCGAAACCCTCGCCATTCAGAATATCATGTGTTTATCCTAATTTGTAATAAATGCCGGCGCCTTTTCTTTTGAGAAAGAATTGCCCTAACTTGTGTGCAATTAAAAAAGAAAATATCCAGTCACAGATTTGTACGACTTTTTTTGTATAAGATAACCTGCGCTTTTATCGTGCACTGAACACCGAAAAAGTGATTGTTCACTCGCGTCTGTCAATGCCCGAAAATCAATTTCTGTTTTATCCAATTCGTGGGGCATCCTTGTATGTTCGCTTCCTTAAATGGGCACTGACACAAAAATTTTGCATCTTGTTTTTTTTTTTGTTGCGATAAGTCGGTAGTGACCTACTTATCACCTGTAGAAACCTCATTTGCTTCAGCGTGAGACGGTTGTTTAATCAGAGGCATTTTCAATGCGGCCAGTCGCAGTTTCGGTTTCAGCGGGTACCGCGAACCGATGGATTTTATGTGAACAAAGCTGACCATGTGACCGTCGGAGGGATATCACAGAGCAGAGCTGCCGTAGCACTGTCGAATCCGCATCGCCGGCAGTTTCTGCGAATGTCCCCACTTACTGATCTCGTGAGCCGCTTAGTTAAAAAGCGACCGTGGACGTGACGCAGGTGCTGCGAGTGCAAATGCTACCGCGGCTAAAGAAGGACGCGCGACGCTCCAGACAGTTGGTGGCAAGACGCGCGCTGGGAGCAGGCGGGCGGTCTGCCTACAGGTCCGCCTACAGATGTCTTCGGCTTAGCACTGCGGCGGATATTCCATTGCCGCTCTCATAAGCAATGTAGATGACAATTTTTAATGCAACCCACCATCGCATCATTAACTCCTTTCTCATAACCTGCCACTTGGGTACCATTTCGTGCAGCGGTAACAAGCTATCACTCGAGCTACCTGCGCCGGCCTTGGCCACTTCGCAGCCGTGGCCGCCGCCTGCACAGTGACCGAGCGGCTCGCTCACTGGGCTTTCCGTGTCTCCAGCGCGTTTTTGCGTCCAATGTAAATAACAAGTAATAGAAACAGAGTGCCTGGGACCGCCGTAGAACTTTGGTCGCGGCCAGCTGCCCGATGAGCTGACGAAATCACAGCGCCTCCGCTCCACAGAAGCAGCAGAAGCTCCACCCTCCGGCCCTCCGATTGGAGCGGCGAGCCGGGCGAGCCGGCGAAAAACGCCGGCAGAACTCAAGCGGCAAACACAAACTCGTGACGTGTTTGGATGTTGTTTATTTACAAAATATCCGCGGAATGTCGATTGCGCGTGGTCCTCTGCTGGCTGCTCGGTTGCGTTTCGCACACTTTAAAATTGACTTTAAACATGTTCTAGGCTGTATTCGCCGCTGATATTTTGCAGATGATGTATATGTGTTCACACCAATCTACCTCCGAAGTTATCTCGCCTTCAAAATTTTGTGTCAGTGCCCCTTTAGCGGACGATTGCGCGTAAAAGATACTTGAGGTAATGGTGCGGCAAACTAGTCGAATACTGAGCAACAATGCAGTACTTAATTTGTTAACGATGCTTCTACTTAAAATTAGGCTTAAAGCATCATTTACAAAGGCAACCCAATCCAGAATGCCGCACCACCATTGAAATAAGGTGTACGTTGTATCGTGCATGATTAAATTTGTTTACCACAGAAGGTATTTTACTAATTGTTTTAGGCACAAAACTCTTATATCCTAAACAAGGAGCTGGGTGCAAACTGATGTACCTGAATGTTTAGAGGTGTCGTTTGGTAACTGCGAAATAGTGTTGACGCACGTTCTCAGATTCAGAGACAAATGTAATACCTATGTTTATTGGCCTCGCTTGTTCAATAAAACTCAGTGTTGGCGCGCGCTCTTAAGCGCAGACACCAGATGAAATACCTCAATGTTTATAGCTTTGTTTGCTCATTCTGGAGTGCTGTCTACACGCCTGCTTTTATCCAGAGACCGTGCAATGCACTCAACGTAACGACGCTTTAGATGATCCAAAAAGGGCTACCGAGTAACGAATTAAGCTACGTTCCTAAGGTCTAAATATTCAGTGGCATGCTCGGCGAAGCAACATACCGAATACAAAGGCTGACGCACCTCAGAAGAAAGAACACGATTCGGGGGCTCAAAAGCGTGGCAGTGCGACTGAGTCAAAAGCGCTAGAAACAAAGTAACTAACAGCATCCTTAAAATATGCTATTGGGCGTGAAAAATCAGTAAAGCATACGCCGTTTATTCAGCAAGCCTATTTTTTTCAGTTTCTCAAGAACGTTTGTGATTTTGGTCAAGAATGCGAAGTGACGCTGAAGACTACTGACCTGCAGGTATGCTATCTTTGCCCAGGTAACAAGATAGCCACTCATTTAGCGGTTAAATTCCCGCCACAGGGTATAGAACTTGGCTAGAAATATTGGTACACATTTCGACTCACGAACGCTGTTCTTTACGTGGGCGGAACATATTTGAGTAAAACCTTGACTATGTATCTGCTCAGTTCGCTGAAAATACAGTAAAAGCTCGTTCGTCCGAGCTCGGTTAATTCGAAATTAGAATTATTTCGAACTGACGCCCTGGTTCCGGCCCATCCTTGTACATTTCAGTGGGGCAAAACGCGCCGGTATCAAGAACAGCCTATTCGAATTGGATCGCATGGTTTGCTCACTCCTCGCAGAGCAGAACGCCAAGAGTGATGATAATGTGTTTTGGAACATACTTTTGAGCATGTTTTCGAGCATGATAAACGTGTTTTCGAGCATATTCAGCGTCATTAGTTCGACATTAGTACTCGCTGTCACGTCGGGACCTGTTTCTGGCATATGGCAGACTAATAAATTAATTTCGTTGCTGCTCGAGCCCCAGGTAAATTTTTTACGAATGCACCTACCGCAAACGTGCAGTAGCGCCTAATTCGCGAAAGCAAGTCCAGAGGTGGCTTCTTGGTGTTCTGCCCGCGCATTGCGGAGCGAAGTTCATTTATTCTACCAACCGCCCGCTAATTCTAACTGCGATCAATTCGAGCAATTTTATGGTGCCTTTCTAGTCGACTAGACAAGCGTTTACTGTATTATCATAATGTGAGAGTCTTGGGCCGCCCCTGCCATGTTACGTCCTCTCCTCCTCCCACCGTCCATCTCACGCGCTGTTCCACTCTTTCTCGGTCCTACCACGAGAAATGAAATAAAGCTTTGCCAAATAAAAGGGGGCGGCAGCACCGCGTTCGCAGTTCTGCCGCCCCCTCTGTTGGGAGCTTTTGTGACTGTTGCGAGCCACGAACTTAAGGCCCCAGCACGAGGCCTTTTTGTATTTTTTGGTTCCAAAGGTGTTTACAACGCATTTTTTTGTTTGCGACCTGAAAAATATTGGACATATTTATTTTTAAATCAAAGAACACTGCTAGCACAAGTTATGTATTTTATTTTTGCTTGAAATATTTTAATTTTGCATAATATTTCTTCTTGTCGGTCGATGTTTACGGGTATGAAGTGCCACACCTGATTAAATAGTTTGGAAATATTTTGCTTATAGTATATAAGCGTCTTCATTGAGAATGCTTTTACAGCTGGAAGGGGTGGTTGAATTAAGGAAGTGACAGATAAAGAAATACGCAAACAGAGAGAAACATTCGTGTTGCAGTAACACAGCTAGAAAAGACTATCCTCTTTAGTGCAGTATGGAGCCGCGAATACGTTAGTGAGAGAACCCAGAATTACCGTGTAAAAACTCATCTATAGATAAAATATAAATAATGCAAACATCGACAATATAAGGCAGGCCGGAGTAGTCACACACATTCTTAACCTTAAACGTAAAAGTAGAAAAATGCGTGAACTTTAAAACGAACTACAAGACTCGAGCAGCACAGGGAGCTCTTTGAGCATTCGGGGGAACATTGCTCTGCTCAGCATGCTTATCACGTCGCCAAACTAGCTTCGGGGACCGTGAATGCATGTATGGCTGTTCAAGTATCCAGCCGATATATATTAAATGCACAGCATTTCAGTAACTCACGATGTCACCCGTGTTGGCGTCCGTAGTCCGCACCGCACCCCTCCCTACTATATACAAAAAAAGTACCATCCGGCGCCAGGTTTCGATCCCTCGACCCTGCGGGTGGAACGCAATGTACATTGTGCTTAACCCACTGCGCCACAAAGCCGACACAGATTGGGAGGCTACGGACGCGCCTTATATCCTTGACTCATTCAAATTACTGCTGACGAGCGCTCTCTCGTCAGCAGTTGCCACAAGTGCAACAACATTAACGTAACGCAAACTACTTAACGTCGTGCGCCCCGGAAATGCTCTGCATTTGATCGTGCCCCTCGCGAGGGGGATGTTTACGCTACCTCTTGCAGAGATTGAGTGCAACCACCGAGAGCAAGGTCCCACGAGCGGTGCGTGCGCCGTAGACTGGTGGCGCCATCTGTCAGACGCTACGCGAACTACTATCATGGCAGTGCGAAAAACGAACGCGCGAAATACAAACCGGGCTGTTTGTAACATCTCTTGAGTGGGCTTTGTATAATAATCCCATCAGTAACTTGAAGACAGCCTGAGCGACAAAGGAGCCTTCGTCACAATTTGTATTGAGAAACTGGAAATAGCTCTGTACTGGAATCCTGCCTTTCAGGGTCCGCAACAGCTTGGCGCTGGTGCCTGTAATTTATGCCACGCGACCTGATAAAAAAAAATGTGACAAAAAATAAATGACGAATTGCCTCAAAATAACTTCGCTGCAGATAAAACAGTTTCTCGATGTTTCGTACACTGAAGATGAAGTTATGTTTATTGGATTATGGGGTAATATATGTTCGTTGCAGTCATTACGTTGAGAGGTTTTTACATAGTCGGTTTTACGGATACGCATTAATAACAAAACCGCGTACATAAAATGGAATTCTACATGCGATGAATATCTTGCAAACAATATTTCAATTTTTCTGTAAAATGTTTCGCACATGGTCTTGTGCCTTAGGGGACAAACGTTCAGTTATGAGAGTTTTTTACTTCATAGTGAAAGGCTGGCTCACTGTTCAAGCACTTTATCCCGATAAAATAACCCCGCCCGGATTAAGCGTGGAAGGGTAGGACGCTATAGACAAGGAAGTGCAATGTTTTTTTTTTCCACAAACCACGAAAAATAGCATCAATATCTAATTCTGGTCACATAACCGTATGTGTGGGGCTCCACGACCACTGTTGCGAAGCCTCGCATAGACGAAGCTACGAAGACAGGAAGCTGCACTTTACACAGGAACCGTTCTTACAATTGACTTGTGGCCCTAACCTTTCGCCAGAATAATGGCCCTAATTATTGCTTCAGGTTCTGCTGTTATTGATATTAGGGTATTGAACAGAAACAAAAATGAGGACCTATATGCCCAAGCACTTTTTGTGGCATGTCGAACTCTTTCAAAAAGTATAAACTTATGATGTTCTTCCGCAGCCGGTCGTCACTTGCACAAAGGACAAGATGTGGAAAGTGTGGGTATGTAATAAATATACCGTTGCACACTTTAACCGCTTTTGAAATACAAATGAAAATTGCTGTAGGAAAGTTTTACTATTTTTCGCAATGTATTTCAGGGAATGCCCAGTGTGGTTCGATGAATTTCATCTACAATACGATCGGCAAGCACAGATCCATGAGTATACGATGTAGGCACTCAGCCCAAGCACACAATGTTGAGGCTTGATCGTTTGGGGAAAGATACTGTCAAACATCATGGGCCAATAATGAGACTTTGAAACATAGTTTAGTGAAAATCAGACTTTGAAATCGAGAGGGAGTCTTGTACAAGCACAAAAAATGAAATTGCTGTGCTACGCCCAAGACACGTGGATTATGAACGTCACCGGAGTGATTTAGATCACCTGTTAATGTGTAAAGTTCGCTACCACTCCGTAATGTTGTATGTTTGCACCGCTATACTGTTACAGCCGGTAATGACTGCATACTGCCGGTGATGACATACGGAGCTGAAACTTGACATTTTACTAAGCAAGTAGAAATCAAACATAGGTCGGCTAAATGTGCCACGAATTGAGTAATGGTAGGAGTAACACTAAATGACACGAAACGAGCTACCTGTATCCCAGAACAAACTAGAGTAGAAGGTGCCATAGTTCAAATCAGGAAAAAGAAATGAAATTGGGCGGTCATGTGGACAGCAAGAGATGGGTCTTGAAAAAGAGGAAGGCCATTACCCCGATGATGGGAAGAAGTAGAGAAATTGGGGGTAAACTGCAGACTCGAGCGGCCCAGGACAGGAGCGATTCGAGGTAGAAGGGACACCCCTTCATCGTCTAGTAGATCTGAGTAGCCTAATGATGATTACGATACATGAAATGGGTGCTGTGGCCGCAAATTGAACATGCCACATCGGGAAGTGTAGTTCTGCAGCTTAGCCATAAGCCACATCACAGACGAACTCCCATATGTTTAAATGGAAACCGTAGATTTAGTGTTTTATGAACAGGCAGAATATGACAAAAAATGCTTCGTGTGGGATAATTTCGACTGTGATCCGCATTGCTTTGGCACGGAGGGGGCAATCGATTTCAATGAATGCTGAGTCCGCTGTCGGAACATCACCACCCAAACAAAACACCGTGTATATACATATATATATATATATATATATATAGATATAACCAATATAACGTAAGTAGAGACAGCGACACACGATAAAAACCAAAAATAAGAGTTTACTGACGTCCCAGGAAGACGACTTCCCAAAAACAAAAAAATAAACATTTACTGACGTTTCTGGGAGAGCACTTCCCAAAGACAAAAAATAAAACTTTACTGACGTTCTAGAAAGAGGACTTCCCAAAAACAAAAAATAAAAGTTTACTGACGTTTCCAGAAGAGGACTGCCCATGGAAGTCCCCTTCCTGGAGCGAGAATAAACTTTTATGTTTTGTTTTTCTCGTGGGTCGCTGTCTCTACTTACGTTATTTTCTCGCGTTCTGTGTGCGTTTTTATACTTCGAAACCACACACACACACACACACACACACACACACACACACACACACACACACACACACACACACACACACACACACACACACACACACACACACACATATATATATATATTGTCACGTAGCCAAGGACGAAGCAGTTGTTTGGAAAAGAAACAAGTTTATTGGAGCGAACTTGTGCTCCCCTAACAACTGAAAAGAATACAGAGGCGGCGAAGCAGTGGTCAACAAAGTGACGTACGTGCGTCGGCGAGCGTCGCAGAATCGAATTCCCCGGCGTCTGCTCTGCAGGCTTTTTATCTTTCGGCGCGCGTGGTTCTGGAACCGTCGATTCGCATCGAGAACATTGTAGATGCAAGAAGATTATTCCGGGATGTTCACGTTAGATCGGAATGCTCTCCCTATCTGAACAGATAACACATGCGGCACAGAAAGAAAGAATGGAACACGCGCTTCCCTTGGCACGGAGATAACACAGACCGGCGCAGCCGGGCGGTAAAAGCAAAACACAAATAAACAAA
The DNA here is from genome assembly GCF_048455015.1 of Haemaphysalis longicornis. Taxonomy (NCBI): domain Eukaryota; kingdom Metazoa; phylum Arthropoda; class Arachnida; order Ixodida; family Ixodidae; genus Haemaphysalis; species Haemaphysalis longicornis. The sequence goes on along the minus strand of NW_027526422.1, from coordinate 146,249,782 downwards.
CCCAATGCATGGTTCGCGGCAATATATATATATATATATATATATATATATATATATATATATATATATATATATATATATATATATATATATATATATATATATATATATATATATATATATATATATATATATATATATATATATATATATACTATGGAGTTTTTGAGGAAGTTCTTTTGAATATTGAGTAAATTTTGAATTGAAATCTGACTTACTGGCTGAATAAATTGAACAAACATATTTTACAGTTCTGAGTAGGAGTCTGCGAATATTCGAAAATTTGGAATATTACACGAATAATAAATATGATATAATCGTATTCCCTTCGGAATCTATGTATTGGAACTGTTTCGAGTATTCGAACGGGTTCGAATAATCGGCTGTTATCGAATATTTGGGTTGATTAGTTTCAGGGGGGACGCGCTTTTCAACTTCGGAAAAAGGACCACAACATCGTTTTTTTGAAAGCCACATATTCCGCTTCTATGTTTTCTATCCTGTGCAGTTGCAAAGTTTTTACGCCGAAAACCGTCGCAAAGTGGCACAATGTCAGCGCAAATGGGCGAAAAGACGGCAATTTTCGTAGCTCTGTATCTCCGCAACAGCGCCACCGCTCGCGGCCATTTTGGTACCATTGGATCGGTGGAGCGATCCTCTTTCCGGTCCTAACCTTTTCTTTTATCTTCGTTCATTCACAAACACACGAATAGCAGAAAAAGAAAGGCGCACAAACGAATTGAGATACAGACGCGGAAGCGTGTTGGCCTTTCTGCCGGTGCGTGTTGAAACAGCCCTCCTGATTGGACGTCGCCAAAGTATTTCAAGATTACGGCCAAGTTTCTGTTCAATCGTTTTATCTGCTCTGATATTCAACAAAGACATTATCGCGATGTGATTGGGCGTCGCAAAAGCATTTCAAGATGGCGGCCAAGTTTCTGTGCAATGATGTTATCTGCTCTGGTATTCAACAAAGGCATTATCGCGATTGCAATCACTGAGATCACAAGCCAAAATACGGAAAGTTCCGTAGCTCGAAAGGCGGGTCGTTCACCGAACGCTTTTTGTTGTACGCGTGACTTTACCCTTGAGGTGGAAACGCGGTGTGCGCGCGTGTGATAGCGGTTCCCGCAATGAACTTTTCGCATTATTTGCGATGCTTAGACGCTTAGTTATTGTTAAGCTTGGCAGTATGCTCGCTAGCCTTGGGAAAGAAACGTGCGACGCGTCAAAATGTTCGGCGCGTACGGCGTAGCTGCTGCGCGTTGGAGCATCGCCTGACAACGCAACCTAGTACAATTTAACGCCAGTAGTTGTAATTATTGCCTGTGACTTCATATTTATTCTCAAGAGCGACTTGACGAGCCATGTCCGGGGTAAACAAAGTATGTCATGTTACGGCATACGAGCGCCGCGATGCGGGTGAGCCATATCGCTTTCTGGCGCAACGTTTCCCGTGCACTTCGAATAATCATGCAAACAGGTCTGAGTTAGGAATAAGAACGCGTTGACAGCGTTAAAAATGTCCCTTACATTTGTTGAATTTAACAAATTGATTTAGGGAAATTATTAACACCAGTCCATACATCTATAGTTTAGTGCATATTGGATGCCCTGAATTATAGGAGTACCAAAAAATTCCATGTATTGAAGTTTGAGTTCTCCAGAATATTATACCAAGCTTCAAAGTAGCTCATTTGCACCCTTCTGGTATGTAAAGTTTTGGCAATGAACGCCTGGACGTAGGCTTCTGCTCCAGGCAAGGACATAAAGCATACAAGTATTGAAAGCTCAATTTTCAGATTTAAGCAAAAAAAGAGTGCTTAATTTGTTGCCATGATCACTGCAGAGGGACGTTGAGCAGTGCAATACAAGCAACCAGCTAACCTACTTTGCATTGAAAGCCATCTCCCCCCCTTGGTCCGCAAACTGGGCTTTGTACTCTTGACAGAGAAGCTGAAATTTATGTTTTATGGAAAGAAAGCGGCTGCAAAAGGCACTCCAATTTCAAAGCAAGAAATTCCAGAAGCCCCGTGTTAAAAAAAACACAAACCTAGCGACTTTTCATCAACGAAATACGTTTTCAACTTCAGAATCAGTGTTCTCAAAACAGCTTTTTTTTGCCAGCTACGTCTCTTGTTTTAGTGATTTCTTTGTGTCCTGTAGGTCTATTTTTGATTCCGCTTTTTGCGTTACATTCCTTGATGAACAGTTCAGGTAGGGACACTCTTGGTTTATCGGGTTTACTTTTTGTGAATTTTTTATTGAAATGGTCATTAGTTGCCTATATGCCTGTTGTACATTCACCTCTAAAGAACTGAAAACTAAAACAAATTGTGTTCTAGTAAAAAAAATCTAACACTGTCACGACCTCGTACATTCCTTTGGGAATGCAAAGTACTTTGAACAAGTTTTCTATCATGTTTTATAGGCCGCTCAAGTTCGGCACAACGTGGAGAGGAATGAAATTGTACAACTAAAAAGTTTTCAAAATATTACTTTAAAATTTTTGTGATGTTACCACAAAACCATTTCCTGTTGCTGTGCTAATTTTCATCAAAATTTCCAAAGAAATCCAAAGGTTCATTTCGGTAGCCACATCCCCCCTCAAGTATTCGATATTAGATTCGATATTCGAAGCTAGATATTTGTATTCGATTCGCATCCAAAAAATTTGATATTCGCACACCCCTAGTACTGAGGTGCAACGAACATCTGGAAGGAAAGACGGAAGGAAACGCAACAGCGTTCAGGAGAATACAGACTAACTACCGTAATTTACATAACGCGGGCAGGGTTTACTGGAGCGCCTTTAATGTTGGCTCTCACTCACTGTCGATTCCGTATCTACGTGATAGAGTGGCTGGCGGATAGAATGGCGTCTAAAGAGCTGTAAGATATGCACACGTGGAATTGTTCCGGTTGTTAATTTTAAATTCCATAAATTCACATATCAGCATAACAAAAGCAGCAGCCAAAGCACCTAGGGTGAACGTGTAAAGGCAGAAGCCAATTATGTGTCCTCCCGATGGCAATTGTTTGTCGTTGTAAAATAGTGCTGTGACTAGGTAGAAAAAGGATGTGGACTCCGGGTCACTAATATTTCTATGTTGGTTTTGGGTGCTGTTACCTGAGGTGACCCATTTCTAATCAGCATAATGGTTCATAAGGGGGCTAAACATCGTCAGTTGAAGTCATAATTACCCGCAACGTAAGCTACCTCGCCCACTAAAAAGCAAAATCTGCACCCATTGCATACTGCTGGCGATGACATGCAGAGCTGAAACTTGATGGCCTACTGGTCAGCTAGAAACCAAACTTAGATCCGCCGAATGGGCCATGGAACAAATAATGATAGGACTAACACTTAGGGACAGAAAATGAGCTTCAGAAATTTTGGAACAAACTCGAGTAGATGATATCTTAGTTCTGATAAAGAAGAAGGAACTTACTTAGACTGCACATGTAGTGAGACCAAGCGACAACCGGTCGGCAATTAAGGTAACAGAGTGGATACCCAGAAATGGGTCTCGAAGCAGAGGGGGACCAATACCAGGATAGAGTGATGAAATGCACAAATTGTGTGGCCAACAGTGGACTCGAGCGGCGCAAGGACAGGAACTGTTGGAGACCAATTGGAGAGGACTTCACCCTGCAGTGGGCCTGAGTAGGCTGGTGATTATGATGATGATGGTGATGAGTAGCTAACGTAAAATATTTTTAGTCTTTACAATCAGAGCCTAAAGGTGTACTTTGGGCCTAATAACGCTCAAAGTGGGAGTCGTGGCTTCGTCACTGCTGTGTAATTTAATTGTCGCTTGGTATTATGTCCAACTATTCGAATACGCACCACCTGGAAGGGACAACCAGAAGTGATACGCGCAATGTGATTATTGAAAGCGCTTAATATGAGTCTTAGCAGTGCCAGTAGCTAGAGAAGTTTGCAGAAGATTGATTCACGAAGTTGTCATTTCTGTGGCCTTTAGCGTGCACTGTATAAGGCTCACAGGTCACCAAGGCTTGAGCCTCTGCGCTTTGTTGAAATTTACCGCCCAGAAACAAGATATAAGCCCAAGCAAAGTCTGTCGTAAAGCCACCGCTGTGATTTCACGCCCATGTGACGGCCTATTTTCAGTGCTGAAAAGAATATGGCTCAGGAGAAGGCCACCTCCTGAAAGAACCCGTGTGGTCGTAACAACAACGTCATTATTCGCATAAGAGACTGAGCTGTCATCAATAGACACGTGTAATATGCGTTACGTGAGAAAATATAGAAACATTTTTCGTTCGAAGCCACATGTCTACAATCAGCGCATACGCGTTGAGGCACGTAAAGGGTGAGTCTTCTAGCAGTTCGCTCGCTTATGTCAGTGAGACACGTCGCTTTTTAAACTACGTTGTTTTGGTACACAGCTAGATGACCCGTCATGTTGGAAGGTTGGGAGGCTAAGCACTAAAAGGTTCAACATCGTGGAACATAGGATCTTTTTTACGGTACACCTTCTTTGGCATAGTTGACTCATGTGTCGCAATTTTCACGCATAACAAACCATAAACGGCGCGTTGTTTCTTTTTTACATAAAGCAACGGCATGAAAGACACACCTCCTTTTGCGGTTTATCAATAATCGGCTCATCCACTTAGCGTGAGGTACTTTAAGAGAAACGACATCAATATATTCCTTCGGTTATTCTGTATTGGTGAAATGACAGAGAGACAAATGACGCAGTTACGTAGGAGAGAGCCAGAAACATTGTGGAGGTAGTGATGTTCTAGAAGCAAGTATTTAAGTGGAAGCATCTTTTATTCATTCAGTTCTTTGTCGGGGCGGCGAATTTCAGCTGCTAGGTAGGCTGTGAGGTCAAGTTTAGAATATCCGTCGTACCCAAGCGGAAAAAAATATTTCGGTTTCTGTTTCGCATGTACGAACACAATTCAGCATATCAAGAAAGAATTTTAGATTAAGGGAATAGGATCTGGTAGCAGGTATTCGCTTGGAAATATTTTGTGTTTTGCAGGGTGATCACCCTCTGTACAGTTTGGAGGCAAAGAAACAAATGGAAAAAATTATGGTAAGTGACAGAAAGATTCCTCATCTCCTGTGGTTTTTGTGTATATACCTGCATGTGTCAAGATTTCCAAATACCACCGCCCTGTTTCTAAAGACATATTTAAGTTGTTGGTGGGTGAGCGGAATTATGGGATGCTTATTCCTGGCCAAGGAAGACCTCGATCAAAGAGGACCTGACATTTTCTTACTGATCTCTTTGGCGAGAGGGAGTTTGAAAATAGGGAGTATGAATATATTGAGGGAGGGAGTATGAAAATATTGTTTGTAACAGCAATGTTAACCTCCCCTTTAGGCTTTTAAAAAGACCCAAGTAATCGTTTTTACACTGTTTTAGACTGTTTGCCCTAGTAAGAAAGCTTTCTTTTTAAAGCACGTCAACAGTGTTTTGGATAAAATGTTCTTTGGGTAACAGTACTGTAACCGCATTTACCTTTTCTAAGCATCTTAAAAGGACCATACAGAAAAAAGCACTACGTTTATTTTGACAGAACTAGCCTCATGTTTACATTTGATAGGTGCATTCAAACAGAAGAAGACGATCGCTAGAATCGCACCGTGATAAATATTAGTGTTGTTTTTGGTATGCGTCCGCTGGCCTGACTAGCAAGCCATGAGGCTTACCAAAAAACCGTGAGAGCTAGTACGCTGCACATTTCTTCATTTGCGTTATTTTCCGTTGTTAATAAAACGAGCAAATTATGTATTTTGTATTGAGGGCCCGTGCAAAAATCTTTGTTATCCACATATTCATCCTCTCTTCGAAGGTGTTTTGTTATTATGGTCATTCTGTTTGTAGGTTTATGATGTTAAGCAATGACATACGTCTCACTTTTGTATGCGTTAAATACACGCTAATATATTAACTTTTTTCGATCTTAGTTATGCTCTGCAAACGCCTCTGGAAGCACCAAGATTGCCTGGCTTGTGACAGACGTGGCACTGCGTATCACCGGCTAATCTTGTGGAACTGAAGCTATGTTGCTTGCCTAGCCCACATATTTGATGTCTATTTTCTTTCTCTCCTCTCGGCACAATGTATGGAAATTCCGACATAAATAATTATCGTGAATCTGATGACATGGTAGCGTGCAAGTTCCTCTCGTGGTTAGCATTGTTGCCTAAAAAAGCCTACTACAAAGAAAACAATGTAGGAAATGCCTCTTCGTTTAAAATATCACCATTTAGAAGCACCTGGAATAAAACTGTAGCCGCATAAAGTTTTTATTAGAGAACACGGAACTATATTTGCTTGAGGGGGTTATCTTTTATTGAAACTAAAATTTTTAGACTTTTAAATATTTCTTAGAGTCTAATCAATTTCACTACCGTTAAGGTTTGTTAATTGCATTGTAGGGTCACAAAAAAACAAGTGGCATATTTGGGCTTTTATCCCTTCATTTTTGTTTGAACGAGATAACTTTGTGGAGGTAAGCGAAAGGGAGGTCCGTGCGAAACTTTTGGAAGGCGACAAGTTGAAGTAGGTTGTAGTTCCTGAAAGCCCGTGCAGCACCGTTACGACAGCGACATCTATCGCCAGTTTCAGCCCCTTAGAAGCCCCACGACGGTATTGACTGTGTACCCTGAATAAACAAACTGCTTTAACGATGTCAGTATGCGTGATATACCTTTGTAAAAGACAAGGAAAAGCTAGAAATGGCAGAGATGAACTGAAACAGGAAATTGTAAAGTTTGGGCTGCTTGGTATTTCAGCGTGTTGCTTAATTTGCTCTTGTGCATGCGCAATCAGTGGGGATGTAGAAAAATTGGCATGTACAAAATATGTAAAAACTGCAATATCCTCATTTCAGCACTGCCTAAAAACAAGTCGGCTTGATACAGTACCTTTCTGACAGAGCCTGCTTGTGTGTCAGAGTCGCGTAAGAAACAGTCATAATTTCAGCACTCCTTCTAAAAGAAGCAAGCGTCAACTAATCACGCTCAAACATAGGTGTCCTGCTTTTAGCGCGAAATTCCGTGTATTAGTAGCTATTTTTAGGTGCCATCTCGTACTATCGCGTGCAACATGACATAAGTTGACTACTTAAGGCGCAGCCTATAACCTTACAGACACCGCATAATTGTTTACTGAAATGAAATCAGGAGTGGTGTGATTAGCCCAGAACTAGGCTATTTCCCGCGGCGATGGGTGTCTTTTCCACCCGAAGAGGGGCGAACACAAACTGGCTGCTCGGATTATGTCAAGAGCTTAGGGGAAAGGCAAAATTAAGGCTGCTGTCAAATATCCGCACCGACAAAGACAACATAGTTATCGTTTTTTTTTAAACGGCACCCCTCCACCCCCACAAAAAAAAATAATACGATAGCACTTCTGCGTCCCTGCCAGCTCAGTGCACTTTCTGCCCAAACCAATGTAACCGCCAACCAACTTTCCCGGATTCAGGTCCCTGCGTTGGCGGCTATGAGAGATCTCCACTGGAGCCGTTTTATACAGCCTTATTGATAATAATAAACAGAAGAAAACCGCGAGCCCATGTACTTACAAGAAGACAAATTATTGTCGGTGTGGCTATATGTGTGCCAGAAAGCTGCTTCGATCGACCAAAAAAGACTTCCCTGGGATGGAGAAGGTAAATGATCCCTACGCGGGTCACAGATCTCTCTGAACTGAACTGATCAGCTGTTTACGACTACAGCGCACAGAGCGCACAGTACCCCCAGAAAAAAAGAAACGCCCTGTACAATAGGTGAATTTGCGCATCAGCATCATACTGGGCGTCCGACCACTGCAGAAAAAAGGCCGTGTATTGAAGAAAACAACGGAACGAGTGTTCATGTTTGTAGTTCTTTAAATAGCCTTCCGGGGTCGGGATAAGTAAGGATATACAGTGAAAGCTCGGTAATTCCTTCCGCACGTTAGTTAAGAAAGTCTGTTTATTCAATCTGCGTGCGTTGTCGTTACAGTTACATACAGGAGTTGATGGTGTGTATCTGTCGTCCATTTGGCAAACTTTTAGCGCGCACCAGCTAATACCACCTGAGTCGCCGCGTGCCAGGGCGCGCAGTTGATGCGAAGAGAGAAAAAAAACCACTGCTAAGAGCAACGCTCAGCGTTCTCAGATAATGAATGGCAGCCTATCATTGCCCCTTAAGAAGGACGTGTATGACAGCGACATCTTACCGGTACTCACCTACGAGGCAGAAACTTGGAGGCTCACTAAGAGGGTTCAACTTAAATTAAGGAACGGAAGATGATAGGTGTAACATTAAGGGACAAGAAGAGAGTGGAGGGGGTCTAGGAACAAACGCGTGTTAAGGACATATTAGTAGGGAAAAAGCAGAAGAAATGGACGTGGGCAGGACATGTAATGCGAAGGTAAGATAACCGTTGGTCATTGAGGGTAACAGAGTGTATCCCTAGAGAAGGCAACCGTTGCAGGGGGAGGCAGAAAGTTAGATGGGCAGATGAGATCAAGACGTTTGCGGGGTTAAATTGGTCGCAGTTAGCACAGGACCGGGGTAATTGGAGAATAATGGGAGAGGCTTTGCCCTGCAGTGGGCGTAGATAGGCTGGTGGTGGTGATGATGATGATGATAATGAGCAACGCTACTGTACAGCTGAAAAAATTCCTGATAATCCTATCGCATGGTCATCGGCATAATCCGAAGCGGGTATAGGTGGCGCAAGCTGTCGCCCGATACAAAAGGTTAAGCCACTACGGTCTAGGCATCCATCCACGAGGAAAGCGAGGTTAGTGGCTGCTGATTGGCAGCCGCAGCTATCGAAGCCTGTGCTCCTTGCGGCCTTTGTGCAGTCGCGCCGCAGATATCCTTATCTTCAGCAAGTTTCATTTTGCCGTGTATCGTCATTTTGCGAGGAAGCAATAATTCAGGACGTGATAGGCACCGACAGCGACGATTCGTCATCAGGTGACTATTACGACCAACTGCCCCAACCACCGAAACGCACTGTAGGGGAAGCCGCAGAAGCCTTGTTCGTACTGGAGGACATTTCTGAGCAAATGCCGGCTGGTACGTGTGCCACGGAGCATCTGGCATCTATTAGAGCTATTGTCACAGCTCAAATTCACTCCCCCAAAAGAAAACAGACGAAGATTACACGCTTCTTTGGCCAATGAAGGCACGTCATGTTGGGGATAACTTGGCATTTTTGTTGTTTATTCGATATTTTGAAAATGGGATGATGTTATAATTTTTCGAGCTACCACCAGTGTCAAATTATTGAACTCTTGCTATACAACAGTAGTCGTGCGGCAAATGTTTTAAAGACTACTTTAAAAGAACAGAAGCTACGTTAATTGTTGGTGCTTCGCCACCACACCAAAAAAAAACTTCGATGTACACAGCGGCTACAATTTGTTCTCACATATACAGTTTCATTGAAATAACCTTCAGATATCTTGAGCATGCGGTGCTGTTGCAACTTGTGGTGTTGAATTACTGCCATAGCAGATTGAGGGAAATGAGTACAAGGGGAGCTTGTTGCGAAAAACATTCTACTGGCACAGAGAACTGCTTTAGCACAACTACGTACGGGGGCATGTATTTACACAAACGTAACTTCCATTTCTTTCAGCTTTTAAACTGCCTCAAACACTCCAAACGTTCGTTTTTGTCATCGTCACTACGAACGCATGAGGAACATTTGCTGAAAATTACAGCACTGATTGTGCTCTCCACCATGTCCCTCCTCATGGCTATTCCGATAGATACAAACGTAAACAACCCGTTCAATAACTGAATAGAGGTTATTGTGAAAGCTTCCTCACGCATATCTACGCACAAAAAACTGAGTGAGCAAGTGAGTGAGTGCTTTATTGAATTAGAAAGTGGAAGAGAATTGGACTGAGGATATTTTGGACTCATTTGGGAGTTCACCAGCATACAACCCAGTCTGGGGGAAGAGGAGAGGGGAATGAAAAGGGATAGGTGAGAACAAATTGGGACAGAAAAAAAGAAAGAAAGATAAGGAGTGCGTAGGCATTGGACTAAAGTCGTTTGATGAGGTCGGCCTTCTCGAGGAAGGCCAGGACAAGTCGAAAGTGTACCCGCAGGGGCGTTGGGTTGGGGCCAGATGGGAAAAGCTGGTTCATTATGATGTGGCAGGGCTGCTTGACACGCTGGACTGAGGCCCGAAGGCCAGTCTCGGGGTATCGGGCTGGCGGCAGGAGCACAGCAGGGGCTTAGGAGTCTCGGGCTTTGGGCAGTCAGTAGATGTGGGCGACGACCGACGGCGTTGTCGGTGTAAGCGGGCTGCCACACTGCAGCAATCGAACCGCATGTGGAGGAGTATGGAGCGGGCGTCCCTGTTGATGCGACCAGGCACGACCTGTGGAGATTGGCCGCTGATTGCTCTGGGGTCGGGTGCATCGTCTCTACCTCTTACGCCAGGATTGGCAGTGCGGCTTCGAAGGGCCTCAGGTGGCGGGAAGCAGGGACCCCCCCTGGCGAGCAGTGTGGCAACCATTCTTCCCTGGCGGTACGAAGAAGCGTCATTTTTGGTGCCAAATGCTTATGTTCGACGAATATTTGAAGAAAGAGGTATGAGCAAAGAGCTTAGAAGAGAACAGGAAGGAAGGGAGCTTTAGAAATAGGTAATGTTCGACGACTATTTGAAGAAAGAGGTATGGGCAAGTGAACTTAGAAGATAAGAGGAAGGAAGGGAGCTGTAGCACTGGGATCGCATGCCTTCGACCCTTAGCAGCGCGTATTATCATGCCTGGTCTAAGTAGGATTGGTTTCGCGCCCGCTGCTGCTGAAGTGAAGCTGCGCAGCGAACTTCTTTATTTCATATGCGTGGCGAACCGCAGTGACTCTCCAATGTCTCGGGGGGAGGGGTGGGGTGCCACCTCTGCCAGGCCACAGCCTGGTCGAGTGAGCGCGACCACTTTGCACTCTAAGTCATTCAAGCCCGAAAAGGGCTGGATGCCCTCTTCATATACGGCTACAAGAATGTCATGCCATCATGTATGAGAACATAATTACTCCAATTCATAGCTGCAAGACATGAATTCAGAGGGCCAACACATTCAGCACTAGACGAGCCAGCAACTTCGGTCAAGGTTATCGTTTCTTTAGTTTTCTTCTCCCGTCTTAAAAGGAGCGCGGCTACTAGTGAGGGGCAATTGAGACGGGTCATTTGACATCGTGGGTTTTCGTGCACCACCCGCATCACTCTGCTGTCCCGCCTGAAGTGTATCTCACGAGTGCTTGTTGCCTTTCTCCTCGTGACCTGTTTCACTGCACTGCTATTCACTTTCCGCGTCCCGACTACTGTTTGCCTGCGTGGTAACCTGACTGATAGCAACCTGAACCGGCCCGCCAGCGGTGCGCTTGTCCTTTGCAAGCCTTGCTAGTTCACCCTCCGTGTGCTCCGCAATGTCTCTTCGGGGTGCACATAACAGAATTCCTCATCTCACCTGAAGCCATAAGGCGTTTCCGCGTCTCTCCCAAGAGTAAATAATTGGTCTGGGAAACCAAGCTGTCCATCAGTGTGCAAAGCACCGGCACCATCTCTCTAATGTCCGAAAACACACTGACCTCGCGTGTTACCGTCAAATATACCGCGGTGATTTTTGCCACTACCTTTTCCCTTAATGAGAACATCAAGTTGATGGTCCCGTGCTACTAAGTTCAGGCCCCTCATTTAATTAATGAAAGCCGCCTGGAGCTAAGGTATTGGCGTTGTCACCGCTTGTAGCTGCCATGCTCCGGTCCGTTCATGCAGCCGCAGGGACGCGAATTTGACGGCCGCTGAGAGCGTTGCTTGTGTTTGTTCTTTTTGTGTGGCAATAGACGGGGGGTGCTTAGCCCGAGTACTTTTGTTGTGTTGCTTTGCGGTCAGCTCGACCGGGCGATCTCAGAGGAAGGCGGATGGGTGCACAGAAGTGAAAACAGTCTTGGCGAGTTGTTCTCTCTCGGACAGCGCGCACGCCGCTATTATGGCCAGCCGACGTTGGGAGGTGGCTCGGTCATTCGTCAAGGTTGACAGCTGAAGGGAAGCGAAAGGATGCCGTTTCTTAGTGTCGAACAGGTGCGCGGCGTAGACTTTGAGGATTTTATGAAGCCGGCGTTTATGGGTCATTCGCCTCGAGAATGCTCGCCTCGGTTTGGAGCAGCTCTTCTCGCCAGTCACGCGGCGGGCATCGGCATCACTTAGTCTGGGGGAGGGATTAGCCCCCGATTCCCTCATTGTGCAAGCGCGCGCGGGGACAAAGGAGAAGCGGCAAGGCGAGGACACTGTAGGATATTAGCCGCGCGAAGACCACTCTAAGCACCCGGCTTTGGGTTTGCGCTGGTGTCGACCGCTTAACGTAATGGTTCGACCACTCCGCGCGGTCATTGACTTTAGGAGGCAGATGTCTTGTATTTGCTTGTCAGTTGCAATAACGTACCAGGGAAACGCACTATGAGTGCATGAGAGTGTTGGGTCATGTGACCGCAGGTGGGGGCATTGTTAGTAATGGTTGGTTCTTGTGGCCAATATGTTGTCCATATGAATCATGTTACAAAGGGTTTTCTCCCTTTCTTCAACACCACCTTTGGAGACGTGGTTTTTCGGATCAAAACCAGAGTGTCGGATTTTGTCCGGGGTTGGTCGAGGGAATCTAGTTCACTAAAGATCTTGGCCGAACAGGATGCTGCGGGCAGAGTGGCAAAGTAACCGTCATTCTGTCCTGGTGTAAGTACTTGGAGTAATGTAAATAGTGTAAATAAACCTAATATCAAGCAAGAAAGGCCGTCCTCATAACTCAACTTCTTCAAGCATCGGACGCCAGTCATTGGGGTGATCTCGGCTCGAGCATCAAAAGAACCTCATTATTTTGTCTTCACCAATCACGAAGAAGAGGGAGAGGTGAAATGTAACTCGTGCGGCTCGACTATTGGCGGTGACACGTTTTATTGGGGCCCCCTGGCTCCTGACTTTGGTACTCGCGCCGCTGCGTTCTGCTGCACTGCGCTTGTGAGAAGCCGGAGTGCCTGCGCACTCCGGAGTGCTGGCGCACTGCCATCACCAGGATTGATGTTTTAGTTCAGTGCAATACGCAGCGTACCTTCAGTCACTTATTTTGCCACCTTCTGACACCTCTGAATAATTTCAAGCTGTATCCTGCACAAGTTTGAAACACATTAGGATAAAGATTAGAACAACTTTCTGAAGAGCATCGATCAGATGATCGTGTGTAACTCCTCCTTTCTAGCTTAATTGCAAGGTTCAGTGCCCAGAGCTCTTCGATAAGTGTTGAAAATGCGCAGCCTTCCGCAAAGTATATTTGAAATGTTCTTAGAATACTTAACAGACTTTAGTGCTACGCACCATGCAGCTGACACCTACAGGCGCATCGCACTGCAGGAAATAAAACGGCTGTCTTCGATTTCTTGCGTTGTTGTTGACTTGTATCATATCAATGTTTTCTTGTGTGTCCATCGATCGTGTGTAACTCCTCCTTTCTAGCTTAATTGCAAGGTTCAGTGCCCAGAGCTCTTCGATAAGTGTTGAAAATGCGCAGCCTTCCCCAAAGTATATTTGAAATGTTCTTAGAATACTTAACAGACTTTAGTGCTACGCACCATGCAGCGGACCCCTACAGGCGCATCGCACTGCAGGAAATAAAACGGCTTTCTTCGATTTCTTCCATTGTTGTTGACTTGTATCATATGAATGTTTTCTCGTGTGTCCATCGCTTTAGATTTTTTGCGCGTCACAAACGTCTTATTAAACGGCTTTGGGATGTCGGGGAGGCTGCCAAAGTTCGCGACGACATCTACTTCAGGCGGCATAGCATACATTGCCTTCTTCAAAAAAATATCTTTCGTTAAGGCTGCGTCCAGAAAGGTGAACATCAAAAGCGTGGGTTCTTTATTCACATGAAAACATAATGAGAAGGTTTGTGCTGCGCCATTGCGAAACGGTGAAGACAATGTTGTCCATAGTACTCGAAGGCGGCTTTTGTGCACCTAATTTCAATCGTAACCATTGTCATCAGAACGAACTTACTCTCAACTCGAACAGTCATGAAACGATTACAAGGTTTAAGGCTTGATGTACTCCCTAACGAACAAATTAAAAGTATGCCTGTCGGTTTCGAGTACAAAAAGAACCGATACCAATGAGTATGTCCAAGCAACTCTTTATTCTTTTCCAATCACTTTAGGCGTAACAAAAAAATTCTGGCCTAATCGGGATGACGTTCCACGAATAAAAAAATTACTCTTTCAATCATGGGTGCAGTTTTAGTATAACGCAAATCTGAGTATGGGGAAGACAAGTCTGAGCGAAATGTGCCGTAAATATCCATCCAAGTCATAACAAACGTAATGTTACTATATTTTTAACGCAGAAATGAGTAGAATGTGTGTGTGTGTGTGTGTGTGTGTGTGTGTGTGTGTGTGTGTGTGTGTGTGTGTGTGTGTGTGTGTGCGTGCGAGCGTGCCCACGTGTGTATGCGTGTGTGCGTGCGTGCATGTGAGTGCATGTGTGGTGTTATGGCGGAAACATGTTATGGCGTCGCACCGACTGGCACTAGCTTTCCTTCATATTTTAAGCACAGAAATTCAGTAATATAATATCGGCGTTCGTTGCTAAGTCTCTATGATTTGCTTTACACCTAATCATATCAGACGAGGTTAAAACCACCATGAAGGGTTATTGCGCCGCTCCCTTTCTCGGACAACAAATATATTTTCCAAAAAATGCCCACATGTCATTAAATTGTGTGCATTTACCCCTTCCTAATAATGCTTCGACAAGTTAAAATAGAAAGCTCAGAGTATTTCACACTTAACACCAACCCACACTCATGTGTGGACTGGGTTTCTATTCGTATGATCTGCGGGTAGAAAAAATTCCTTAAAGGCGTAATCACTCGCAGAAAAATGGCATTTTCACATACTATTTATTAGTGGTGTACTGGTTTCGGGAGTACATATGTTAGCAATTGGATTTCGACGTGATTAATAATAATTAGGTTTTATTATTATATATCTTGATTAAAATATTATTATTATCATAAGTAATTACGGAGATAGTTCAACCTTATAGCATACGAAAACATCACCAGCGAGCCACCACATAATCGTGAATAAATGTGCACGAAGAAAGCAGGAAATATTTATTTATCACTAGCACTAAAGCGCACCAGCCCGCCGCCCTGTACTACCCAGCAAAATTTTCATGACTAGAAAAGCCCAGCCCACACAAACGTGTGGGTGTAATTTTCAAGCATGATGACGGAACGCGCACGAAGACAACGGGTGAAATTTTTAGCCTATCGTATTTTTTTCCAAGTCCTGCAATTCGTTTCTTACGCGTGTTATCGAGAAAATGCGAGAATAGCAAGTGGAAATATTATTTTTCCTCTTGAAGGCGGCTAGCGTGTTTGCGCCGGCTGGGGCACCGTTTTAAATGTGTGATCCTTCGCCCCCTGGTAGCGAGATCTGTGAACTACCGAAACCAATAAATTTTCAAAAACGTTCGCTGCGACAACCAAGGGCTGTAAAACCGAAAACAAAACTGTTGCCACTGAGTAAACGAATTTCTTTACCCACACGTGTGTGTGGGCTGGGTCGTAAAGAGATACAAGCACAGCCTCCGAACTTGAACCGTACACGTTATTGGCATCGTGCTCAATGGCTAACGTTTTGCTCAGTAAACCCGCATACTGGTTAGAAGCATGGCGTAAAACGAGCAGGCACGTATACACGCAGTAGGTTTCTTGGAACCCAACCTACATTTTTTGCGCCCCATCTTTTGTGTCGTCCGCATATGCTTATGCCATGACCACGTAGAGTGATTCAATGGAATTCTTTTGAGCGTTCGGCAAATTTACACAAAAATTGTACCGTCTTCTTAGATACGATTACCGGGAATCGCCAAAGCCGATAACCTCGAACACCTGGAATTTGTTTTCGCATCACCTTTTCGCTGTTGTCCGTTATTAGCGTTGATTTTTTGTCTGACCTTTGTGACAGGCAAAGCCCCGTGAGTGAGCGGTAGATAATTTTGTATTCGTTGTGAGGAAGCTTAGGTTGATATGTCGGCACAATTGGTTCTCTGTTGATGCCTTTATGGACTCATCAAAAGGTTCAGAGATCTGGTTAGGCATTGGTTTTTTGTCTGGAGACGAACGTTAGGTTGAGTAGGGCTTGAGGTGCACTGTTTTAGAATTTCGGCTTGCGTTACTTGAGTGTTTGGTCGTTTGCGGGCCCGCAGGTTCTTTATCTGCAGTCCTCCTGGGGTGATCGTACGGCTGCTGTTGTAGTCTGATTCCATGGATTGGATTCCACAGGATCGTCTGATGAGTTTCAGCTTTTTAAGATTGCCCTTCGGCATATCGTCCGCCTAGGGGGTCATCCAAAAAACGCTGAATGAAATTTTTGAAGGTCTTTCTAGCGGGAAGATATACGTAGACAGCATTCTGGCATGATATTCGTCAGTTGAACAGCACAATGAGCGTCCTAAATCTGGGTTGCTAGCAGGAGAACGTGTTTGATTACCTTCCACCCGGATAAGTGCATTATCGGCGTGCAGAGTTTGAGTTTCTTGAAGATATGGTCGATAAAGGACGCATCAGGGTGCACTCGGCACTGATAAACTGCACGCTGCACATAACGACCCTAGAGGACAAGCGCGCGGTGCAAAGGAGTTTAGGCGCCATCAAATATTTCAGCAAGTTCCTCCCTTCATTAGCTAAGTGAGTGAGTGAGAAACATTTTATTGAGCCGGTGAAGTGGGAGTGGTTCCTTGTTCCAGGAAGCCATGCGATGAGCCGGCAGCCTTCGCTCTGGAGGCCAAACGTGTCTGGACGTCCAGATCGCTGCTGGTCACCAGGTTCTCCTACAGCTCAGGGGTGGGAAGGGGGATGGAAGAGGGGGGAGGTTGGGGTTGTGCTTGCGCTCTAATATGATGTGGGGAAGAGTACTGGGTTGTAAGCAGAACTTGCATGTTGCCGGGAATTGCGTGGGAAACATGCGATGGAGGCGGACTCGGTGAGAGAAGGTATTGCTCTGCAGTCGGCGAAGTAGGGATTCTTCTTCTTTTGAGTGTTTAGGATGCGGAGGAGGGAACTGCTGCCGTTCGAACCGGTAATATTGAGTGATGTCTTGAAAAGACAGTAGAGGGACGGACGGTTCGGTATCCTCAGTAGCCTGGAGGGACAGGGCGCAGGCTTGCTGGTGAGCAAAGTTATTGCCCGTCAGTGAGGAATGGCCAGGAGTCAAAGCGAGGGTGAGTTTCCGGCAGGGTTGATGCAAAGACAGTAGTTTTAAAGTTGAGCGGGCCACCCTTCCGGCTAGAAAGCTTCTGCATGCTGCTTGAGAATTTGTGATGATTACGGGGTTCTTCGTATGAATAAGGGCTAATGCGATGTCGAACTCTTCGGCAATCGATGTTGACGACGTCTCGATTGTTGCTGAAGCTACGAGGGCGGTCTTGGTGGTGACTACGGCTACTTTATAGTGTCCGTTGAGGTAGGTGCTAACGTCCGTGTAAGAGACATCTTCACGCTTTCCATAGATGGTCTCGTGCACTTGACTTCGCGCTTTTCGGCGGCCGGGTTGTAGGTCCGGGTGCATATTTTTGGCAAGGGGCGAACCCGGATAGCACTTCTCCAGTTATGAGGGAGGGGCTGAGAGGCAGTGGATTGTCATGGGACGTGAAGACTTTTCAGGAGGGCTAAGCCCGCAGGTGTTTGGGTGAGACGGAGACGTTGACTAGATAAATGGCCTTCAATAAGTTCTGACACCGTGTTGTGGAGGCCCAGTTGTAAAAGACGGGCTGTGGAGGTGTTCATAGGAAGATTTAGCACTTGTTTGAATGCTTTCCGTATAAGCCGGTCAATGGTGTCCGTGTCACTTTTGGTGAGGATAAGGCACGATGCGACATACGTGACACGTGAAATAAGGAGAGACTGGACCAGTCGGACCATGTCTTTTTCCTTCATGCCACGGCGGCGGTTAGAAACACGTCGAAGCATGTGGGAGACTTGGTTAAAAGCCTTGGAGAGCTTAGACAAAGTTTCATTGCTGCGTGTATTGGCCTGGATGGTGAGGCCTAAAATCTTAAGGGAGGAGCCGGGCCATACAGTATGGCCGTCGAGGTGGATGCAGACTGGTTCATTCTGTCGAGCAGGTGGATGTTTACGGATTATGACAAGCTCAGATTTTTTGGGGGAGCATTGAAGTCCCACGGAGAACGCATAGTTGTGAAGGACGTCGGTAGCCTGTTGAAGGTAGTCTTGGATGTTTCCCATGGAGTCTGTGTCTGTCCAAATGGTGATGTCGTCTGCGTAAAGTGTGTGATGTATGTGAGGGATGGCGTCAAGTTTCTCGGGCAAATCCAGGAGGGCGAGATTGAAAAGGAGTGCCGAAAGAACTGAACCTTGAGGTGTGCCCTGGTCCCCCAAAGCACTAGGCTGGGATTTAACGTCACCTACACGAATAATAGCTTCCCGATGAGTAAGAAAATCTGCAATGTATGAGTACGCACGGTGGCCGCAGCCTGTTTGATTGAGGCGGGATAAAATGGAGGAATGCCAAACATGATCAAATGCCCCTTTTAAGTCCAAGGCACGAATGGCCCGAGGGGAGCAACGAGTCGCTGGAGCAAGGACTTCTTCTTTAATTCGAAGGAGAACATCTTGTGTGCTGAGATGCTTCCTGAAGCCATACATGGTGTCCGGTATAAGGCCTTTTTCTTCAAGGAAGGGTTGGAGGCGCTTCAGTATCATTCTTTCCACTAACTTGACCACGCAGGAGGTCAGAGAGATCGGTCTTAGGTTATCAAGATGAGGGGACTCATTTGGCTTGGGGATGAATCGTATTTCAGCCGTCTTCCACTGGGGAGGGAGGTGACCTGAGCTCCAGTGCGAATTGATGTGGTATAGAAGGTGATCCAGCAAGCCGCCGTCCAGGTTGGCAAGAAGCCGGTAAGTGGCTTGGTCTGCTAAGGGTACAGCTCTTCCGAAGAGCTTGACTAGGCAAGATGCCGTTTTCGAATGGAGCTATAAGCATGCGAAAGAATGGAAAGAACTTAGTGACTGCCGAAGAAAACAGCCGTTGCTGTCGCTATTCTAACCTGCCAACGCAATAAAAGTGTCTTCTGATGCGTCACGAGACGGGACCAGTGCCGCGTTTTGCAGTGTCACAATGACAAATGGAATCCCGCGGCATTTCCGACGCGAGAACGTACCGACACACAGCAGCAATTCTCTCTAATTGAAAGGAGGTGATGGCCATGGTCTTCGACTTCGAAACATTTAATAACTTTGTTTACGGCCTACAGTGTAGGGCTGAAACAGATCACCGCCCCTTGAACGCTATCTCCCAGGAAGCAATTGGCGACATGCTTCCGAAGCTGAAAAGAGTTTTTCTGAGATTGCTGCGTTATGACGTCGAACTAAAATTTATTCCACGTACGCTGCTGCTCCTGGCCGACATGTTGTCACGTGACAAAACTGAGATTACAGCGTGCGACCTCGAAAGCCACGATGTAGAGGTACATTCTGTGAGTATAGTTTCTTACCTTTTTGGTGAATACACATGGTGGCGGATGGTGACAGAAACGGTGACACAGCTGAAAAATGTGCTAAGTGATCAAGAATCCGGAAAACAGTTGGAGAGGCGATGGGAACCTTTCGAGGGAGAGCTATCGCAGGTGAAAGCAGTCCTGCTGGAAGACTGCAAATTGGTTATTTCTGCAAGCATAAAACGTGAGTCACTGGGAAGGATTCACTAAGAGCACCTTAGAATTAACAAGAGCAAAACGAGAACACGAGGCCCTGCGTTTGGGCAGGGAATATACTCGGACATATAATTGTTCGTCCAGACGTGTGCTATTTAATGTATTCATAAAGCCACCCTCGAGAGCCTTTACGGATGTGCCGTGTGTCCGACCAACCATGGTATCGCGTCGGAATGAACATTTTCGAATACGATGGGAGGTCGTACCTGTGTTTTTACTACGCCCGGTCAAATGTTCCCGAAGTTGAGCTGCTCAATGAAACCTCGGCCAAAACGGTAGTACACGTAGCAAGTTCAGTCTTTGCGAGGTAATACCCATAGAAGTTTGTTCTGACAATGGCATACGGTTTTCAATTCGTGATTTCGTATTGTTGTAATGACTGTACGATTTCAGGCATGCCAAGTCCGGAATACCCATGTTCTAACAAAATGGCTGAAAAGGGCGTTCAAATAACTAAACGTATCCTGAAGAAAACCAACAAGGCGAACCCGATTTCTGGTTGGGACTTATTTCTGTCAGGAGCACTAAACCTGAGTCAGGCACATCGTCTGGTGAGCTGCTGATGCGCGACGGTTCCGCACAGCAATTGCCGACGTTCATGGCACCCCATTCACGAGGTACTGAGCAGCTTTAAGGCGGACCATTATAGAAGATAAATGGTGCCCCGGAAGCCGGGAGAGTCGGTACGGATTAAGAAGGGTGCATGGGCGACAAAAGCGAAAGCTCCGGACACTCCGGTCACTCCAGGTCGTACACCGTCGTCGCAGAAAACGACGCGGTGTTGAGGCGCAACCGTCAGCACCCGCTACTAACTCGGGATCCCTTCCGGCGTGACGACCAGGATGACAATGAAGATGACATCCGGGGAGGGCTCCCAGCCGCGACAACTCTAGCAGACCCTGCTGCCCCAACATGTGCCTCGTCTACACCTGCAGCGAGAAGGGCTCTGAGACATCGTCGACCGCCTGTACATTTGGCCTACGACCAGAACTTCATGCAGCTGCCTCGAACTAGCGCCTGAAAATTTCCATCGATAGTTTCGTTGTTTCGTTGTTTCGGTAGTTTCGTTGTCATTCTTTGATTTTCGAACAGATAAGATGTGTCTTATCTTGGGCCCAAGGCACTAACGTGGTCCGCACGCGCAGTTTCTTTAGCAGCAAAAGCCACGTGTTCAATACTGCTACTAAACAGCATATCTGTTAGCAGCAGAAAGACACTTCCTTTTTAATACTATTAATGCAGCACGTGTGCAATAAAGGAGGGTATTTGCCTCCAGTGCACCGGCGTGGCATATTTGGTGCTATGCACGAAACGACACAATGAGTATTGTCCGATGTAGGGTCACTTCGTGGTCACACTGGTTCCATTTTAGGGAGATGCTGAACGAATAACCGTAAAAGCAACATGGAAAGCATCAAGATCAGTCGAAACCGAAGTGTCGGGCTTCTTCTTCTTCGTCGTCCAGCCTAAACACATATGCGTCTTATATACCTCCCCCCAAAACCGATGAATAAACGAAAGAAGTCGGCTAAACATAGTTCAAAATATTACTAAAAATAGCGATAATGGCGAAAAGTGTAACGCCCTGCCTGATCTGCCTTATGCAGATTTGGAGGAAGTAATACCTTTTGTCGTTAACAATGATTTAATGCAGATAATTACTAGGACAGAATATTAAAACCCCCGCCCAAAAATAAAAATAAAAATAAACGTTTCACAAATAATCTGACCAAATCAAAGATATGCATCTTTGAAGAGAAATTTACGATGCAAAGGCACTTCATTGCTTTGATGGCAGAAATTTATATCATTAGAGAAGCTAAACGAAAGGAATACTTAAAAGAATAAAATTATCTGACGTCTTTCTCTACTCAGCCATATTTGGCTGTACAGAAATTACCCACTAATCAAGTGGCATAAGAATGCTACGCATTAGGAAAAAATTCGCTCAAGATCAGCAGATTTTTTCTGCAGTTATTTCCAGCTTTGCCACCTTATCTATACCAACGACGAGTGATCACTCTCTTTGATAAAATCATTTTCCTGCTCCACGAGGAAAGTCCGTAACTCCGTTTGAAACAAGCGGTATCATGCAGCCTTTCGAAGATATGTGGCCGACTAAAACAAAACAAGAGCAAAAAGCGACAAAGACCAATAAAAGAATAAAAAGTGATCTCTGAGTGAAAAATGAACTCCGGCACAAAAAGTAAAGAATAAATATAACATGTTTGGGGGGGACTCGCAGGTGTTTGTGGAGCCGATTTTCTTGATGTAGGCACACATAAAGCTCATAAAATAGAACATGTGTGCACAGAAGGGTGCTGCACCAAGAAAGTTCGCTGTTCAAATGGCGCATCAGGTATATTAGACTGATACCAGTACTGTGAGCAATCTACCGTATATCTTTCGTAAAGAACGTTTATTGCAATTTTTTTATTCTTCGCCACATTATTTTGTACTGGTTTTGCAAGGTGGATGCGTGTGATGGTAAATATATTATTGCTTTTTAAAGCACACCTGATGCTGACACTTTTCCATAAGATGTCCACTTCTACTACTCTCCAGTGCTTCAACATCGGAAGCTATTAATTGTTGATGTAAATACCAATAAACTACTGCCGGGATTGAAGATGTTAGGAAATATCTACCCTCTTCTTACCTTCAGGCAGATAAACTCGAAAGTTTGTTTCGGCCATGATACTTATCCAATACTTTAACTTTCTGAGGTCGCGAAAACACCCTGTAAGGGAGGGAGCCGGTGCTCAGCTCATGCCTAGCCAATAGTGGTCATATCACATGTTCAAGAGCGTTGCGACGCCGGCGGGGCCTAGTCCCGAGGGCGACGTAAACGCGTCGGGGGGAGGGAGCGGCTCTGCGTAGCCCGGACCTCCCCTCTGCTGGCATTGAATAAAGTCTTTCTTTCTCTCTCTCTCTCTCTCTCTGCAGCGCTTTCCCGCAGTGTTGCGTGCCGATAACGTAACCGGCAGCCTGCAATGACTTTTAAGATGGGGTGGCCTGCTACAAAGCGCTTTCGCAAACGACCTTTTTGGATATCATATTAGCCTCTTTAAACTACCGACATGTTTGTTTTGGTTCACTCGAAAGCCAATCTCTCGACCCCATTTTTTGCGTCCTATACCCTTATAGATAAATCGTCAGAAGCGTAAATGCCTTCAGGTATAGTTCAACAACAAAGCATGAAACATCCGTGAGGAGCTTACCGCCTGGCAAGCCGCAATATTCACTTTCTGAATCATGACGTGTAGAACATCACGAGCAATATTGTGATCAATGGTGAATAATATGAGGTGATGTCTTTTTTTAGTTATCGACCCTTTCACGACGTCATATTTGCGCA
The DNA here is from genome assembly GCF_048455015.1 of Haemaphysalis longicornis. NCBI lineage: Eukaryota > Metazoa > Arthropoda > Arachnida > Ixodida > Ixodidae > Haemaphysalis > Haemaphysalis longicornis. The sequence goes on along the minus strand of NW_027526422.1, from coordinate 146,226,634 downwards.
TGCTGTTAAGTTTATTTGTTGACTCTGCACGGTTCACCAGGTGGCAAAAAATTGAGTGCATTTTACCGTGCGAAGCCGTGCTGTAATCTGAAAGCACTCGGAGTGTCACAAGAACTAGCTCCGATTATTACGCCATCATAATAAAACCCGAAAAAATTTGTTCCTATTCTTACGCTGTGAAAATAGAGCCCTTTTTAGTAAAGCAGAAATTGCAAGTTATAACTTTGGGTACGGGAAAAGAAATCGCTGCATTTTTGTATTACCAAATAATACCTGCCATCTCCAAGGAAGCAGAAAGCATTTTCTGCCTCGCGCCCGAACCCGCAGTAATGGTATTTGTTAACGAGAGTGAAAGTTTTTTAAGTGCGAAGCACTTCTTAGGCGGGCCTACTCCTGCTTCCACCGCCGTCCTCCGTCCGCAGCCTAGCAACGGAGCTAGCTACCGTGCCTAGCAACGGCGCCGGATTTCCGACGCGTGAGGGCGCTCGCATAGCGCCTCCTATCCCCCCTCGCCTACTCTCCTAAAGCCCCTTTACTACTCTCCAGCTCGCAACACCCTCTCTCGGCGCGCCAGCCAGGCCACTACACTATATATAAAAAAAACAGCATCCGGCGCCAGGTTTCGATCCGAGGACTTTGCGGCCGCAGCGCGACGCTCTACCGACTAAGCCACGGACGCGACGCTTTTTTTTTTTGGTAACAATAACTTTATTTACAAATATATACAGAGCCGTATGCAGTGATTACAGTGGTTTCCGAGCACCTCAGAACATGGCTTCACTTAAACATAAAAGTGAGGCGATCGGCTATCATGCGAAGAGAGGGTCAGAATGCTTTGCCACGTAACTGTAAGCCAATCGGGGAGTATTGCCCGCGAAGTCACAGAGCGTTTGTTGAAACTTAAGCAAGAGAGATTGCCAACAGGGCTACTGTGTCATTGCACAAAGTTTGAAGTGAACGGGATAGAGGGAAGGGAGAAAATAGAGCTCTTGGGTAAAGCCATTTCTTGGTATAACTGGGCACCAGCGTTACCCGGGGCTAGCCCTCAAATTGCGTCCCATCTCCTCTGCTGTTGTGACTTGAAATCCATGAGTGCTCGCGTTCCCCGATCCAGTGCGTCGCGTAGTTCGGAGTCTGCCTCATCCCCGTCGAGGGCGCACCACACCAGAACGCAGTCAGGCTTGCCACTTTAAATGTGGTAAGTCTAACCTCACAGAAAAGGAAACATTGGCTAGTCGACCTCCTGAATGAAAAAAAAAATAGATGTGGCCTTTTTACAGGAAACCAAAATTGCCTCTCGAGAGGACGCTCAAAATTTTGTACGATTTTTCGGCCACCAGTTTTGGTGTTTTTACACCCTCACACCCACCCGAGCGGGTGGTACCGCAATTCTAATCCGGAAACACGAATTCTTAACAGTAATCGACTGCGAGCTGGCGAAGGACGGACGCTTTTGCTCCGTCGACGTCCTGGTGGGAGGGGAGCTTACTCGCTTTGTGTGCGTCTATGCGCCTAACGATACGCAGGCGCGGACCGACTTCTTCTCTTCTATTCGGGACATCCTAGTGGTTCCGGGCCGTGTTGTCCTAGCGGGTGACTTTAACTGCGTTGTAAACGCCAGCGACAGAGCAGGTGCTAAGGGTGTAGTGGATGCGTCGGCGCGGATTTTGAAAGCGGTCCTTCGAGAGGGCGACCTGGCCGACGTGGCTCTTCAGCGTGGGTGGTCAACCACCCGCTTCACTAGATGGCGAGGCACGTCACAGGCCCGCCTCGACCGGGTTTACTTGACGGGGGACGCGTTGCCATTAGTGATCGATTACGCCGTCACTCCTGTCGCGTTCTCGGACCACGGCTTGGTGACATGTACCATCCGAGCTGAGCGTGAAATCAGAAAAAAAGCCGGCAGCCGTTGGCTGACGAACTCCACGGTCCTCGAACACGCGTCCTTCGTCGATCGCGTAAGAGGTGAAATTGAAACAATGAGCACTGCGCCCATTGATGGAGCTGCGTGAGAGCGCTTCAAACAGCATGTCAAAGATGCAGCAATCACAATCGGGCGACAGGAGGCGAGAGACAGAAGGGCGAAAGTAAATCGACTGGTGGAGTGCCTGCGCTCCCTCGTAGAAGCGGACGAGGAGAGGCCGGGGGAATTCTCTGAAGACATCCGTAACGTGAAAGACGACATCCGCGCTGAGCTCGAAAAACGGTATTGGGGGGCTCTTGTGCGGAGCAGGGAGCAACGAGTGGAGTCCGAGGCACAGCCATCGAAGCTTTTCGGCGCCTTCGAACGAGCAAAGACCGCCACTAAAAGGATTCCCGAGGTGAACCACGCCGGTGGTCTTGCTAGTGGGAGCGAGGAGGTGGAGACGGCCTTTAGTGAATACTACGCAAGGCTGTTTTCCCCGCACGCTCATCTTGAGGCTCCTCCACCGGAAGTCACAGGCGCGCTGCCAACGGTTGCAGAGGATGTAAAGGCCACAATAAACGAACCCATATCGGTAGAAGAGGTCAAGCGCGCGATCAAGAAACTCTCAAAGAATAAGTCACCGGGGCTTGACGGCATAATCTCGGAATTCTATCAGGTTTTTCGTGAAGAGATCAGCCCGGTATTGGCGGCGGTCTTTGAAAACATCCAAAGCACAAAACTGCTACCACCCTCCATGCGGAGTAGTAAATTAGTACTCATTCCCAAAAAACCTACCATAACACGCCACCCAACGTGGAAGACTTCAGGCCTATCAGTCTTCTTTCCACCGACTATAAAATCCTAGCCCGCATCCTGGCCCAACGCCTCGAGACAGCCCTCAGTAGTGTTGTGGGTCCTCACCAGACATGCGGGTTTAAGGGACGCTCCATCAACACCAACCTGCACCGCATGCGGACCATCTGTGAGGTGGCGGAATCAGGCATTCACCCCTTAGCTGTCCTACAACTCGACCTTAAAAAGGCCTTCGACCAGGTTGACCACGCCTTCCTGTTCACGCTCCTCGGTCAATGTGGGGTAGGGGATACAATGGTCGAGTGGATAAAAATCTGCTACACCGCCATCACCACCAGCATCATCATAAACGGGGAGGTGGGGGCGCTCATCGACATCGGAAGGTCAGTCAGGCAGGGCTGCCCTATGTCCCCGATCCTTTTCGCATTGTATATTGAACCACTTTGCAGGATGGCAATAGCGTCCAAGTCAACCAAAGGCTTGGTTCTCGGTGACGAAGAGCTCAAGGTGTTGGCCTATGCGGACGATCTTGCGTTTGTGTGCTCCTCGAGAGAGCAGGCAGGGGAGGTCGTCGCACTGGCTGAGGAATTTTGTCGATTCTCGGGGGCCCAACTCAGTCTTTTGAAGTCCGAGGGCGCATGGCTAGGGGAATGGCCCACCAAACCACAACAACTGTACGGAGTTCGATGGAGGGAGGCCATCACCCGCTACCTCGGGGTAAACCTAGAAAACCGCACAGCCACCGCCCCCAGGTGGCAGACGAAACTGGCAGCTGCTGGAAGGAACTTGGAACCCTGGAGAGCGCGACATTTTGCCCTCTTCTCTAGGGCACATGTCTGCAACGCCGTGGTATACCCAGCCATCTTGTACGCGGCCCGAGTCTCGACAATTGACGCAGGCTCAGTGGCCAAGTTACATCGGTTGTTCGCTGTTTTTGTCTGGCGATCCACGTATGAGCCCATGCGCCGCACCAACGTTTTCTGGAACGCTGAAGCCGGGGGGCTTGGGCTCGTTAATGTAGAGCTTAAACTAACCGTGCAACGATTTTTGTACTTCCGAGATCACCGAGATGACTTCCTCCAGGCGGCAGTGCAAAATGTAGGCGCGTTGCACCTCGCCCCTTGGCTCGCAACAACAGCGGAGCTCCTAAGTGGTGCCCGTGCAACAGGTTTTTACAGAGAAGTGGCGGGGGCGGTAGCCCTCTTACAGGAGCGCTTCTCGTGGGAATACCTCTGCTCAGTGAAACCAGGGAAGCTGTATTGGGATCTCGTAGAGCAGACCCTCCCACCGCCCATGTACCGCCTGCCACCCCTTGGTCTGCCGAAAAGTGACGTCCTGCGGCGAGTACGGAAGCTCCCTATCCCGACCGGCTCGAAGGACTTTTTCTTCCGCTTTCACACGTGTATACTGCCTACAAAGGCAAGACAGGAGGACGCGACGCTGATATCAGTGTTAGTAACGCGCCTTATATCTTTAACGCATTCAAACTAGGTCGTCAGCGGCGTGCGTTGGCGACTCAGCGGCGTTATAGCGGCTGCAACAACCCTTAACGGTCCACTTTAGCGACCACAAGGCGGTCGTAATGACCGTCGCATACAACGACAACACAAACAAGTGCTGAAATAAATACTGTCGTTTCACTTTACTTTGCGTGTGTGTGTGTGTGTGAGTGATTACATTCCCTCTCGAACATCTCTCGAACATACACGTTAATTCACCAAGATTTCCGCAGAGGGACAAACGAGGCGTGTTAAGCCGAACGTGATCACGAGGGGTTGTTAATGTAACTAACGGGCAAAATGCCACCAAACTTCAACAAACTCCCCCTCATAGCATCACCCCGTGCTTCGCACTTCCTCATACTCCCCTTCGGGGAAATGCGGGGGAATTTTTTTTGTTAAATATTCCTGCGAAAATGTTTTTTACATATTCCTGCAATTTACTAGCGTCTTACAAATTGATTTAACTCTTGTAATGGTGCTGGCGAAGCGACTGAAAAAAAAAGAATAACATACACATTTATATGAGGAAACTGCTCAAGAACAAATAAATCGGGAGCACCAAAGTGAAACATTCTGTTTACTGGAATCATGAGAGTGCGGAATTCACAACGGAAATTGAAGTACCGAAGCGTAACTAAAGCAGCTATTGCATGCAAAGAGAGCGAAATCGCGTTATTTCGAGGAAGCAAACTTTTGGCACACTTTTTGTGTTTCTCTCTTGAATTAAGCGCAAGATCAGGCCCAGTATGTTTTCTGTCGACCACGTATACAGGGTGTACCAGCTATCACGCACTAAGATTTGAAAAAAAGATTAATGACGAAAGTCGAAGACAACCTAGTGCATAATGTTTGCAGTACTGTGGAGAAGCGGGCAGCATTTTGTTAGTTAATGAGGCTTTACTAATTAATTGTAATTAATTATCTAACTCGAGAAGTACTGCCCTAATCCCTAAATGTCAATGAGGCACTTGTAGGTACCCATGAAGGGCATCTAACGGCGGTATTTTCAGCGACGAACTAATTGCGTACTCATTTCTTCTGACTGTTGAAGAAAAACCAGGAAATTGGAAAAACACCACGTGACGGGGCTTCCGCGGGCATTGTAAAGCAGCGTCCCCATACAAGCTGATTGAAAGGAACTGCTTCGCCTGTCACGCGCCCGAAGAGACAGCGCATCACCTTGATAATGGCATGCATGGAAGGAGCAGCAACAGCAAGATTTCCTGGGCGCGTGTGCAGATAAGGCACAAACTCGGTCGCGATTTCTACTTTCTTTCTTTTGTTTATTTTATTCTGGCTAACTCAGAGGCAGCCTGTTTGAGGGTATTGCTTTACAACGCGCGCGGAGGCGCCATCGCGTGGTATTTTTCATATTTTGCGGGTTTTCTTTATCAGTCCGAATAAACGTGTACGCAATTAATTCGTTGCTGAAAATACCGCAGTTAGATGCCCCTCGTCGGTACCTAGAAGTGCCTCATTGAACCTTTAGTGATCAGGGCAGTACTTCTCGAGTTAGATAATTAATTACAATTAATTAGTGAAGCCTCCTTAACGAAATGAACGCTGGCCGCTTCTCCGCAGTACTGCAAACATTATGCACTAGGTTTTCTTCGACTTACTTCATTACTGTTTTTTTAAATCTTGGTGCATGATAGCTGAGACACCCATGAGATACGGCATACATGGGGACCATAATTTGGCGTTTTTGGCGCCACTATGAAAGAAAAAACGCCGAGAGATTTCCCTAATTGGCTTATACCATTCGATTACCTTATGTTTCTCGCACCTATCCCTCTTTTTAAGTGCTCTTAAGCGACCCTGAATCACGCGTCCACCGCCGTCCGTCCATCCGCACCACATACCCACTTAGGGCGATTGGCCAAGAAGAGTTCCTAATTTCTTTAGCACATACCCACTTAGGGCGATTGGCCAAGAAGAATTTTTTCGCATCACCCGTGCATTCCCACTTACTTGGCACATACCCACGTGGGGGATTGGCCAGGAATCGGGCGTGAGAAGGGCTAATGCACCCGCTTAAAGGAGTACTGACACGAAATTTCAAAGCTGAGATCCGCTCTAGCAATCAAGTACAACGACAACACAAATAGGTGTCTGTGCATGGCACATACCCACGTGGGGGATTGGCCAGGAATCGGGCGTGAGAAGGGCTAATGCACCCGCTTAAAGGAGTACTGACACGAAATTTCAAAGCTGAGATCCGCTCTAGCAATCAAGTACAAGGACAACACAAATAGGTGTCTGTGAATAAATGCATCTTTTTTTCTTTGTAGTTGTGTGTGTGTGTGTGATCTCTCTTTCGCGAACGTTACCGACCCGCGCAAATTCAACTCGTGCATTCGCACTTAAACACTCTCCCCCTCGGGGAAGTGCAAGGGAATTTTTATTGCAGCCTTAAGTCAGGGAAGCCCAGTACTACAATATTCGCTACGCCCTTTGCAGCATTCCTACAATTCTGTTTATACCGGACGTTTCAGGAGGGTATAGCGACTCTGAGGAATTATGTGATGGCTGTATTGACTCGATGTCAGAGTATCCGGTATAAATACAACGAAGCCTTCGGATTGATTTGACATCAAAGAAGGCTATGACAGCTGAACGCCGAAATGACGCGTTACAAGACTAGACACGTTACCGGGGCGCTCGTTTTCCAACACTTCGTGCTTCAAGAAAAAATTGGCCGCGTATCTGCTCCTTTCGTTGCAAATGACGTCAAAAGACGATAGTCTTTATCGGGTTCTGCGAAGTAAATGCCTCCCTTCGCTTTACCGTTCACCTCTCATGTTGTTCCTCTTGCGTCGCGCTCCTCCCAAGGTAAAGACGCCAAATGTTTGCTTAAATCATTTTAAATTTCCCGCGTGCCACTGCTCCAAACCGGGTGTCTCGATGCGAACGCTGCCGTACGGCGAAGACGCGCGCTAATCGAGGCACCCTACTTCAACGTTTATAGAACCGCGTTTCCCTACTCCACGTGCGTTGCAAGCAGAACGTGGAAACTATCTAGTGGAACCTTGCGTAACTGTTGTCGGTTGATTTCTTAAAATGGCGCCAGAAGCTATAGTGGCGCGGGCGACAGCAGGCGACGGCGGAGTGAATTCTTTTTCTGCAGTTGATGAAGTATTTAATTTTGCAAAAGTCAAGCATGTTTCAATTTTTATAAAGGAACACTGCAAATATCACTTCTGTATTGATTTGTTGTCTCATATTTGCGCAATGTCTTGTTCTTCTTCAACAATGTTGATAAGTATGAACATTATACCGGACCAAGACGGGTAGATTTAGCTGTGACTATATAAGACTATTGCACAGGCATTGTTTTGCTTTGGCCGGGTGGCTGAATCGAGTCACAGACAGACAGACGGACAGACAGACAGACAGACGGACAGACAGACCAAAATTTCTGGGTTTAAGTAGCCCAAAATAGACTATCGTCTTTAAAAAACTGTGTACATCTACCCCCAAACGGTTTCATCACCGTGGGCAAGAACGCCAAGGCGCCAAGGAGACACTTTGTACTGCATTCTTCACCCCTCGCTAGGTCTGACATTAGTGTAGGCTAACTGATAAGAAGGGGTTGCGCAGAAACATCGAGTGTTTGCCAGAGTGTGGGCAGCGAATGAAACCACGGAAGAAGGAACAACGTGCCATGGTGGCAACCAACATTGCCCAACGGAGATGAGAGGAAATGAGGTTTTGTAGCGAGGTCGACCCACTACGCGTTAAAATCGCGAGAAATACAAGCGCCTGATGCCAAAATTGAGGGGAAACGAAAAGAACACTTGCACGATCACCAAAAAGGAGGCACATACGTCGTATATACCGAATGTTACCGGGATGATAAGGCTCATTGTACGAAATAAAAGCTCATGCAAAACGCGATAAGATGTACAATGGTAACATTATTTGTGTCGATGACCGTCGTGAAAAACAACAACCGAAGCCCGCACGCAACAAGTGCCACAAAGAAAAGGTCCGCGGAAATGATTTCGGAACTTCATGCAACGCATGCGACATATTGTCCGTCTGATGGGATAAAGGAAGCGGTCGCCATGCCGCCTGCGAAACTGGATGTCCAGTGAAGCTGTTGTAAACCACTAGAAATACTGATGGGGGAGGGTATGAAATGTTCCTCGTCGGCTCGACGGCCGTGTCGCTTCCGCACCGCTTCACTGTTGGAAAATGCTGGGTCTTTCCTACCATGACGCATGCGCACAGCGTCTTGGGCAAACACTGCTCTGTTTAGTGACCACTAGTCTTATTAGCCTTCAAACATATTCTGCAAACATAATATTTATCAGGAACACATGGTAGGGTTGGGGTAGAGTCACATTGTTCACAAGCGCCTTATTATCCATGATGCGGTTTCGATGCTTGTTTTCGGTTTTTTTAAGAAACGGTGAGCTGTATGCTGTATGCCCGGTTAGCCTGATGCATAAGCTTGGTGTCTGAGGCGAGAATTGCTGGGTCCAGCCTGGGTTTTTGTTTACGACACAAAATTTTCGGACCATCTAGAGGCTAATTGCTTCGCTGTAAAATGCAGTCTAAACATTTAGACTGGCGTGGTCAACGTACGTCCCGCACTTTCTCATTTGCTTTACGTGCAAACGTTGCCCGCGTGGCTGCAAAATACCTTACCGCTCTCGGAGCAACGGAGACAGGTACCTCAACATCCGCGAATCTACCGCTCTTTATCCAACTCATTGAGAACCTTATTACAGCCAAGCTGTTCGCCTCTCGTTGTTGAGAAACGTTCATGCCGTTGTAAGCAAGTAACCTTGGCAGAACTAAGAAGTTCTTACCGATGCCGGCGATGGACGAAGTAATCAAGCTCCTGGCACGCGAGTTGGCCAAATGCCGAAGGCGGCAACCTTTTCGAGTTGCCACATCGCAAGAATGGGTTGTCCACCTCACCACGCAAACCGCACCCTACATGCGTTTAGACATTTTGCGCTCGGCGCAGGCATCCCAAATTGACCTATAAAGAGACTGCAGCCAAGGGCGAGACCGCGCGGTAGTCCTATCTTCCTGTACGGCGATCCCTCTTTTCCCTCTCTCTGTCCTTATCGCCTATACAAGGCCCATCTGGTCCTTAGTCTAAACATAAACATCCACTTGGATGAGTCTTTAAATGTGTCCGGCTATTAATTAAGATAAATTTGTTTGAATTGTGAGGTCCCCTTTTTTATATTTAGTAAAAAAAAATTACACCATCTCCCCGAAGGGAACTATGTGGTGATGCAAAGCATGGGGGTTCCGTGTAGGTTCCACACCGGAGCAGAACCGGTGCAGGCGATGTCTCGGAGCAGACGGAACGCCGCGCAGCGCGCGCTCCTGTTTTTATACAGCTGGAGGAGAGGAGAATGGAGGAGAGACGCGCATGCGCAGTGGGGGTGTGGACGGCGCAACAACAAGAGAGGGACATATCCCCGACCATGAGATGGCTCCTGGAGCGACAGTGTCGGCGGTATCTTCCTGGGCCCGCACGAGACGAGCACGCTTCCCCTTTAAGGGCTCCTGCCGCGACAGTGTTGCCGGTGTCTTCCTGAGCCGACACGAGACGAGCCGAGCGGCGAGGAGAGCGGCGTTATCACAGCTGGTAAGGGCTCCTGGAACAGGAAGTCTTCTAGCTTGTGGCTTGGGGCACCGAGTCGCTGGAGTTCGGCCCGGAGTTGTGTCCTTGCGGTGTCGTGCTGCGGGCAAGAGCACAGCAAGTGCTCTAGCGTCTCGGGCTCTGGGCAGTCGGCGCAGGTGGGGGATGCTCGGCGGCCTTGGTGGTGCAAGCGCGCTCCCACGTTGCAGCAATTGAGCCGCAGGCGAAGAAGGAGCGACCGGGCGTCTCTGCTAATGCGTCCGGGCAAGACCCGTGGGGCCTGCCCACTGACTACTCGGGCATCTGCACCGGACGCCATCCGACGGGAGGTCTTCCAGCACCTAGTCAACTTCCTGGTTACAACAGGACTAGCACTGCGTTTGTAGCCATCGAGTCATGGACTAAACGAACGCGATATAGACTATCTCCCACTCTCCTAACGCTCTCCTCTTTCCCCTTCTCTCTTCCTATCCTTTGAAGCCCCAATCCCCTTCCCTGGACTGGGTCGTATGAGGGTGAACTCCCCGTTGAGTTCAACAATATCCCCAGGCCTTTTCTCTTCCCTCTTTTGTTAATAAATCACCACCACCACCACCACCAAGGGCTCCTGGAGCGACAGTGTTGCCGGTGTCTTCTTAGGCCGGCACGAGACGTGCAGAGCGGCGAGGAGGAGAGCGGCGTTATCACAGCTGGCGTGGAGAGGTGGACGAGGAGGAGAGGTGCGGACGCCGGACGCCGAGGGACGACGGAGGGTCGACTAAGAGATGCTTTGCATCTAAAATATTTTGTGGTACCGAGGTGCAAAAAACGTCCGGAAAGATAGAAGGAGGAGAATGCCTGGAGCAGTACCCAGACTATGGAGTCGGCTTTGCATCACTGCACTCGGGCAGAACGGACTGGAGCGACTTTTGAGCCGGCTTTCATTCATGTTTATTACATCTCTTCGCCATATCACGGTTAAGTGGACGGAAGAGTCCCGGAAAGAACCCTACCCTGTTAGAAAACCCCGAGTTTCCCGGAGTTACGGGAGAGGTGGAATACGATGGAGAGAACAAAAAGTACTGGAAACCGCCGAGCAGGCGGACAGCGGTTCGCGGAGGTTGCTGCGAAGATCTGAAGAACACATGAACAGGGCCCGTGGTGACTGAGCACGCGGGATACTGCGTGTCTTCGCTGTAGTCCAGTGTCATGACGCCGCTACTGCACTGGATACAGGGGAATGCCGCGTGCCAGCACTGTGTTCCAGCGCTGAGGCGGACTCGCTATATTTATTTCAAAAATATTTATTTCAAAAAAAACCCTAAAGGCCCTCTGGGGAGGGTATTACATAGGGTAGGGGGGTTACAAAGGTGTCACATAAACTAGAACAAGAACAAAATAAACACAAGAACAAAAAAATGGTACAAATCATTAACATTGCTAGAGTGAAAACAAATACAAAAATTAGGTAGAATAATAAGAACAGCTATTGGTACAGGAACTAGAACAAACTACATCGATTATAACCACATGGTATATTACAACATGTCATCTGACAAGGCAAGAACTGAATGAAATGACGCATGAAATGATACATATTATACATTGATATTTTTGCTCAAAGCATTAGTAAATTTCATGGTATTAGGTTCAGTAACAATGTTTGATGGTAGATTATTCCAGTCTATTGTGGTACGAGGAGCAAATGATTCGGCAAAAGCAACGGTATGACATGTGATGCGTTTGATTTTGCATGAGTGATCTCGACGCGGAAAAATGGCGGCGGGTTCACACATAAATTCGTTATGAAGGCATGCATGGTAGTACAGTTTATGAAATAAAGTTAAGCGAGATATGTTGCGACGATGCGATAAGGTTACAAGTTCAGCACGATTTTTTAATTCGGTTACGCTGGTATAGGGTGAGTAATCAGAAAAGATGAAACGGACAGCACAGTTTTGTAAAGCTTCTAAGTCATTTATTAGATATGCCTGATGAGGGTCCCAAATGGCTGACGCGTATTCTAGTTTAGGGAGTATTAGTGTAATATATGCTAACTTTCGTAAACGGGCGGGTGCATGTCTGAGGTTACGTTTAAGGAAACCAAGCGAACGGTTAGCAGACGCGAGGATATGGTTAATGTGATTATTCCATGTCAAGTTACTGGTTAGATGTACACCAAGGTATTTATAGCTGGAAGTTCTGTCCACGAGGCTGTCGTTTAATATGTAGGATGCTGAATTTTGGGAGGCGTTATTAGTAAAGGACACTAGTTTTGTTTTAGCAAGGTTTAGAGGCATTAGCCAGGTTGAGCACCATGTGTTTATAGCATTAAGGTCAGATTGTAGAATATCGTGGTCATGGTTAGATTGAATTTTACGGTATAATACGCAGTCATCCGCAAATAACCTTATGTTAGATTTAACGCAGTCTGGTAGATCATTAATATAAACTAGAAAAAGCAAGGGCCCGAGTACACTTCCCTGAGGAACACCAGATGTTACAGGGACTAGAGAGGAGTTGTGATTGTTAACTGATGTAAATTGCATCCTGTTAGAAAGAAAGTCTTTTATCCATGTTATAACAGCAGAGTCGATGTTCAGTAGCGTAAGCTTGTGAAAAAGTCGATGGTGAGGAACACGATCAAATGCTTTTGAAAAGTCTAGGAAAATTGCGTCGACTATAATTCCAGCGTCTACCGATGAATGTATTTCGTGAATGAAGCCAGCTAGTTGGGTGTCACATGAATAGCCTTCACGGAAACCGTGCTGATGCCGAAAAATAAGGTTATGTTTTTCGAGGTAGTTAATGATCTGGGAGTGAATAATATGCTCCATGAGTTTGCATATGGTACTGGTTAGTGAAATAGGGCGATAGTTTAGGGGTGAGGTACGATCACCAGATTTGAAAAACGGAACAACCTTCGCCACCTTCCAGTCATGGGGTATAACGCCGGTGGTTAGAGACTGTTGGAATAGAGCGGATAATATTGGGAATATGCTTTGTGCTATATTTTTTAGAATAGTTTTATTTAAACCAGTGTTGTCAGTCGAAGAAGAAGTCTTGAGATTAGTCAGAAGAGAAAATATGCCAGCATCGGTTATGGTTATTTCAGGCATAAATGCATTAGTGCTACTGCGCATGGTTGCCTGTGGGAGGGAAGATTCGACTGTAAATACCAAGGAAAATGTTTTGTTCAGTAGTTCCGAACAGTCACTGCCAGTTATTATTACGCCGTTCTGATCAGTAAAGACGATGTCGGGATTATGCTTGGGATTGATGACACGCCAGAAACGCCGAGGATTATTTGTTAGCATGGATGATAAATCACGTTGAAAAAACTGTAAGCGCGTGGTTTTGAGCAATTTTTGATATTCTCTATCACATTCCTTATACCGTTGCCAGGAAACAGCTAATTTACTTTTGTCAGCTTGTCTGAATAATCTTTTCTTCTTGTTGTTTAGGCGGCGAAGTTTCTGTGAGAACCAAGGGGCAGTATTATCGGATTTAATAGAGATGACCGGGATGTACTTATCTATCAGATTAGTGAGGGCGTTTTTCAGTAGTAACCAGTTTTCTTCGACGGTCCGCGACAAGTTATCTGTTAGAAAGTCAATGGCAAAAAGTGATAGTTCGTGGTTAATACGATCGAAATTGGCTTTCTTGTAACATCGAATGAGCTTGCTAAATGTTTGCCGCTTGATAAGAGGAGGAACTATGCGACCGGTTAGCACGTCATGATCGGATAAACCATTAAGATGTGTTATATCAGAGCATATATCTGCGTTGTTAGTCAGTACCAAGTCAAGAATATTCGAACAGTGGGTTGAACGTCGTGTTGGGCTTGTAACTAATTGGGTGAGGTTGAAATCAAGACAACATTGTAGAAACGCATTAGACTCGGATGGTGTGCTAGAAGTAAGACTCGGATGGTGTGCTACTGTGCCCAGATCGACGCAGATGCTCCGATACCTTTTAGATGTTCGCGGTCTGTGGGCCCAGATATCCCACTTTTTTATGGTGCGTTTCAAGGAAAGAATAATATAAATAGGTGTGTACGAGTCATCATTACCTCGTTCAGTTCCATTGATAGTGTCTGTTTCAAGGAAAGTTTCCACTGCTAGCATTCCGAACGCGTTTGAAAAACCGTGGCTATGGATTTGAGATTAAGGCATCTAAGCGCAAATCACGCTAATGTTAGAATACGTCAACGCATCTCGCTAACTAAATGAGTGAATGTAATAAATCATTTCACAAATTCTAGGTGTTGTGTGAGGGAACTACAGTTGCATATAATGTTCCCTGGACAATCGTGAATAAGAGAATCAGGCAATAAGACTTTTTCGTGGGGAAAAAAACGCAAATAAGGGGCTAGCAAGACGTGTTTTTTGAGCACGTCCTTTATTTATGCAGTCTACATTTCAACATGCATTTTTACGGGCCTTCGAGCGCCCTCTGCGTCGATATGTGTGTGCTTGTTTTCTTTGTTTTTTTTCTTGCAGGCATCCATTTTATTTTAACGCGAACAATGGTTCCAATCCAGCGGAATTGCTTCAAATGATTCTCTAAAACCAGTTAACCAGCGTCACTACATGTGAATGAAGAAAGCAATGCGGAAATGAGCCCAGTGCAAAGTCACGCAGAAGGAGCGTCGCCAGAGGAAAGTAGCGGATGTCACTGCAACTAGCGAAAACTGTAGCGCGCGAGAGTATCACGGTGTCGCGGACACCACAATACGGAGAAAAGAAAACGGGGGGGGGGGGGGGGGGGGGGTCGCAGGACACGTTCTGGTAACCTTCCCGGGAGCACTTCCCTCCATCCGCTTTTCCATTTTTCAGTGAAAACTTGTCGGCGAGAGCGTGACTAAGTTTCTCATCCACAACTCGCATTTGCGCTGTGCGTATTTTACGGGGAACGTTTTTCGCAATCAACGTGCGTGATACACCTCCGGGAAGCGTCTGCAGCAATGTTTGAAGTTTCGAAATCTGTGATAAAAGCAAAAAGAGGAGCCCGGATTCCCGTCATTTGGAGGGGACGACTCCTCGAATGACGACAAATCACGGTGCCTCAGAATAGTTTGAAGTCGAAGCTAGTTAATACCAGGAATATCGTCGTCAGTGTGGTTTGGAATACGTGCGATCTGCTTCGACAACTTGCTGACGCCCGCTTTATGTCAGCAGGTACCATGCGTTCGTACTCTTTGATGATGTGCTGCGTCATACAGACGTGCGCTTTTTCGCCACATTATACCCTTCTAGGGGCCGATACCTCCGAAAAAGGGGCGTCGTCTCGAAGCGACGCCGTAGCGCCATGCGTTTGCGTGTATTATTGGGTTACGGCGCCCATTCCAGGTTCTGGAAAAGGAGAAAAAGAGGTGGAGAATCACGAGAAGGAGCACTGTGACAAGAGAGCAAAGCCCCCTGTCGTTTTGCGCGTCGCTTTGCGCCCTTGTTACCCTGCTCCTTCTCGGCACTCTCCATCTCATGTTACCCTTCCTTTTCCCTCAAAGGTACTTCACAACCGGAAAATCCACAAACACGCATAGCCTTGCCGCGTTGCTTCAAAACGGCGCCCATTTTTGGGGAATTCGGCCCCAGGTTTTAGAGTACGGACGTTTTGTGAACGGATGAAGGTTCAACAAGGCAAGGAATCCAGCTAAAAATTGACTTTCCCTTTTACTTTTCAAGTTCTTCTTTTTTCAATACATCATTTTGAGGAAATATTTCTGAACTTGTGTTTTTATTGTCCTAATGAATATAACCAAGACAATGTTCAAACCCTTGCACATGAATTCTAATTCGACGTGTTTGTTTTCTATCCAGGCAAATATATTCGCTTTCACGAGCCGATTAAGGTGCATTGACGGAGCGCACTAATGACACAGTGTAGTCAGCAGTACAAAATCAGCTGAATAGCGCAAAACTGATTCTGGATAAATTTTCTAGCGCTGCGTTTGTTTTTGTGAAGGAAGGGGGTCTGTGTTTTATGTTAACCGCAATGCTTCCGGGCACCGCGCGTTCCAAACCGCGCTGGAATACAAAGCTTTTGGGTCCTGCGTGTTTGAGCGTCCACAGTTTGCTGGTCGATCAATTAGGCAAAAGCTGGGCTCGGGGCTCCAGTGCCGCTCCGCTGGGTTTTACGATAGAGTAAGCTCTGCAACTGTGGAATCGGTTAGGTTGCTTATCTTGATTTCCGTAAATTTACATTAGCGATATAACAAGAGCGTCAGAAGAAGCAGCTAAGTTTACGGTAACATCGCCAGAAACAGTTCTGTGTACTCTACCCGGCTCCTGGTGGCAATTATTTGTCGTGATGAAGAAGCACTACAATTAGGCACTAAAAAGGGATGTTAAAAACGGAGGCGCTAATATTTTTCTGCCCTTTTTAAGTGTTACAGAGTCGTTGTGAGATAGTGTCAAACGGCCGTAATGTTCATTAGGCTGCAACGCGTCGTCAGTGTAAATCAGACTGAAACAAAGGAGCCCACAACCTGAATAGATTGTCCGTCTTGGCAACCACAACCTAGCGTACACTTCAGGCTGCCTAACCCTCCAAAGTGGCAGCAGTGGAATTGTCACTGGGGGGTAGACTGATTGCAGATGTTTACGGTGTTCTACTATTATACCGTTGAACACCTCAAAGCAACAGCCAGAAGTGATGCATACAATGTGATAACCAGAAAGCGGCTGGAAGCCCATGAAGCGCTGCTACTGCGCTTTAGTATTAGCAGTGTTCGTAGGTAAACAAGTGTAAATTATTCTAATTTCGGCAGTGGTGCATTCGCTTGCGATTGGCGTGCACTGTGTAAAGCTGATAGGTCCACAAAGAACAAGCCGGTGCGTTTTGCTGAATATTTGTGCAACGTCAACGAGAAAGAGAAGGTGAGCCAATGAGAATTGCGCTGAAAAGCTGCTTTGCCATTTATAAAAACAATATTTTTGCTATCAATGTTAACCTCCGCTTTATGCCTGTAGATCGTCCGAAGTAATCGTTTTTAAACAGCTTTAGACTGTTCGTCAAAGTGACAAGGTTTTTTTAAACCATATCAAGAGTGATCTGGATAAAACATACTTTGGATGAACTGAGGGTGTCGCGTTTTTCTGTTGCAAACATATTAAGGGGGCCATAAAGACAAAATGCAACTAAATTTATTTTGAATAAACAACCTTTTTCGGACGTTTAATTGATACATTCAAGCGGAGAAGTACGCGCCACAAGATTCCCACAGTTATGGATTTTGGTGTTGGTTTCGGCAGGAGATAGCGTCATAGCCTTGAACCAAGCTTCCGGGCTAATTCCAGTACTAGCCCCATGTTCTGCCCAAAGCAACACAATTTCGTTTTTATTGCCATGGCTACGCACCGCCATTGCCATGGCCACGCACCGCCATCTCCCACTACATGAGACGCGCGTCGGCCTCGCCGTGCGGCAGCGCCCCCTACCCCCCCCCCCCCCCCAGTCACGCCGGGCAGAAGCGGTGAGAAAAAAAGAGAGGAGGAGTGTATCCCCATGGCAGCTACCTCTCAGTGCGCGATAATAGATCCGGAACATGAAAACGTAGCCTCGTCCTTGGTTTTGGTATGCGTCAGCTAGTCGTACTAGCTGACGCATTAGGCGTGACGAAATCCTGCGAGAAAGTATCTAGTGAGCTGCATATTTCTTCATCCGTAATATTTTCGTTGTTAATAGAAACAAACACCCTCTTGAAGGAACAAATAATGTATTTTTTATTCCACGCCCTTTAAAAAGATTTTTCGTTAGATAATCTTCCGGTCTGTTCGAACTTAAATGGGTATTTGTACTATTATGTTCATTGCGTTTGTGGGTTAATAACGTGAACTAAGGGTACATATCCCACCTCTGTATACGTTAACGAGACGTTTATATTTGAACTTTTCTGCATTTTAATTATGCGCTGCAAACACTTCTGGAAGGGCAAAGTTTTCCTGGCTTCTGCCCGACTTGTAGTGCGAATCACCGGCTACTCCTCTCGAACTGCAACGAGTGTTGCTAGCCCGCATTTTATATTGCCATTTCACTGTTCTCCTATTTGCACAATGTATCCAAAGTCCATCCTGAAGTACTGGACATGAGATCGACAGAACGGTAGCATGCAAGTACCTCTCGTAATCAACGTTGAGTTTAAAAAACACCTAATATGAACAAAACATTGTAGAAAATATCTGTTCGTTTAAAACATCGCTATTTATAGGACCTACAATAAAATTGCAGCAGCATAAATGATTTCAGGAGAAACCACGCATCTATTATATTTGCATGAGCTAGTTATTTTTCAAAAAAAAAGTAAAATTAAATAAGTAAAAAATAAAAAAGTAACATTCCTCACTCCCCTCCGGTTCACCAACATCAACTTACCCTGTATAAATTCAAGGCGCACGAAAACAAGAGGCGGCTTCACGGTCTTTTTTATTTGTTTTCAACGGGGGCGGTTGAATAAGTCTGTGATTTACCCCATAGAAAGGTCTGTGAAATACGTTTTCAGGACAATAGGTGGAAGTACCAAACGTGGGAGTCCCTAAAAGCCCCGGCGCTGTGGATACACCGACATCTAGTACCAACCCTATTTTAATAAAAATTCCGTGTTCCTTAGCACAGCCTCAACTGCGCGGCCTTGCATATTTCTTTGACATCGTTGACTAATCATCCATGTAATTGTATCATCACTGGCACATCGTCTAGCATTCTCTTTCAAACTAGGCCATCCGCCTTCAGAACGGGATGGCAGGCACAGGAACTCGGGGTCTCATTTAATGACTTATACAAAACTCCTCCCACCGACCACTTTGATCCTTGGGATATCAGTCCAGTGCATTGTGATATATCTTGTTGACAAATCGACAAAAGAAACGCACCGAGAGAAGCAGGTTCTACATTTACAACACACGTAGTCATACACAACCTATTACAGAGACTCTTCGAGGTTCACTTCTGCTGTTTCACGCGCTGCAAATGGCCCAAACATCACTAGTTCAAAGACAGTGAACGCAAACCCTAGTATTTTTACAGATAAAGCGGGCAGAATTTTACTGACAGTTGAGCACATCACAGAAACGAACACACAGCAGTCTATTCTTTTTACAGATTCTCGCAGCATCGTGATGGTATTACACTTGGGTAAACAACTTAAAAAAAACCGAATTAAACTACCTCATTAGAAAGGTAATGTCGGCTTATGCTTCAAATATGACGATGGTAGTGTGCTGGGTGGCGGTGCACAGCAGCATACGGGGAACGAAATCACAGCCCAATATGCTCTTCACACTGGCGTGGATGAACCTCTGCTTCGGTGCCTGGACATGAAACCAGCTATACGACGGAGACTTGGTAAAATGTAGCAGCTGGAAGAAAAAACGAACGCTACAACAAATTACACACCATAAGATTATACATATTTCAATGGCTCACTGAGAAATAGTATAGGTTAACAGAGGTATCTATTTGTAGATGGCAAACAGGCAACACTCACGCCACACACGCGTGTCTTTTGAATGGCAAACTCCTACAAGGCTGTGACAAGTGTGGGGAACACCTCTCCATTCTTGTAGTATTAATTTAGTGCACATCCTGCAATGCTGCCAGAAAAGGACACTTCCCTAAAATCTACACATAGAACACTCCACTACACCCTTCCCTATTTTGAGGAGATCAACAAATATCCCCTTACAAATGTGTTTTATATTGTTTTGAATGTATGAAGTTCTTAATAGTCATTTTGTACAGGGCATGATCGTAGGCCCACCCATTATTCAGGCAGGGTCTGATAAGCAGGGACAGAACGTTTATAGGCAACATGCGCTGTCATGTCTCAACCATACTTGCCTTCATGCGCCACGATAAGCATTTTTATTTTTAAGTCCACGGGCCCTCTACACCCATGTACAGCTTTTTGGGCAGTACAAGCTAAACTCAAAGGCCTTTTATGGGCAAACCTGTCATTTAAAGACCACCTAAAGGAGTCTTGGCGTTCTTTGGTCGCAGGTACCCTTGCGCCATTACACATAAACATACTACGACATATTTATTTACAGGCTGTTTTGAATGACGAGAAATGAGCGCATGCGTGTATCCGCACTTTGAAACTGAGCAAACCGCAATCAAGCAGTTTTGTATATCGCTCAACATCTAGGAAGGCCCATTTACGAACAGAAAATTACTGCCGAGTCCATGTCAGTAAAACTCTTCGCAATAGCAAGAGAGAGAGAGAGAAAGAGAGAGAGAAAAATACGTGCTTTACTGCAGACCTGTACGAGAGCACTCTTGCTGTCAGCATCAGTGCTGGCCTGTGAGGGTGGTTGGGTCGTCAGGGAGGGCGGGTGGAATGGTGGGAGTGTCTGCGGTAGTTACCCTATACGCCCCCTGGACCCTCGTCGCCATAGACAAACGCGGCGAGAAAGGTCCATAACAAAGTGAGCGTGGTGATGTCCCGCGTTAAAGGTAGCACCCAGTCGAAGTAGGACGTGGGGCAAATGTCTTCGGAAAGCGTATGGAGCTTGCGAGCACGGAGTGGAGCGTAACGCTGACCGTCCCAGACCAAATGTGCGGCCGTTGGAGGCACGCGACACTGCAGAGTCTTTCGGCGGGGTCATTGCCGTAGAATATGTGGCGAAGCGCAAGGGAGAATGCGGTGTTGGTGGCGAGGGGGCGAACCAATGTCTGTGTGGCTCGCGGTAAGCGCTCCGGCATTGGAAGAACAGGGTGCTCATGCCGTTCGGTGCGGTCCTCCCTATCCTCACGAAGGCGCCGGAGTATCTGTCGGCGTGTCTGTTGTGCGACTGCTTTCCTGACAGTGGCATCGGGCGGGCTCGCATTTCTGATGGGAAATGCTACCACCGAGGTTCATTGTCTAGCCGCAGCTCGCTCCTCGCAGCGAGCCAACTCATCGCCCTCAATACCCGAATGGGGGTGTACCCAAGCAATGGAGGCGGTTATGTTCAGGTAAGAATGTCAATCCAGGAAACGTGCGACCAAGGTGCCGAGGATTTCTGGATATGATGACGATGCTCCGATGACTCGGTTGCGGATGTTGTAGGCGCGAGCCGAATCAGTGCAGAGCAAAAGCTGATGTGGTATGTCCCTTGGTTCGAAAGTATTTCTCACCCACTGTGCAGCATGGAGGAGGGCAAGTAAATTAATGTGTGTTGTGTCAGCGCTGGCGGTACTTGTAAGGAGACCCGCATTAGCGACGCAGTGTGTGGTGTCAACCCAGGCCACCGCGCAAACGTGTAGTAGGTCACTTTCGTTCTTCTCACCAGCATCATTTCGTCGGGGCACCGAAGTCACCACCATGCCGGTGTATACGATGGTGTGAGTGACGGGCGATTTGTTCATAACGCTGACATTGCGCGCCATGGCAAACCGGCACTGTCTTGCTGAATTCCGAGGCAGGCGTCATGCCCCGAGGAAGCGGCTTGCCATCCGTCAAGGGAATGCTCACAGCCCATGGAGGGGGTGAGGAGGGTATACGAACAACCATGATGGGTAATATCCCAAGCTTGTCTAAGATGGAAAGTCCTGAGTTAGTGCTGCTAAGGCGGTCCGTCTGGGCTGAGAGGGCTTGCTCGGCTAATTCCGACAGCAAATTCATCCCACCATGCGCATAAACCTCACTTAGGGGGGTGTATTTCGGCAACCCGGTAAGAATCCGTATGGCCTCACGGTTAATCTTCTCGAGTTCTCTTGCTGCCGGCGCGTAAGGACACGGTAGTTGTAAGCGTAGAGAATGCGCGAATTGATTATAGCTTCTACCAGCTTCCGCGTCTTCTTTTTTTTTGTACCCCAATTGTATTTGTGACTTGGCTAATGAGATGCATCAAGGACTTGCACTGCGTGGTGACTTTCTTTACCCATGTCGTGCTTTTACCATCTTGGTCAATGTATGCTCCTAGAACCCTAATCGAAGGTTTCCTGAGTATCTACCCGTTGGCCTGCCATGGAGAGAGAAAAATAGTTCCGGATAGCCTCAGTTTTTCTGAATGGGCCATTGAGAACTACCACGGATTCAATTTTTTGCAGCAGATGCAGCCATTCCCATTGCCTGAAGGTAAGTGTTAAGGACATCTAAGCCAAGCTGTAATATTTGTTCCTGTTCGCCAGGTGCTCCAGTCGTAGTCCAAATGGTGATGTCATCAGCGTAGATGGCGAAATTTAATGACGGAATTTCCTCAAGCAAGGGTGGGAGGCGTTCAATTACTAGATTGAAGAGAATAGGCGAAAGGACTGCACCCTGGAGTACTCCAACCCTGCTTGGGCAGGATAGTCCGATGTATTCTCCCACTCGCACTCTGTAGGTTCGATTGTACAGGAAATTCTCAATTAATGAAAGCATATGACCACGTACTCCAGCCACTTCTGCGCTTTCTATCCCAGCTTTGTGTGGGACGGAGTCGTAGGCTTTACGGACATCCACTGCCACCACAGTTCGTGTCTGTACCGCTGAGTGAGCACTGAGAACCTGGTGATGCAGCATGAGCAGAATATCCTGCGTGCTTAGGCCTTGACGGAAGCCGATTTGCTGCGAATGAAACGTAGCAATTTTCTCAAGCTGCCAGTTTAGGCGCTCTAGAACCATGCGTTCAACTAGGTTACAGTGGTTACTCCTGAGGGATATGAGTCTGAGATTGGCAAGGTCATTCGGTGGTTTTCCGGGCTTTGGAATGGGTTCTTTTCTCGTCTGGAGTCGCTTTTGTTGTTACAATGGCATACATGCTTGTAGCGTTTTTACATTTCTCCTACGTATAACATGCAAGCCAATTGTCAATTGCACACGCAGTGCTGATTGATGTATCGTTCTTTGCTGCCTTGTACTGGCTGTCTGGGCACTTGTCAAGCTGTCCCCACAGCTTATAGCCCAGGCAACCAACCAGTAGTATCTGGTGAATAAATTGAAATGAATTGAATTGAATTGAGTCGCACCAGGAATCGAGAAAGGTGCCGCTCCTCCAAACCAGGTTATTCCCGTCCAACTTAAGTAGTAAGGAAGATTCTGGGAGGTTCCGGAGTTCTGCGGCGGTGACGTTGTCCGGGCTTGGGGCGCTACAAGGATTTGCCCTTGCCACAGCTGCGTAAAGCTCGGCCATAGAGAATGGCTGATCTATGTCTTTCAGAATTGTGGACAGGTGATCGTCGGAATTCTCTGGTACTGAGTTCGGAGAGTATATTTTCGGATCAGGCAAAGTCGCTGGCTGGGGGAAAAATACATCTGCTGCCTGGAGGGCCAGCTGAGCTTCGGATATTTGCTGTCGAAGGGCGACTGCTTGGGCAGCAGTGCGTTTCTTCGATTTTCGTTACCAGCTACGAAAAAGGGTGCCATATTTGGGGCCCACTCATAATACTATTAAAACGCGAGCATGGGTCACGCCACCTCGCCGAGGCAAGCTTAGCCGCATAATCGCGTGCCTCTGCCGTTATACGGTTGAGGCGATGTCGCAGCCAAGACGATTTTCCTTCCTTCGTGTATTCGCGCAATGCATCGAGGCGGTGGCAACAGCAAGAGAGAAAACCTGTTTAACAGAACGCTGCTACAAAATGCTTCAACTGTATTTTATTTATTTACCTATTTATTTATTTATTTATTTATTTATTTATTTATTTATTTATTTATTTATTTATTTATTTATTTATTTATTTATTTATTTATTTATTTATTTATTTAGGGAACGAGAAGGAAGAAGAAGAGTCATCGCTCTGCCATCGCGATAGCTCCTTGAAACATTCTGAATTTGACAAAATTATGCGCCTTATCACGTGAGTGGCGGATTTAAGTATACTCCTAAATGCTCAAAAATTCATCCCGAGTAAGCGACTTCCCCTCTTGTGCATAGATGGTAGTGAAAGGCCGTGCAATGAACGGTACACCACTTCCGTCTGAGGCTTCGGCTGCGCTCAACCCAAAGCAACTAAACTCTCCGGCCCTCGCAAAACGCAAGCGAACGGAGGAACCCTCGCATTTGCATGAGGACCCGCGTGTTCGCATCGCCGCGGATCTCCAAGCGCATTGGTCATCAGCGGTGATAAAGCCAGAGGATGATAACAACCCCAACTTGTGGGGAAAAGTTGGTCACCGTCGCAAGCGACGCCCCCGCCCTGTGCAAGCCCAAGAGCGTATGGACATCGGGAGCCACGAACTGTATATTCGACCCAAGGAGCGATTTGACGTCAAGACCCTCAGCGCGCAACTGCTATACAAGTCTATTGCTGCTTTATGTGAAAACCTCGACCTACAAAAGCACTTGACAATCAAGGTTAGCGACCAGGCTAACACGGTCATCGTACACACTTGTGATTCAGCACAGGCAGGCAAACTATTGCGACTAAAGGTACTGCCCATTCCCGGACGTGCCCTTCCACTTCCAGTCACGGTGAACCAGGCACCGGGACGTGGTATGTCTCGTGGAGTCATGCATGGCTGCGACAAGGGAGAAACTAGTGCATCTCTCATGAATGCACTTACCACGGAAAGTGTGAAAATTTTAGCGGCGAGGCCGATGGGCAAATGTGGCTCTGCCCTAATCACGTTTGAGTCTTCTCGACTTCCTCGCGTTATCAAATATTGGGGAACTCTCAGGAAAGTGATCCCCTTCATGATTACTTCATTTGTGTGCTTCCGATGCCATGGTCCCGGGCACAAGCAGGACATATGCCCAAAAGCTGTACCCGTCTGCCCCACGTGTGGCACTGTTCACCCTGAAAGTCCAGATGAGTGTCCCAACAAAGGAAAGCCCTTCTGCACATACTGCAATGAAGGAGGACACCTCGCCACAGACCCAAGGTGTCCGAGACGAGAAGCTTTTAACAGGCAAGCAAACACCACCAGCAAGGGTAGGTCCCGTATCCGCAACTCTGATTGGCGGCTCACAGCAACAAAGTCGCTCCAGAGGACTGGCAAGAGTTCTTGCAGATCATCCTCACTTGCCAGGTCGGCGTCGTTAAAAGAAACTACTGAGGTCTCACAGGATGGTACATACGCCTCTGCCGCTCGCAAAGCAACGATTTCACACATGCCTTCTAACACTATCACGCCGTGCCAAGATGAGATTGACCAGGCATTGCAGGAATTGGCGCTAGAAGAAACTCAAGCTGAGCGGGACTATGCGTCGACGATCAGGCACTTGCAAAAACAAATTTCAGAACTCCAAAAATCTCTTGAAACTGTGAAGTCCCAGTTTGGCAAACAAGCCAAGGAACGTAAAGAGCGCCGCTTGGTGTGGCAACGCAGAGAGGAACAATTGCGGAAAGAGCGGGACCACATCGAGACGCATGACCGACTCCAGCCACGATCCCGTGACAGTACCACCCCACTTTCCCAATCTGAAAATGCTGCCAGAAAACTGAACTGTGTGGACAGTGTATCCAGCACCGCCAAAGAAGGAAGTGTTCATTCCACCATTCACTTGGAGCAATTTCTGCTAGCCATGTAGAGTAAGCAACAACTAACAATACAGCAGCTTATGGAGCAACAACAGCACACAATGCAGCAATTCATGCAGCAGATACTTGATCGGTTGCCACAGCACGCTTCAGCCACTCAAACGTAGTTTAAATGAGCCAAAACATCGACCTCAGCAATACCTCTACCTCTAATGTGGCTTCAACCACTATGTCAAGATGTCCGGACGCCCTCCATTGGAACTGCCACAGCCTGGGGACATGCGCCAATGAACTGAACCTGCTGTTTGGCCATATCGGGCACCCCGCTCCCCTACTGCAAGAGACAAGGGGTACTCAACCGGGAATTACAGGCTACGACGGTTACTTTCAACCTGCTATCGTGCACACCGCGAGACACGGCAGTTCGGAAAGATTGGTTCAGGCACAAGCCGCAGTGTTTGTTCGTCGTGTCGTACCTCACACGCCACTGAACACAGCTGCATTTTGTACAGATTACCAGGAGGTGGTAGCAGTAAGATGCAAACTGACACCACGCAAGACAATGCTAGCAATATCGGTGTACATACGTCGAGACACAAGTGTGCGCAGACGACCAAATTTCGCGTGGCTACGGGATCTTCGGGCGCAGTATCCACGTGACGCCATACTCATGTGTGGGGACTTCAACGCCCAGAATCGTGACTGGGGATATGCTCGGGACTCCGTTCGTGGGCAGCGCCTTAGCGACGAAACTGGGGCTGCTGGCCTTGTACTGGCGAAGGACACCGCTTACACAACTCTACATGGGCTTCACGCGGGCCAGCCGGACACATCCCCTGACTTAACCTGGAGCACACCTGGTCTTGTGCGTGAGTGGCGATGCGGGCTCGATACCATGGGTAGCGACCATTACCCAATTTGGTTGGAGCTTAATATTGCAAACGCAAAAAAGCATACGCGCCACACCAATGCTGTCAATTGGGACGAATTTCGCGCTAACTTTAAGCGTTACGAAATGAACATGCCATTCCACGTCAAAATTTTGCGCGCAGAGGAAGACTCAATCCGGCATATCTCTGTCAATGGGAACCTGCCCACGCCCGATCAACATCTACTGAACCTGTGGAATACTAGGCAGCAGCTGCACCATGCTTACCTCGCCGGTTGAAGGCGGTACGCGGACCTTCTCAAGGTGCGCGACAAGACGGCGCAAGCTCGACGTTACGCAAAGCAACTTGCTCGCAAACGATGGCTCGACCACTGCGCCTCCTTTGGAGAAAGAACGGGCCCTCGAAAACTATGGCAAACGTTTCGAGCCATCAACGGTGAGCGCAAACACGGAAACCCCGTGCAAGCAATCCTTCTTAAGGAAGGCATCACCAGTGCTAAATTTGAGGATTTGGCTGCATCTACGTTTTTCCCCCAGCCTCGTACACCACCGGTACCTCACCTATACCAAAAACGTACTCCAGCTTGCGATGACGGGGTAGAGTCCCCATTTACGCTACAAGAATTGCTGCACGCTTTGCAGTCCGTGAATGAGCGCAGTGCGCCTGGAAATTATCGCATCACCTGGCAGATGCTCGGAAATTTAGACCACACTGGCAAGCAGCAATTACTCGATAACTTAAATCACGCTTGGATGTCAGGTACCCTTCCGCCCTAATGGAAGCACTCCCTCGTAATACCTATTCCTAAGCCTGGCAAGTCCCCAACACAGCTGAGCAACATGCGGCCAATTTCACTGACTTTGACCCTTTGCAAGCTTCTCGAGAGAATGGTTCTTGCACGTCTCAATTACCACCTCGAGGAACAATGCGCTCATTTCCATCCAGCGCAAACGGGATTCCGTCCAAACCTTTGCACACACGACACACTCTACCTCCTGAGACGTCTGGCAAACAAGCGCCGCGGCCGGCGAACCGGCGTGCCGAGCATCCTGGTCACCGTAGACCTTCGCAAAGCGTTTGACACAATCTCTCACGAAGCCATCATTCAAGCACTGGAAGAAGCTCGTCACGGCACATGAATCGTCAACATGGTAAAAGCGTTCTTGCATGAGCGCACATTCGAAATATGTGGCGGGCGTAGCCAACCACGTCACTACACAAATAGGGTAGGAGTGCCCCAAGGGGCAATCCTCTCACCAACCCTATCCAACCTAGTGATGAGAGGGCTTGCAAATTGCCTTCACGACCATGCTACGGGCATTCGTTTTACTATGTATGCCGATGATGTCACTTTCTGGACTAACCCAGGGCAGCATGCCACAACAGAACAAGCAGTAACTGCCGTTCAAACTGCCCTGGATGCTTTATTCGCTTACCTTCCACAGACTGGCATGTACCCATCGGCTGAGAAAACTCAGTACATCCTCCTAGGAGGGTCAGAGGAACAAAGAGACAAAGTGAGTCTGAATCTCGGGGATCAAATAATCATCAGATCCCCTACTCGCCAGGTTCGCATCTTGGGCGTACCGTTTCAAGAGAATGGGGGTGCCGACGCATGGCCTAAAGAGCTCGCGCTTACATGGATGAAGATCCTGCACCTCATTAAGAGGATTTCCCATCGCAGTGGGGGTGCGGGTACGAAGGTCGCCCGCATGTTAGTAGTACCACTTCTAACTTCCCGCGCCTGCTACCGAGCCTCGTGTTTGACCTAACTCAGGCTCAAACCAAACAACTAGAGGTGTTGCACCGAGCAGCCATGCGTGTTATTACGGGCCTTCCTCGGCACGCGCGGGTAGAAGAGCTCCATTGTTTCTCTCGTCTTCCTGCAATAGCTGCGACTATCGAAGAGTGGAGGCGTAATCACTCAAGGCGCCGTACATGGACTCTCTCTGGTCAACGTTTACTATTGCTGGACTCCCCCGTGCACCATACCGACTTGCCAAACATTCCTCCAAAGATTCCACCATGGGAGGATGAAAATGTCTGCCGGCTCAATCCTATTACTCGAAAGATTACCAAAGCGTCCCACACTTTCCAGCGATCCGCTCAGGCTGCCCGTGCCGATGCCGATCCTGGGGCCATTTTCACAGGCGCCTCCTGGGATTCTACTACCCACCGCGCAGGCATTGCTTTCTACCACCCTCAATGTGACGTGCGCCGTGGCCTGGTGCTCCAGTACAATGATCAGGAGTGCCCCACGTCTTGTGAACTGGAGTTGCGCGCTATTCACATGGCCCTGGGCTTTTTATCGCAACATGAGTCTCAAGGCGCCTTTCCCCCAGGGACGCGCCTCACCATTTACACAGGTTCCCTTCAGGCCATCAAAAAACTACAGCAGATCCCACGGAACGGCTGCCTAACTCATCAAATTGAGAGCAGTTGCCGTGCACTTTACGTACTAAACAATGTGGACGTGCATGTGACCTGGGTTCCCGGACACGCGGGCGGCTTCGGAAATGAGTCCGCTCACGCTTTGGCGAGCGCGCTTCTCAACTCCCGCTCGCCGTCGCTGGAACACGGGTTCACTACCGCCCGTCCACTCCAGGACCACGACGACCAGCGGGACTTCCTGAAGCAACGCGGACGGCAAGTGCTCCTCGCATCGGTACCTCTTGACCCCCATCCATTGCCGAGCCGACGGCCGCGTGCTGCCGGGTTTTTATCCATAAGGCTCGAGCTCGAGCGGCACTCACCGATGACGTCATTGCTAAATGGCGAGCCTACATCCCTCGTTGTCGACGCCAGCAACCTGAAGACGCTGAGCCCTCCCATCCCGACGTCACCTGGCGACCTGGCGGTCCGCCCCACTATGCAGCATCTTGTATGGGAGTGTCCCGGTCTTGAGGCTATTCGCGCGCGCCATCGCCACCAAGTTCCGACGTACCAGTACTGGATCTCGCCACCACAGCACACGCACGCAGCCCGAGTGCTGCGTTCCCTCTGGGATGTCGCACGCGAGGCTGACATTCTGAGCCGGACTTAATTTTACTCCCTCCTTTTCCGCCGTACCATTCCTATAGGCCACTGAGCCAGCCCTTTCCGTAATAAAGTTACATCTATCACTATGTATTTATTATTTGCTAATTTACTTATTTTTTATTGATACCCCCACAGCCATATGAAAATTTGCAGGAGAGTGGTAACGAACAAAGAAAACAGCAGTAGTTCTTTATACGATCGAAACAATTAATCCTTATTATACAATATTAGCTGAGGTGTTTTAAAATGGTTGGTTATCTCGGATGGTCACCGTCACATCGGGAACAGGGCTGTATTCAATGAATGTATACGGTACATACGACTGAAAAATGCATAAGTTCGGCGTGATGGCCCGCCTACTTTGTGACCATAATTTAAACAAGTGGTGTATGCTGCGGAGGCAATAAGAGCACATCACTCAGGAATGAAGGGTGAAATATTTCATAAAACAGGCTGAGGAGGAAGAAACAAAGGGGAAAGTAAAAACGAACAAAGTTGTTTTGAATCATATCTTGTGAATGTGGAATAATTTGCTAGGGCCAAAATAGGGGCAGCATATCCTACCCAAAGTTGGAGTGGTATTAAAAATGGTTTTTATAAAGAAGGCGCTTTATCAAAATTGCGACGCCCATAACCCCAAATTCTGTTAGAATTATCTGTTAAACAAACAATGTGTACACCCCAGGACAACAGTATCTAAAGCAACATTATTAAAAAAATATGATAGCAGAGAGTTCCAAGTCCTTGATACTCGAGTAAATTTAAATTTGTTTCTGCTTAGTTGCATTTGCCAATTCGTAGACAAGATAGAGATCGTAGTAGATATGCTTGGAGGGCGGAAAATCATCTTTTGAGGTTATTTAAACAAAAATAGCGCTATAGTCAGTAAACGAATGCATGTTAGAGGAAATGTCACAAGGTAGGTGGTTTATACAGATAAAAAAGAAAAGTACCAAGCACGGAGCCGTGCGGCACACCAGACCAAACGGGAGTTTGCTGTGAGCAATTATTGTTAGCTAATTCACAGTGGAAAATACTGTTCAGAAAGACAGGGCCAAGTAGGAGGCTTCAGGTGACGAATTGCTTGTTGAAGTGTAGATAACAATAAATTATGAGAAACGTAATCAAAATTCCTTGAAACATGCAGAAATAAGCAGGCATCTATTGATGATATTAGGTTAATGCGTCAGCGATACCATTTGTACTTTAGATGCGTAATTCTGACGGAAACCATGGTCTGAGCTCGTTAAAAAAGTTACTTAATAAAACTAACAGCATTGGAAAACAACATATGTTCAGTTCTCCTGCATGGCATGCTAGCAAGGAATATAGGACGGTAACAACGGGAACGCTAGTTAACTAATTTATAAGTGCACCAACAATTGGTTATGATCTTTGTGTTTTGTGTCCACTTTCTTAATTTAGTCATCTAGAGCACAGGCATTCTATACACCCAATTACAAATGTTCCCGGTCTTTGATAATACATTTTTCTGTGACCAGGAAAGTCCACGATAGAATACGGAGCAATCTGTCTCATAGAATCTTCAATCATATTTCAAGGACCAGGTCAGATAGGGAGAAAACATTTGCATGGTAAGCAAGCTGCGTACCGGCACTCAGATGGGAAACATAAATCAAAATGAGAGGGAGGGCTGGGCGGCCCGCCATTCTATGTTTGAGGGCTGGTATTTCTCGGGGCTGACAAGCCAAAAAGCTCATGAATAAACCTTTGGCACACAGCAGGCAGCTGCATCGCAAGGGTTCACCCGGAAAACTGAGGATGGTCCACTGAGGGGCTATTACAACTATCACGGGAGCTCGACCTGTTAGGTCGCGTAGAAGATGGCTTTCGCAATTGTGGTCTTCTTTTGCACCCTATCCCTAAACTGGTCTTGCAAGTTGGATGACAGGGAAGGTAAGCTATAAAGACTGTTGGTAGCCCCTGTTACACACGCAGAGTAGAATAGGCAACCGCGTTTTTGGCTTTCCTAGTAAGGTAATATATCAAGAAATTTGCATTGATGTACAGACTGATGCACCCATCTTCGAAGTTGATAATTTAGCAGAGATTAGTCTTTATTATTTCTATTTCTCGCAGTATAAGTCGAAACGTTTTTATAGGTCATAAAACGTGTGGACAGCCTTACTTTTACGACAACAGATATTACTGATATGTATTTTGAGCGATCAAGCAATCATGGTGGTCAGTCGAACTAAAGAGCGAGAAGCTCAGGAATCTAAAGGAATATAGAAGCTGAACAACTAGAAGCTCAGAAGTGTTACGCGGGGTCACCCTGTTAATAAATGTCCAAAACTGTTGAGAAAAGGTAGTAT
The DNA here is from genome assembly GCF_048455015.1 of Haemaphysalis longicornis. Lineage (NCBI taxonomy): Eukaryota > Metazoa > Arthropoda > Arachnida > Ixodida > Ixodidae > Haemaphysalis > Haemaphysalis longicornis. The sequence continues at coordinate 146,195,174 of NW_027526422.1, read as the reverse complement.
TTAAAACATTTTTATTGAAGTTGTTATTCCGATGGCGAGACAAAGCTTGGCATTTACTACACAAATTATATTGTCGATAAATTCCGAGCTGTGAAATGGCTCTAACTTTTATTTTGGTCCAAGAATTCGGTGCCTTTTGATGTCTATTTTTCTTATAAGTTATTTGTAGTAAATATTTATGTTACGCTGTAAGTTCCAGTTCTCCAAGGAAAAGAAAGCGGGCATTCATTGGCGCGTGCTTTAGTAAAAAAAACTACGCATGTGTCTAACGACAACGATGGGAAACCGCGAATCTTTTGTGCCCTACCCGCATCGAACCCACCGAACCACAGCCACATCCGAGAAAAACAGATAATCAAACTTCATGACCAAACGACAAACTCAACAACCCAACTCGACAACCCAACGATCAAACTGAACGACCTCAACGACACCTGCGCTAAAGTTTCGTGTTTTCCCATCGTTGTCGCTATAAGGAAGGGTAGTTGATTATTTAACTTGCCGAGCACGGGCACACGCGCGTGCAGGCTCGCTCTGACAATGCTTAAAAGCACCCTGCTCTTCCTCTCAACAAACCACACGCAGTCTACCGAGCAGCGTAGCCCGCGTAACTGATCGCTAAACACAGCTTCAGCCCTATTTGCTAGGTACAGACTGTCGGTTTCTGTGCAAGAGTGTCTTTTCGCGTACGTGGAGGCTGTGATCGAGGCGTTTTCTTTGAATTTACACGGTGAAGTGCACAATTTTTCTGCCTAATTTTGTACGTCCCGCCACTCCTCTCCAAATCCAAACCGATTGGACCATGTCAAAAAGGTGCAATCGCATAGACGCCGGCTTCATAACGCGAGGGATGCAGGTTCAATCCGGTCACTGGAAAGCGTTTGTTTCTTCCACGGCACTGACGATCATTTATCATACTCCTCAGAGAAAGTCGGCTTTCATTGCTGGCTGCTGGCTTATATGCGTTTCCTAGTCAGCACAGCCGGACGTCGCCTGAGCTTGCTTATGGGGCACAGCATATGGGGCACAGCTTGCTTTTATCACAGCGTAAACGTACCTAAAGCATACAAAACCACCAGAACTGAAATAAATAACAGCCAAAAGGTACCTGCAATGGTTGAAAACCACGGTGTAGAAAAATATTAAACAGAAATAGCCGAAACTGATCCAAAAGGGGTAAACCCGCAAAAACGTACAAGAAGCACGAGCTGAAATTTAGCAAAGCAACGAAAATACCCGAAATCCCATTTATAATGCATAACGTCATAAATAGATTATACGCGTAATAACAAATTTTATTATTCAATTGTGACAAACCCGGCAAAATGAGAAAAAAAAACGAAGCGGTAACGGGACTTGAACCTGGGGTAGGATGTCTTCTTCGCAGGAGCGGAACTACTACAATACGAGACCAACCGGTTCTAAGCGATTAAATTGAGGGCACATGCACGTGGACATAGCTTCAAACATGCCCCCAGATGCCGCCATGCGTCGCTAGGCTGTGCTGACTAGGATTTGCCTATACGCGTCACGGCGGGGTGTTTTCGTGTTCAGACGCCATCAGTGGGAACACCAAAGCTTCGCTGTAATAAACATATTTCCGCCATTTATATTCAACGCAACATGTGTGAACGAAATCTGCTCCAGAGATGTCTGAAAGCACCTGGAAAGTACATACTTAGAATTGTTTGCCATAACTGTTGCGAGTGTTCGTGTGTTCCAATTCGGCAAGAAATTGTTCATGGCGAATAATTATCTTTTCAGTAAATAAGAAGTGTCTGCAGAAAATTCAATTTTATTTTCACTCCAATTACAGATAAAATTCTGCAGTCGAAATTTGTAACATTAATTTTATCTGTTCTCAAAAAAACTAAGGAAATTTATTGATGTTAAACGACATATTCGTCGTTGTTCCCGTTTAGTTTTTATCTAATAGAAAAAATGCGTTTATAAATTCTTAGAAAAAAATCTAAATAAGTCGAAAACCAAAAGTGTTAGTTTTGTGCTCTCAAATGGCAACTGTGTCAATGCGTAATTCGTCCGATCGCTCGGTGTAACGTTTGCTACTTGGAATCATTATGATCAAACTCGCAATGAAGTGAATTCCTAACTCCTTCAAAGTTTCCAGTAAATGTGTACAGCGTGTACCAACCATTTCCTCTCAGGAAACGAGTTTTTATTGTTTTCCAGCTTAAAGAACTTCGACCCTATTTTCTGGAAATAGTCGCAGCAAAATCAGTTTCGTTCATTTTGAAAAACCAAGCAGCACAACCTTAGCAATTTCGGACGGCTTTTGGGGCTCTATCTTTGGTCAAACGTTGAATACAATTAGGTATCAGCAACGTCATCTTTTCTACGAGAAAAAAGCTTGTCCAGCCGGGTTTCATATTTCTTTTCAGTTACACCTTATATAGGTCCATGTGAATGTAAAGCATGTCATACTGTTAAATGTTCTCAAGCAAATACCCTATCTGTTGTGCCAGTGAGGTTTTGTTAAGCCAGCCTTGGCAAAGCTTTGTTGGAAAGCGATTAGTTATGAGAGTGTAATAAAAAAATCTGGCTTCCGTAAGCTTCTGCAGTGGTTTCGAAGAGAATTGTGATAAATGTGGGTATATCTTTGTTACGACTTGTTTCTTGGCCATATTATATTTTAGGACAACTTGCACTCTTTAGATACTTTTTGTGAAGAAAAAACGTGTGCACTATAATAAGCTTAAAATATACCAAGGAGCTACAGTGAAATATCAGATAGAGACTCAGACACATTATTCGGTTAGTAGTCCGTTTCCCATGAAGTGATATGTACTGAAATATAAATTACACAAATTACACATTAGGGGCATAAATTACACATTAGTATAAACTGTTGCCCATCCACTATTAAATAACTTTGGTGTAAAAACACAAAATGATTTGATATTTAGAAATGCCGGTAAAATATCTCCCGAAATATTTTCTACCACGCACAACCGGTTAAGCAAAATAGTCTGTCTTTCCGTTGGTGATTGCAGGCAGCCAACCATGTACCCAAAATCACGGCGTAGTGCGAGACTTCCAATCTCGTCAACGCAAGACGACGGCTTAGGATTGGATACTTCCTTTACAATTCATGTAAATGTGTCATCTTAATACCAAAGGAGCCGCCTTGAAAAGTTTCGGCCAGCGGTCTATGCTATTGCCAGTTCGCACGAAGGGGCGTGTTTGTGTAGTTGTCTAGCCCCCCATGTCATGTTTTCGGCTCGGTTTCAAACACATGTTGATATAATTCTTACGTCACCATGATGCAGTAGGACTTCTAATTGACGGGACTAGCCGGCTCAGTGTGACGGCTCCGCATGACCCTGACGTGGCAATATAAACCACGCTTTCGGGTTTCTGGAGGTTTTTATTCATAGTAGCATCCCCATAAGGCCAACAATGATTGTAATCATAGATCGAGATAGCTACTTAACGAAATCAACGGCGTTCTTGTAATCGGAGGAACAACTAAGAAATTGACGCGAAAATTCTAATCACCAAAACGACCAGTTTACCCTCAATATGGAGTGGTTCACTAGCGCTGCGTTCTATAAAACGGCGTGCGCTAGTGCAGAAAAGGGCTAAAATGAGTTAGGTCAGTTTATTTGCGCGATCTTTTTTTTTCGATTCTGGGGGTGGACGCTTTCAGGTAAGGATTTTGAGGTACGGAGGTACGGAGCGGCAGTCGCCTTGCCTGCGCCGCTCTCTTTCCCAAAACGCCAAAGACTTCTGACAGTCCATACAAAGACTACAAGGAAATGGTCCACTTCATATTGGTTTATTAATAACACCATAGAAGTATGCTCTCGCTAAAGTGTTACCAGCGTACTGAGTGACGTGTCGGTTACTGTTGCCATACTGCAGTCAGCCTACCAGCAGGGCTTGAAACTTTACTGAAGTCACTTTAAACTTTTTAACCCCATCTTTGCACGTTTTAGCCTTACTCTACGCAACCCGAGTCGGACGAGCTACGCAAATAATTGTCAGAGACTGCGTTAAATTGCTCGTTCAAGTTAAGCCGCAGCCCCCCAACGACCTGGCTTCCAGGGTAAGTGCCGTGATTGTGTTGCAACTTTTTTTTATTTGTGGTGCGTTCTAGAGAAAATGCACAATGGCAGTGTAGTACAACGGCCAAACATAGACTAGCCAAATAAAATGATTATAGGTAATTACGGACGGCAATAACAAATACCTGGTCAAATAGACAGTTGTAGTGATTTCCATGTCTATAGTGCAACGACAACAGACCGTTTCGAAATGCTTCAGAGGTGTTGAAGACCAGGAATCAGGCGCAAGTTAAAAGAGCCACAGTTTGCTTGCGACCATTGAAAGACTAGCCTAATTTTGTGGATGATGATGAATATGCCTCATGCGTAATGCCCGTGCCGTGGCTGCCGACATGTTTCTGCGTCGTCGTCTTCCATATCGTTCACATTTTATAACAGGTTCCGGGCCAGCCAAAAGTAGGAATCTCGTTGCATCATTTCTTAAACCCGGAATGGGCTTTGCGAATAGGTCAGGAACCTCAAGACGATGCAGTAGCTAACTCGCGCGCCGAGAACTGATTTCGGGAGGCGTACACCCTTCACATGAACTTTACCCTACTTTTCCCTCAAAACTTGTGTCACTCTAACAATTAGACTGTTTGTCCATGAGCACTTATCTGCCTAACATGAGAGGTGTCTCGGGGGTATAAAGGGATGAAAATTCATTTGGTGTCACGTGGGCGCAGCGCAAAATGTGCAAATATTAGCGCCGCCGCCGTCTCTTCAGCGGTTATTTCAGTCCATGCTTCCATCGCGTACAAATGGTTTCTGCTGATGGGGCTTCAGGCGCTAAAGTGACGCATAAACTTTAGGGGAAACACTTTGGCAACGGGGAAGGAAAACTCTTTCATTCGGGCAAGCGCGATCCTTCCGTTGATCGTCTTGATGTAAAAGTGCCCTCCTACGCTCACTATTCCTTTATCGCCGAAATAGGCGTTAAAACCTGATCGATGTAAAACCGTTCCGCCATCTGTCACTCAAAATGCGTCTACTTGCATTCACTGGGTGTAGTACAATTCGGATGTTGGTGTTCCTTTGATATGGAGGAAACCACTTTGTCGGATTTTACATTTGGCTGATGTAAGCGCACTTTCATCGCTTGTGTTGTCCATACGTTCGTCGGGTTTCAAATAACTGATTTAGCCGATGCCGTCGTCATACCCGGGCTTATGATGATTCCACGCCTAAAACGTCAACAGGGTAGCGTTCACGTCTTCTAAATTTTGTTGCAACGGAAGCTTCTAAAGGGACCATCCAACCCTTCTTGTTTTAAACTTCCGTTTAAATCCGAAGTGCTTTCAGAACGCAGTCAACAAACCCATCCAGTAGTTGGAATAGGAAGTCACAAAGTAGCTCAGCCAGAAATAACCGCTAAGCGGCCATTAGAAAACTTAGAAACACGACGGATAGATTTTTCTGTCTTTCCCGGTGTTGGCGTTGTTCGACAGCGCAAATTACGTCATTACATGCAGTGGTGTACCGGCTATTGCCCGGATTCCTCTCAGTTGCAGGAATAAACCGATTCGATATCCCGCTTAAAAAAAGCCAGAAAAGCAAGGATGAAACGGAAGGCGTATCTGCGGTGGCAACCAAATCAAAACCATAGCATTCACAATGCTTCCAGACACGAAGAAAATAGTAGAGGTGTTATCGGAAGTATTGCAGTTCGTCGCATAGGGCAATTCGTAATAGGGCAACTTCTCGAAGTGACGATTACTCACTTCGACGAAGGTGTTAAAGCGGCTGCAAACTGGACTAGTTGTTACTGGTTCATTCTACTACTGCGAGAAAGAACCGGCTGCGGGAAAGACACATCTTGGCCACATTGCGGACTAACTGCACAGTTTTATTCAGACAGCGAACAATCTATAACCCTTTAGGTCACTGCGGGACTTTCTTCGTCGTTTTTCTCACGCAAACGACAAGAGTTCATGCTGCAGAATGGTGTGGCTAATGTTCGAAACCTACGAAAGGGGAAGGTAGCGCGATCTTATGTCGACCGCGGAACAGCACCATAACCATCGTTTCGAAATGGACACCACCACGTTTTATGGCAGGTCTGGTGACGTGCCGTCCCAAGTTCTTGTTTACTGTGGCATCAATCATTCATAAACGCTTAAAACACGTGTTATTATTTCCCTTTCTTATTATTTCCCCTCCTTGTTGTAAACTAGCTCAGGGTATTCTTATTTTTTATAGAAAGAAGCTGCATTGAGTCATGACGTCTCTATCTTATTATGTGATCACATAATCCGTCTGGTTATGCGGTTAACAAAATGTTACAATACCGGAGCCCTATGTCGTAGAAACACTAAACTCTGCGTTTTGCTCTGTCTTTGCCGATGAACCCTAACATATATTTCCTTGTGCTTCCCCCCATGATTTCCCTGTTATGGCTTACGTCATCTTCGAACCTCACGGTATCATTAAAGTGATCGAGGCATTAGAAGTGACGTCATCAGCTGGAATTGACTGTATAAATTCTAAAGTTCTGAAAAACATTAAACATTTTTTCTGCTGTTATACTGTTTCATATCTTCGAGCAATCAATGTCATCTGGAGTGGTGCAATGAGACTGGAAGGTCGGCAAGATCATTCCAATACCCAAGAAAGGTCCGTCATCCTCACCTTCCAGCTACCGTACAATAACACATATATATGCATATGCTGTAAACTTATGAAACATATTATTTACTCTCAAACCGTCAAATTTCTTGCGCCTATGAATTTTTTCCACCCCAGTCAGCACAGGTTTCAGAAAGGCCCCTCATGTGACACGCAACTAGCGCTTTTTATAATGATATCAGCTCTTGTATTGATCACAATATTCGTGTAGACGCTCTCTTTCTAGACTTCGAAAAATCTTTTGATAAGGTACCCTATAAACATCTATTTCTAAAACTTTCGTGCTCAAACTTTGATCCTGCCGTTTTCAACTAGATCCAAAATTTTCTGTCAAACCGTGAACAGTTCGTTTATGCCAACCAGACATCATCATCGCGCTGTCAAGTAGTCTCAGGTGTGCCCCCAGGGTATGGCCCTCGGTCTCCTCTTATTCTTAATTCATATAAACGACCTGCTTAATAATATATCGTCAAGTATCCGTTTATTTGCTGATGACTACGTCATTTATCGCTTGAATCATGACCCTATCGACTTTTGCATTCTTCAAAACGATCTATTAACACTTGAAACATGGTGCATAAATTGGCTAATCACTCGAAACATCAACAAAAGGTCCTTCGCTTCTTTTCATCGTAGGAAATATTACCCGGCTCCAACATACTTTATTTTTGGCTCTAAGTTATCCCCCGTGGATTCGTATAAGTATTTAGGCATAACCATAACACCCGATCTTAATTGGGCACCCCACATAATAACTATCTGTAACGAAGCAAATAAAGTTCTTGGCTACCGCAGACGAAACTTACGCCTTGCCCCTCCTCCTGTAAAACGTTTAGCTTACCTAACATTGGTACGCCCGAAACTCGAATACGCTTGCGCCGTCTGGGACCCGTACCAATCTAATCTATCTAAAATGTTTGAATATATTAAGAATAGCGCAGCCAGGTTTATTTGCTCTTAATATTCACATCACTCAAATGTCACTACTGTGAAAAACGAAGCCCAACTTCAGAACTTGGAATTGCGACGCAAGGCCGCTAAAGTAACCGTTTTTTCACTAATCCTTTCATTCATTGTCTGACGCATCCAGTATCATGTCCGCACATCGAATCACTTCTCGAACTGGCCACCGCAACACCGTTTATCCTGCGCATGTCCGCTCAACAGCCCACATTCACTCGTTTTTTGTTCAAAGAGCAAAGGATTGGAATGATCTTCCACCCGACAGTAGTGCACCACTCAAGCCCCATTCTGTTCAAAACCCACATCGAAAGAAATCGGAACCACAGCCCACCCCTCATGTAACACCCCGTACTGGGGTATTTGAGGTATAATAAATAAATAAAATAAATAAATAAATGGGAGGACGCGACGTCATTTGCATAACTATGTAGGCAGGCGGCACCTTTATTTCTAATTTCTAGACCCCTAAGACTGTAATACCTGCGAGTACGAAATTTTTCTGCGGTGAATATAATATTTCGCAAAAAAAGTAAAAAGAATACCCAGAATTAACGCGTCATGCGTTTTAATGAACGTGACAAGTGACGCAAACGGCATTCATCATGTTTCGACGCACGTACAGTCGGGCAAATCTTTAACCAGCCTGCGCGAGAGACAATTTTTCGGTCTCATGGCGCTCTTACAAAGGAACAGGCTAGCAGACGATGGGCTGAGCAGAACGCTGTTTCCGAGCCTGCACCTAATCTCGACCTGTTTGCAACTTGGCTTCCGTCATACGGCGCTCAGTCATGAAAATTCGTTGCTCGCGCGCTAGTTAAATATATGGCCGACTGTACCTGACGAGACACTCTTATTCCAGTGATCCAAAATCAAGAAGAGCTATACCGCTGCTATCGTGTGTACTGCCACGTAGTCAAGGAGGACGCAGGGTTCTTCAAGGAACGAAATTTATTAGAGCGAACAAGTGCTCCGCAAAAACGTAAAGACCCTACCGCGGTGGTTCAGCGGCTAAGGCGTGTCGCAGAAGACTTCGAGGTTGCGGGTACGATACCCTGCCGGGGCTGCCGCTTTTCTGATGAAGGCGAAAAGCAAAAACGCCCCTGTGTACGAGATTTCGGGACCCGTTAAAGATCCCCAGTTGGTAAAAATTAATCCGGAGCCTTCCACTACAGCTCAATTCATAGTCTGCGTTGCGTCGACGCGTTAAACCCTACAATCAATCAATCAATCAATCAATCAATCAATCAATCAATCAATCAATCAATCAATCAATCAATCAATCAATCAATCAACCAATCAATCAATCAATCAATCAATCAATCAATCAATCAATCAATCAATCAATCAATCAATCAATCAATCAGTCAATCAATCAATCAATCAATCAATCAATCAATCAATCAATCAATCAAAAACTCATTAAATACACGAGAGTGTAAGAAGTCATCAGAATGACGTACACAGGCGATCGTCAGTGAATCGAATGCAATGGTGCTTTCTCTGCACACATTTATCTGTAGTGCTCTTGTGACAAAAACACGAACGAAGACTCATGCATTCCGACGTGCACTGGCCTTCGTTTCTGAACGGATGTTCATACCGCTAACCTCGGTTGGGCCATGATCATGGCTGTGGTTATCTGTGAGTTTACCAGTGCACAGATTACAGACCTTAGTTTCGATATTCGCTTTGGAGGTCCCTCTTCTTCGCAATATCCAGTAGATGCTTTGCTCAGTCCTTTGCTTCACAATATAAAAAATGATTCACGAACCAGCATTTCGCCGCCTCTTTTAGTACTTATGTCTTCTGTAGAGTCTGTGAAAAAAACGGTAATACCAGTGCATTTGGCTGCTGAACTTGACCTTGTTATACATTAGAGTTCCTTCTGGAAGCTGCACTCTCAAAGAACCACTAATTTCCGGGCTTGAGTCATAAGATTTGCGCGGGAGCAGGCAGCCCCTTGTGTTGTGGTGAATTACTTTTTCCTTAGTGACGTCTAAACTTTTATATTTTACGCAAATAAGCTATATGCCCTTCTCTGAATAGCCCGTTATGCTTTCAAGTTAATTAAAAGCTTTCTTTTTGACAAATAGCCCTATGAAGAACTGTCCTACGTGACCAATTTGCTTGCGACCAATTGTCCTATTACCAAATGTCCCGTCATGAATTGTCTTTGGACGAACGGTCGATACCCCCTCTGAGGTGCTTCAATAGCCACTATTTGAAGATTGCGATGCTCCTGCTGACTGTAGAGGGTGAGTTGAACTCTTTTGTATTGCTGCGGTGAAAGGCTAATGAAGAAGTTCCAAAGCCGAAGATCGCCAGCTCCTTCTCCGCCCCTTCATGCGGAACTCCCTGACCTTTCAGTAATAAACGTATGCTGGCTACCTCCGTCAACTAACCGTCTTCCCACATGTTTGCTTGCCATGCCCGTTTTTTAATGTTCAGAAAAGGGGAAACCAGCGAGCAGAACGCAGGACAAGAGGAGGAGGCACACACACAACACCGCTGGTACCGTTTTTTAGGAAGATCGCTGATTTAGCAGCTCAGCTGGATACAGCCGTCAGGTTTTCCCGGGATTGGTGTTTCCGAGTAGGATCCCACAACGAAGTGATATGGCGTCCCTTGCACGTTTTACACCAAAGCCTCCTTGCGTTCTTGCAATTTTTAAGTGCAGTGAAGGGCCTGGCGCACCGAAACCAACGACACCGTGCCTACGTTTTCCGTCATCGGAAGGGTAATCTCCCGACTTTTCACTTCAAAGTTCAATTGGTCAAGCAGCATTTAGACATCGTCAGACCGTTCCCGTTCTGGCACTCATGCTGATTTTTCCATCAACGTTAGCTGGTTGACCTTGAGGACGACCACATTGGGGAACATTAGCAACAGCGCAGCCTTCGATATTACGCCATCGAACGCAATGTCTACATCAAGATTCGTAACTGATATGACGTCTCTGTACACTTTCATGGAGCGTTTGAAGGCAGTGAAAGTCCTCTCAGGAGGTTACTTTCTGGAGGCTTAGTAGCTTGCTCATGTGGTCATTGATGACCAGGCTACTGTCTCTAAAAGGCTCGTGCAGCAGTTCGATGGCTACGGGGTAGCTCTCGTTGGTTGTTTTGTAGTCCGCCTATGACGCCTTGCGCTTTCCCCCTGAAATAACTGCGCAAGTACTTCAATTCGTGAACGCCTCTAAGAAATGAGTTCTTTTGCATCGTCGACTCAAATTGGTCCCAAAATTCCGGCCACCGTATTAATTATCGCTCGAAAGGGTTGATTTCAAGCTTGGGTAATCGAAACTGAACACGTTCTTGATTTGAGGTTACAGCCTGTGCTGCACTACCCGCCGTTGAAGTGCACGCAGCTGCAAGGTTTCTTTCAGCGCGGGAAGTAGAGCGTGCGATAGAGTTAGTTTACTGCTCTATGGCTTCCAACTCCTCGTCTAATTCTTCACCGCTCTATTTCAGTGTCTATATTTGTCAGGTAAGTTTCCTTTAGCTTGAGCATAGTTAGCTGTTTACCTAGCTCACCGACCGGTAGCCGTGTTGTCTTCGTAGTTGCGCTCTGATCGTCGATTATCCGTGTAGTTAATGCCCGCAGAGAACCTTTTTTTAAATTGGCACAGTCCATGATGCGCGTGGTACGAGGAGATGCCGTTCTAGCGGGAGCTGGGGCAATGCGTGGTCATTGGGCGGTGTGTCCCCTTCAATGGGCTTGCGTCATGGTTAGGGGTCTTCAACTTTGTAATCCTTGCATTCTGGCCACGCCACCAAATTGGTAAATGCCAAGAAGGAGGCGCCGGTTACAGGATCCGCAGTTTATTTTCGACCTTCGAATGACTAGCATAATCCGGGGGACGATGATAAAAATGTCTCCGGCAAGACGTTCGGGGCATATCGCCTGCGCTTTGTTTCTGCGTTGTCGTTTTCTAAACCATTTACATTTGTAACAAGTGGTTTGGTATGGATTTTATGCTATGGTAAGATAATTTTTTCGAAGATGTTTTTCCCACTGGAAACTATTTAGACATTTGGTGGAACGGTTGAAATTCAAAATAGGTCTTCTCGTAGTAAGGGTTTTGGTTGGCGGCGATTGTAAATCTCTGGTCAATGCCACCTCGAGGGCATTTGTTTGTTCTAACATAAATGTCTTCGATTTGCTTTCTACCAATACCGTCTATGGCACACGCTGCAAAGGCAGCAGCCCCCAACTCGCACTTACAGCTTCCGCTGCAAAAGTAACGGAGTAACTGATAACTGCTTATTCCACAAAAAGTGGGATAAGATTGACTTGCTGTCAAAACTTAATGCTGCGTCTTGATTGTGCAGGTTGCTGAGACTTTTCCAACCGAATAGAAATTGGGTAGCGATGGCTCAATGAGCAAATACCTTACTATTAGAACCCAGACATTCGTGCGCTGTCGCGGTGGCAACATATGCAGATGCTTATGGGATTGCGATTGTAGTGTTTAACCCGCCGAGGCTCCATCTGGGCTACGAGGTAGGCAGTAGGGGAAGCCTCCGGAGTAATTTTTACCAACTGGAGATCGTAAACATACCCCACAATCTCGATGCCTGGGCGTTTTCTTTTTGCGCCTCCATCTGAAAAACAGCTACCGCGGCTGGGATCGAACCCACACCTTTGGGCTCAGCAGCTGGACGTCCTATAGGCCTAGCCACCGAGCGGGTGGTTGCTGAATGAAGGTACGGGGAGAGTGGAACCAAGTGGAGAGTGGGGCCTCGGTACTGCCACTGCGATTCAACGCTCATCCATCATGTATCTGCAGCTGCTTTCGGCCGTCGTGGGCCGGCTGTCGTCTGCCTCATCGGATGGGAATAAAGTCATTGAAGATCCTGTCGTGTGCTCGGGTACACCCTTGAGCAGCTTTTCCGCGCACCACAGCCTGTGTTTTCGGTCTTCGGATGCTTTGCCGCCAAATCTGAACTTTACCGTGTTGGCCGTCTTGCAACACGGTGCAACATCAGCTGACCCACATCTTCAAAGGCGCGCCTGCTGCATCGACACTTCGGGCCACGGCACGGCCACTACGATTCAACGCTCACCCATCATGTATCTGCAGGTGTTGCTTTTTGCCATCGTGGGCCGGCTGTCGTCTGCCTCATCGGATGGGACTACAGTCATAGAGGATCCTGGCGTGTGGTCGCGTACACCTTTGAGCAGTTTTTCTCCGCATCACAGCCTTTTTTGTTTGGGCTTCGGATGCTTTGCCGCAAGATCTAAACTTTACCGTGTTGGCCGTCCGGCAACATCAGCTGACCCACGCCTTCAAAACCGCGCCTGCTGCATCGACACTTCGGGCCACGGCACTATAGTGAACTAGAATACTTGGGTAGTGGAAAAAGCGCCGCCTTCTCCCCATAGCGCCCTTGAAGCCGAACATGTTAACCGCCGCGCGTGGCGCTGGTGTGCGCCGCCCGAGGAGATCCCGAGGCGGCGCGCCTTGCCGCTATGCTGCTGTTGAGTGGTTCACGCTCGGTTTTGATGTTTCTAAAGCCACTGCACATGATATTTTTGTGTGTGTAATTGCAAGAGCAGCCTAGCTTGCACTACGCTGATCCTTAAATGTTCCTGGCTCTTTTTTAAATGCAGAGCATTTGTATAACTCACGATGTCACCCGTGCGTCGGCATCCGCAGCAGCCAGCCTCCCCCTACACTATATAAAAGAAAATACTATCCGGCGCCTGGTTTCGATCCCACGACCCTGCGGGCGGAACGCAAGGTACATGGTGCTCTTCCCACTGCGCCAGAAAACCGACACAGAATCAAAGGCTACGAATGCGCCTTATATCCTTGACTCATTCAAACTACGTCGTCAGCGGCGTGCGTTGGCGACTCAGCGGCGTGCTAGCGGCGTGATAGCTGCGTGGTGTACACGTGATAGCACCAACCCCCCAAACACTAAACGTTAACGCAATACACCCACCCCCTATGCGGCGCATTTACTCGAGTCCCCCTCGCGGGGAGATGGGCCCATTTTTTGTTTTTAATTTAGAGAGGACATATGCTTGAGGCGGTCCCTTATTTCCGAAGGGCCATGGCCCATGCGGTTTGAAAGGATAGTGCAATAGCGTGTTGTGGGATTATACCCCTAATAAATTTATGTGATTGCTACAAAGATTTAAATTTGCAAATTTGTTTTACCCTGCTTTTATTTGTTGAATTCCTACCTGTTTCATAATATCTTGCGCCCGCAAGACGTGGGCAGCACTTTTAATGAACTTGTGCATTTGTAATATGGTAATTGTTTTATGTTAATGAATGGTCAGCGTACCACTAAAATGTGCAGTTTTAAAATGATCCCGTTATAAAGTGCGCCATATGGTGCTTTTCTGAGAATTGCAGTTTTTCATGGCGATCGTTTTCTCTGCCTTGAGTGAAGTTATTAAAAGCATTTCGTGTGTATTGGGTGGATTAGTGCTCTGAAATAGCCCGGGCAAGGTGGGACGCACTTTCTCGGGACCGAGCAGGGCTCGGCCTTCAACAATTTTTTTTTCGTGCCGTGCTGGCCCGGGCGCATGCATGCAGTGTCTGAAGCCCGGCAGTTATGCGCCGCAAATTCGTGATTGTTGATACCAAAAACGCAGCTCATTGAATTAGGTTAAATGAAAAAAAATCGAAGCGCGAAGTCACTGATGCTCTGTTAAAAATATATTTCGTCGATTTTCTCCAAAATTCATTTTTTCTGTGTCCGGATATATAATTACAAAGCTCGGTCCAAGTTTAAAAATTGTAAGTCCAACATACTCGCTCTATGGTTACGTTTTCAGGTTCAAAAGGCCAAATTTTTTCGGACTCGTGTTTATAATATTTCGAACGCGGGCTAATGTTTCAAAACAGTCCGACGGGCTCAGGTTTATTTTATTAAATTTTGCCGGGTACAAGCGGGGCTCGGGCTTATATTTAAAAATTTGTCGGGTTCGGGCCGGGCCTAGGAATTGTGGCTTGCGCAGTGCTCTAGCTTGATAAAATTAAAAAAAAACGGAAATGTGCGTAAGTCGGCCTGCCTAACGCACCATGCTGGTTCGCGGCTGACAAAATGCGACAGAAACATTAGCAAACATTGACACACGCGGTCTGCTTGGTTGGCCAAATGGGTTGAAAAAACGAACAAATAGTACATGCGCACGGCATAGCTGTACTTTTCCCATAAGAACCTTGCTATTTTACTAGTAGCATTCGCAAAGCTATTGCAACGCGCATTCAAAGCACCAGGGATGAATTTTCACTGCAATTGAACTGATGCCCCTCGAATACAGTCGAAAATGAACACTGCGGGTTGCGTTATTTATTTTCTTCCATTATCCGTTGTTTTGTGTGTTTTCTCACAAGCGCTGCGTTTGCGCGCATTACCGGGACTCGTTTGGCGTTGCTCGCGCTCTCCGGCGAGTTGACGCTTTCGTGTGGTATTGATTCGTACCTGTTCTTGCTTCAAGCGCACCGAGCTTCTATTTCGCACTTGCATTTCGACTCACATGTGGTTTCGGTTTTGCTTTTCCCTTCGTGTTCTTATAGTCTGCTATAGTTAAGCGCTCCACACGTTCGTTGGACATGCGTGGGTGAGCGCACACATGTGGTAATTATTTACAGTATGGAACGCGAACAATAAACAGATGACACAATAACATTACCTCCCCACTGTTGAGTCGGTGCACATGATTCTTATAAGAAAACAACACCAGCTAGCCGCTGCACATGATCTTGGTTTGGGAAATTGTAAAAGGAGCCTAGCAGGAACCACACTTGTTTAAATGTTCTTGGTTCTTTGTTTTAGTTGTTGTTAACGTGGATGTAAATAATGCAACGTAAATAAGGTGTAATTATTTTATGTTTATCGGTGTAGAGTGTGCGAAACAGTATGCAGTTTCAAAATGATCGCGCAGAAAAATGATGCTGTGTGGCTTCGTGCTTTTCTGAGAATTGCGGTCGCGAATCCTGTATTTGCACGCTTTCCGTTGACTTGGCTGAAGTTTTAAGATATCTGTCATATGTGCTTCTTTGGTACAATTTGGAAAAACCAACGTAGTTGTTTGCGCATGCACGACGCTGTTTGCTCGGCATGCAGAACGTGATAGAAAAGTCAGCAAAAAAATGAAGAGAAAAAGCAGAAACAATGACATTAAGCAGAAAGCCTTAAGCACCCCGCTCATTCCTCAGTTGACACAACACGATAGAAAAACCATCAAACAACGAAGAAAAAAGTATCTGCCGCTAGCCTAGATTGAGCACGGCGTACGCAGTCTGCTGGGTTGGCGAAATGTGATGAAAAAAGGAGCAAACAGTAAATACACAACATAAGTACCTTTCCCATAAAAAAACCTTGGTACATTAATAGCATTCTCTACTATTTTGACCCGAAAAAAGAACTGTAGCTCCTCGAAGACTGCCCGACGCACGCCTGCCCGCCGCTTTAGAGTGAACTAGAATACTAGTTCACTCTAGCCGCTTCCCGAGGCGAAAAAGCGCTCGGGCGGGGCGATCGGCTTCCGGCGGCGCGCCGTTGCTCCGGCCGTCTCAATCGCCCGGAGAGAGCGTAATTCCGAAGAGGCCGTGTCGCCGTTTTCCGCCGCACCGCGCCGCGCGGAGCCGATGGTTGAAACGAAAGGCGTGTATGCTGCAGCGCTCCTCGAAATGGCGTTTCGTCAGCTTTCGCGCTTTGTATCGGAATAAAAACAAAGCATACCTGATGTCATGGATGCAAAGCGACTCATAGACCCTGATAACGCATTATTTACCTAGGTTTGCAGCTATGCGACTTCTTTTTATGTGCCGCATGACGCCCTCGACACACGGACAATATTCGCTGCTGCCAACAGAAAATTTCTGGCGCTTAAATAACGTTCAGTTCGCTTTATAACGTACTTAACGCGTTATAACGTATAATGTACTTTATATAATCTGCATGGTCAATGCAGTTCCTTAGAGCGTCATACCCGTGACGAATGGCTGTGCTTTTATCTAGCCTTTGAATTAATAGCTGTTAAGTAGAAGGACCCATCCTATTTTTAGGATTAACACGTTTAAGGAGTGTTACCCTGAGCGATAGCCTCAAGGATGCGGCAATCTGTTTTACACATGCGCGTTAAGCAAGTTATGGTTTCAATTTCAGTCGCAACAAATAAAAAACTTAAAGTCAGATGTACCCCGATTTTATTGTATTCTTAAGCGTAATTCGGTGGCCTCAGGCAAGCCCAATTTTGCCTATTTTGGAATGAATAGCCAAGACATTTAAATTTTCAATTACTGATTTCGAAGCACATGTCCATGTGTTTAGCAATGATGACAGCTTTCATGTTTGCTTTGGACGATATCCAATTATATGTACACACTAAAAGTTGGGAACCAAATCTGTACTTAACGCTCGTCCAAGAGCTGCATAGTTTATTGAACGTCTATTTACAAACTACACTGCACTTATATTCACAAATGTACGCTTTCAAGGCATCGATCCCTTGAAAGCGTACATTTCTGATCTGCTTGTCTTGACAAACAGAATAATTCACAAATGAAGCACTTTGCGATGCAGGGGCTTGGAAACCAGATTTTTTTTGCTGAATACAGCGTTGTTCGTGACAGTTGCACCAACATTGGCAAGCAGTGACCTCACAATCACTATGGACAGAGTGGTGGTAGCATACGTTCATCATACCTTGCTGTGCACGTGAACAGAGGACAACGTTTTAGATGAGGCAAAATCATTGCTTTGTACGCACAAGCAGCATGCGCTTTATCAGCATTTAGGATAAAAAGAAGCTGCAGCTGTTTTCAAAGAGGCTCGTTCTTCCTCCATGACAATATCGTAGACTTGTCCGTATGAAAAAAAAATGCTGGCTACAACAGTGTTTGCCAAATCATTTTAGTTTGACAGCACAACCTACATAACACTTCTGATAAGATTTTCTGCGTTGTGGGGTGCAACCGAATGCCTGTAAAGCTGCTTTCTTTGGATAGTGACAGTGCGCCTTTTATTTAGAGAAAACTGAATTAAGAATTATGAATCATACCATCGTAAACGGCGGCTAATTGTCTTAGTTGAGTTGCATGTCGCAACAAAACGAATACAAATTAAAATCTTGTAGAAAATTTTAAAAAGCAAAGCATGAGCGCAAGAACATAATCAGTAGGCTGCATAGCAGGTGTACCCTGAACGAGGTATCAAACAAAAATATAGAAATGGTCAATTTCTAAAAATAACTGGCAAAAATCAAACACGGCGTCAATATAAAAATGCAATGACGGCTCTCGATTGTTGTCCATAACCCACCCTACGCGAAAAAAATATAACGGCTGTTCCAACAAGCAAGCACCCGATAAATCTGTCGCCAAAAAGTTTCCGCACCCAAATATCCGCGCACCGGAATGTCCGCACCGAAACGTCCTGCTCCGAAATGTCCTGCACCGATCAAATCAAGCCCAACAAGCAAAACGCGATTAACTTTTCGCTGTACAGTGACATATCTTGGTTTCCGTGCTATTCCTCGAAGCTTCTGAGACAACACAGTTACGCGAATTCCGGCAGCGAAGACACGGAGCAGCCTAGGCCCCGCAAAGCCGTGGAGAGGAGTGGGTGCAATTTTAGGGACCTTACGAACCATCGGCTAACACCGCCACCTCGCGGCGCGTTGCGGAGTTAGCCAAATTACAGGTTTTTGCTGGGGGACGCGCCGAATGGGACGGCCGGAACAACGGCGCGCCGCCGGCAGCCGATCACTGAGGCCATGCTCGGAGCGTGGCCTCCGCGATCGGCTACCGGCGGCGCGTCGCGGCGCGCCGCCGGCAGCAAATCGCGGAGGCCACGCTCGGAGGCGGCCGCTTTTAGATGCGACGCTGAGAGGAGCATCTCTTGGCGGCGGCCCTGTCCTGCGTCCGTCGTCGTTGTCGTCCGCGTCCGTACAGCTGCGTCTCTCCTCTCTCCGATAGCGAACACTCTCGCCCAACATCTACGGGCGCGTGGCGCAGCGCACTCTCACTCCACCGGTGGGCGGCGCTGCGCGCTGTGTGCATGTGCACTACTCTCTCTCTCTCCGCGGTCTCCTCTCCTTCGGGTGCGCTGCGCATATAAGCGCTTCGGCCGGTCTCTCAGTCGACGGTCGCCCGCGGTTGCGCTTGCTCTCTCGCAGTACCGACGATTGCTTGATGCGACGGATCCTTTAATAAAGCCTCCACCTAAACGACAACAACAACAACGTCTCTCATTATGCTCAAAATTACGCCCGCATCCCCTCGCGTGGAACCCAACGATGTGATTGAAACGCAATTTACGTTCACTACGCGTTTCACGCAATTCGACTAATCGACCCAACGGAAACACCCAACGGACCCCCTTCAGCGTGGCATCACACCAGGGTTCCCGCGAGAGGAGGTGGGCGTAATTTTTTCCACTACCCAACTATTCTAGTTCACTATAACGGCACTGCCACTACGATTCGACGCTCATCCATCATGTATCTGCAGGTTAGTTATTACGACTGTTGTTCCTACCGGAATTATGTTGTTTGCCGTTTGGCGTTATCGTGGCCTTCTGTTTTTTTTTTTTGAAATTTGCTCGGAGTGCAACATTGTACCTCAGCCGCCTTTTGTTACTTGACGGTGCGTGGAGGAAAACCATGGACCAATAAGTCCCAGGAAGAAAAATTGAACCTTGTGGTCGACGCTGTTAAGCGCCTAGAAAACAACGCTACCGTGGTGGAATCCGTAAATAGGTTTTACTAATACATATTGCTATTCAAAACGATGTAGATCATCTTAAAACTCGGGTATGGGCTATAGAATCTAAAATACAATCCAAAGCTAGCAACGTAACCCTACCCAGCCATGACCAACATTTTTCTGCATTACAAGATAAAATCGATGACCTGTAAAATCGATCTCGGCGTTCCAATGTCATTTTCTTTAGGGTTGACGATAATGAACCATCTGCACCATGGGATGTAACTGAGCGTCTCGTTGGGGAGTTTTGCGCGTCAAAGTTAGGCTTAACAGTAGATTTTGTTGCTCGAGCTCATAGATTGGGCCGTTTTGTACAGGACAAAAAGAGACCCATTATAGCGAAGTTCTTTAAAGATAGGGAAATCGAAGCAATTTTGAACAACTGACCTAAAGTAAAAAACACGCCTTTCAGCATCTTGCGCGATTACTCGGTGCCCTTTCGCGACAAGCGCCCAAAACTTGCCCAAATCAAAAAATCAGTGGCCAAGGAGGGTGACCGCTGCCGCCTGGTATTTACTAAGCTTTTCGTGAATGACGACATCTACGTGTGGGACACTGAAGATGAATGCGCTGTCCGATTAAATCCTCATGATAACGTACGCGCGGCGGTAACCCTTGTGAGCGACACGAGCGAATGACATAGCTCTCCCCCGATAATTAAGTGTTCTTCTCCACTTGTACCCCGCCCCATAGTCAAGCATTTTCCATTTTTGTTTACAAATATTCGTAGTGTTCTCTCAAGAACTGTACCTCTTTCTTCACTAATAGACTCGTCGTTAGCATTAGTAGTAATGTTAACCGAAACACGGGTTAATGACACTGTTAGCGATTACAATATATTTGTTCGCACTTCTGAATTCAACTTTTTTCGTTGCGATCGAAAGCACCGAAGGGGTGGTGGTGTCCTCCTTGCCATCAAGAACGATCTTGTTGTTACCTCTTACTCATTATGTTCTTTTCTGGAATGTGCCTTTCTTTCCTTTAAGTGCGCTGGCAATCATGTTATAATTGCTGTTTTTTGCTGTCCCACCGATATGGGTTGCCTGTTTTCGGGTGAATTTTCTCGTGTTCTGGGCGATATTCATACCCCTTTTCCGAATGCTGTGATCTTTGGTGATTTTAATTTTTGGTTATTTTAATTTTCATGCCATTAATTGGAGTGACCTTACCGTTCCACCAAGTGACGTTGAAGGGCAAAAATGTTTGCAGAGTTGCCTAGACTTTTGTCTAACTCAACTAATTTGTTTTCCTACATGCTGCTCAGCAACAACTTCGAACATCATCGACCTAATTTAACAAATGAACCCGATGCTTGCTCGAATATCATTGTTTTAATGGTATTTCCGACCATGCCATTATTACCGGTAATCTGATTCGCCCACTTGTCGAAAGAATAGCAACTAACAAAACGATTAGGTGCTATAACCGAGGTAACTTTGATGGCATAAACTATGAATTATCTGCCTTTTACTAAGAATATATACGCGGAAACCTCCAGCGCACCATTCAAGAAAACTGGTTGTTGTTAAACAATAAACATACTGGTCTTTTCAACAAATGTATACCTGTCCTCACCGTGAGAACCCGAAGCATGGTTCCTTGGTTCACTCAGCAGCTCCGACGGTTGAACAAAAAAGCGCTTATATAAACAGGCCGTCCGAACCGATACCTCGAACTCTTTGACGAAATAAAAAAAAATGCGATAAAGAATACCAGTCGCTCTTAAAATATATTCGCCGTCATTTCTTTAGTCATGATCTATCATATATACTTGCAAATAATCCCCGCAGATTCTGGCGCGTTGTTAACCCCAAATGTTATCCTGATATAGCCCTAAACAATAATGATGGCGTTTCAGTTTCACACTTTTCTAAGAACAGAGCTCCTAAACCAGGCATTTTCTTCGGTTTTTACCAGAGAAGACGTTTCATCCGCTCCCATGTTGCATAGCTTCGACACTACAGTCATGCCGGAGATTGTTATCAGTGAGGCGGGTATTCTGTCCTTTTCACAGAAACTAACAATTTATTCCACCTCGGATAATATTGGCTTTAATAATAAAATCCTCAAATCTATGTCATTGAGCTTCACCCTTTTCTTAAGCGCTCTGTTTTAACAGCCTTTGTCTTCCGGCTTTCTACTTCAAGATTGGCTAACAGCTGAAGTCGTCCCCCTCTTCAAATCGGGTGTCCGTTCCTCACCACTGAATTACAAAGCCATTTCCTTAACTAGTACCATTTGCAAACTCATGGAGGATATCTACACACTCAAGTCATAACCTATTTGTAACGTCACAGTATCGTTTTCAATTTTCAGCACGGCTTTCGCAAGGGATTTTCATGTGACACCCAACTTGCCGGTTTTGTTCATGAACTTCACAAATCTATGGATGCTGGTTGCCAGGTCGACGAAATTTTCTTAAATTTTGCAAAAGCTTTTGACCACATTTCTCACCACAGATTACTACTAAAACGAGAAGAACTTAACATTCACCCTAACGTTCTTGCTTGGATCAAAGCTATTCTTTCCTCCAGGTCTAAATTCATCTTTGCTATGAATGTTTATCCTTCCTCTTTACAGGTAACATCCGGTGTACCCCAAGGAAGTGTTCTTGGTCCTCTACTCTTCCTCATTTATATTATTGATTTACCAAATTCTTTATCTTCACACGTTCGACTTTTTGCGGATGACTCCGTAATATACCGTAACATTTCTTTTGATTCTGATCGCTTAGCTTTTTAATCTCACCTTAACAAAATTAATCACTGGTGTTGAACTTGGATTATGTCATGAAATGTTTCTAAAACAAAGTGTA
Source organism: Haemaphysalis longicornis (assembly GCF_048455015.1). Lineage (NCBI taxonomy): Eukaryota > Metazoa > Arthropoda > Arachnida > Ixodida > Ixodidae > Haemaphysalis > Haemaphysalis longicornis. The sequence goes on along the minus strand of NW_027526422.1, from coordinate 146,172,979 downwards.
TGTCCTTTACTAATGCCACTACCCGTTTTCCTAGTGAATACTCGTTGAATAATATGACACTTGAGTTAACATCTACCTACGAGTACCTCGGCCTCCACTTTCAATCGGGTCTATCATGGCACCATCATATAGAACTCACTCTTGCAGCAGCTAACCGGTCTCTGGGGTTATTGAAACTAAATCTTAAACAGTCTCCGTCGTAGTTAAAGAAGCTTGCCTTCACCACTTTAATTCGCCCTTAATTAGAATACGGCAGTGTCATTTCGGGCCCTCATCAAGCCTACATCGTATCAAATATTGAGTCCTTGCAAAACCGTGCTGCACGTTTCATTTACTCAGATTTTTCTTCCTACTCCAGCGTCACTAACTTAAAAAACCGTGCTGAGCTAGAGGATTTGGCCCTTCCTCGGAAATATGCGCGCTTATCTCTTTTCCACCGACATTACAATCACCCGTCATTACATGACAGTTTTTTGAACCCCCCTGTTCCATCTTTCCACGCCGTGATCATCCTAACAAAGTTAAGCACCCGCTATCTCACTCACTTCGTTTCGCACAGTGATTCATCCCGCGCACCATTGTTGAGTGCAACAGTTTGCCCGCACACATCGCCACCGAGAAAGCCTCAGCTAAGTTTTTAGAGCTCAGGCGCACTACGGTGAATAACTAAATTTTTTGTTCTTTTCTTGCTTTTACCGTTTTGTTTTTTTTCTTCTCTTTTTTAACTATTGCATAACGCCATGGAATTGCTGCCCGCATTCATGGTTCGCGTTTTGTCGCGGTTGTCAAGTTGTATTCTATCTTGTTGTACTGCTTTTTTTGTTGTTTTCACACCATGTTGTATTGCCCCCCACCTATGTAATACCCTCTTCTAGACGGCCTTTAGGAGTAACCTGCATAAACGAATAAATAAATAAATAAATAAATAAAAAGTGAATAAATAACAAAAATAAATTAGTAAATAAATAAGTAAAATTACGCAGGAAAGTATTGAACATGTAATCAAATAAACGTTAAAGTGTGCAGTAGGGTTAAATGGCTTTTGTTATTTTTTTCAAAATCCCCTACGTCCTTAGTTACTGACTAGGACTACGGTGAGCATATGTGCGGTAACGTTTTCTTTTACAAGCAAACATAAGAGTTCCAGCATATACTCGGGATTATTCTATCGCCTCGTATTCTAGTAGTGCCTTAAGGGGGAAGTCCATGTACAGGTGTCGTGTGCAACTGTAAATATTGATGGGCCGCAGAAAGATGCAGCACATGCACAAGCGGTTCCTCGCTGCAGGAGTTTCAGCTTTCAAGTTTCCTTTCAACAACTGATTTGTAGCACATGTTTACGACATGGAGAACCTTTAGCACCAATAATCTTTTTTTCTGTGAGGCTGTTACTTACGTACAAGGCACTACTGGGAAGAAATATCCTTTCAACACACATAAAATACTACCCAGTCAATTTTGGGCCCCCTCTGGCGCAAAGCACCTGCCGACACTAAGTTTCATTACGTAGTGGCGGAGCTGGTACCGCATATTTTGCCCCTGCAAGGTGGCTTTGCGGACGTACGTATGACAAGCCGCGGTTTCCGAAGTACGACGGGAGTGCACCTTTTTTCTTCTTCTCTGGTCAGGCACTGCCCACTCTAAGCCTTTACCGCTTTTCTGTTACTTTGACTTGAAGTGGGCTGTCATTCATACTGTCAAGAGCGGCATCAAAGTGCGAGAGAGAGAGAGAGAACAGTCTTTAATGAAAACTGGCGATGTCAGCCCAGCTAAGATGCCTGGCTTGCTACGCCAGCGGAAACGAAGAACATGTGCTAATCAATGCCCAGCCAGGTAAAAGGGGTGCTTGAAGCTTCTGTGTTTCCAGTTATGCGAAGCTAATGCATGCTTTCTAATGTGTCGTCGCAGCAAGCACGCTGTGTGCCGCTGTTCCAGTGTTACTCACGGTCTGATGATCATCCACCAACATTTCGAACTGTACTACGTCCTCAGCTCTTTTCAAATTAGCGAACCCGTATGAAAATTCCGATGTGGCATTTATTTCGCCACCTTAACAATACCCCTTTTGTTCTACTTCATTTAACAGGTTGTTTTAGTACTTCGATGGTTGTGCTTCTCTTGTTTTTGAGTTGAAATAGGCTACGACGCGAACTTAAAAGCTTTTAGCTATTGAAGGGCAGCCCAACAATGGAGAAACGTGGTCCGGTTGGAGAGCGAAAGAGCCCGAGAGAGAGAGAGAGAGAGAGAGAGAGAGAGAGAGAGAGAGAGACGGAGGGAGAGAGAGAAGGATAAAATTTAATCACAGTTGAAATCAGCTATTTTTGTGGACGGGGTCTTCAGTCCAAGACTCCTTTGGTACGGCTGGCTGTCTTCGCCCTTTCCGCTAGCAAAAGCTGTGTTTCAGGACAAGAGCTGACCAGCGTACTCTCCCACTGCTCGCGTGAGGGGTTGGGGATGGGGGGAAGATCTCGGTTCAGTTGACATTCCCAGACAATATCGTACAGCGTGCCTGGTGCTTTGCAGTGAGTACATAGGGGATCTTAAAAGAGTTGGGTGGATGGCGTGTAGTCGTGTTGGGTGGGGGTAGGTATCAGTCCGTAGTTGTCTCAGGATTACTTCCTGTTCTTTCATAGCCTGATCGTTGACTGGTGGATAGAGTTGTTCCGCTAGTCGATAATGTTGGGTGATGTCGGCGTATGTGAGGAGCGGTTGCCAGGTTTTCTCCGACTCTTCCTGCAGTGCCCCGTGGGCGAGTACTCGGGCCAGGACATGTGCCGTCTGGTTGCCGCAAAGAGCAGAGTGGGGCGGGGTCCAAATGATTGTGACCTGCTTCTGTGGTGACCGTTGAAGGAGAACCCGAAGCGCTTGTCTTGAAACCCTACCTGCTTGGTATGCCCGGCAGGCGGCTTGGCTGTCCGCAATAATTACTTTGACCTTTGTCCTGGAGAGGGAAAGGGCGATATCCGTCTCTTCAGCCTGCTGGGTGTTCGACGACCGAAGCGTCAGACTGGAAAGGAGGCCGGATGTGGAGGTAACGGCCGCCGATCTTACCTTGTACCTCGCGTATTCCGCCGCGTCAGTATATACGACGTGGTCTTGTCCTCCGTACTGTTTTGCTAGCTATGCGTCTTCCCTCATGATGTTGAAGGGACATGTTCCGGGGTGTTGGACAGACAAGAATTCCGGTCTTTTGTTCAGGCGGGATGTCCACTGCGTTTTCCGTGATGTGCGGCGCCGTGTAACCAAGCGTAGCTAGCGTTTCCCTACCCGTTGAGCTTGCTCAGAGTCTTACTTTCTGCGCCGTTAGGTGGGCTTCTATGAGCTCTTCGATGGTGTTGTGCAGTCCCAAAGCCGTGCGTCGTGCCATAGAGGTGCTTGGAGGAAGTTCCAGGGCTAGTTTATATGCCTTTCTAAGAAGGACGTCTTGCGTTTCGTGCTCCGATGTCCCCAAAACCGCATAAGGAGCCACGTAAACGATTCTGGAGACGATGAAGGCCTGCACAAGACGGACCATGTCGTTTTCTTTTAGTACATGGCTCCTGTTCGCTACCATACGCAGCATCCGAACAATTTGAGCCGTGGTTTCTTGAAGCCTGTTGAGAAGCAGGGTGTTTTTGTAGTTTTTCTGGTACGTCATCCCTAATGTGTTGATTGAGGGTTTCGGTTTGCTGAGTATGCCGTGGAGCCAAATTGTGATGTTGTCTCAAATGTCCCGGCGGCATTTTTGTACTATTTTAGGTTCTCACTTCTCCGGGCCACAACTACATCGGCTGGCGTAGGTGCGGACGACGTCCGCTGCTGTTTGTAGGCTGTCTTGCATAACGCCGGGAGAGCCTTTGGCAATCAAGATCGTTATATCGTCCGTATACAGGGCATGCTTAATGTTGTGGATTTTTTCTAATTGTCGGGGAGGGCCTATCATGGCTATGTTGAAAAGTAGAGGCGATAGCACTGCCCCTTGTGGTGTACTACGACTGCCACACTTTACGGGGGACGACTGGATGTCCCCAATCTTAATGATCGCAGTCCTATCGGACAGAAATGTCTTGATAAAGGAGTACGTCTTTTCCCCGCAACCCAGGTTGCCAAGATTTGTGAGGATTGCTTCGTGCGGCACATTGTCGAACACACCCTTCAAGTCTAAAGCCAGGATCACTTTGAGTGTGGTGCGACTGGGTGCCTCAAATGTGTCCGTCTTCAGCTGCAGTAGTACGGCTTGAGCTGAGAGGTGCGGGTGGAACCCGAACATCGAGTGAGGCATTTGGCCCGTCGTTTCAAGAAACATTTGTATACTGTTAAGAATGACGTGTTCAATAAGCTTTACGATGCACGAAGGGAGGGAAATGGGGCGAAAATTATTCGCGCAGGGTGTTTTGCCTGGTTTTAAAAGAAGATGAATCTCTGCTTCTTTCCAGGCAGGTGGCACCATCCCCTTCTCCCAACACTCGTTCTTGTAGGCAGTCAAAGGCTCCACGGAGCCGTCATCCAGGTTTGTTAGGGCCTTGTTCGAGAAGCGGTCCATGCCAGCGGACGTGTTCTGGTGGCTCTTAAGCAAAGCCGCCCTCACTTCGGCTGATGTTATCGGGCTATGGAGATCTGCACTGGGGCGTCCCCCGTACTCTGGCAACTGCACCCTGGCTGTAGGTGGAAAATATCTTGCTAGCTCCCGTAAGAGGTCTTTTTGCGTGCCAGGAAATTGGTGAATGTTGGCTTGCATCGTCTCAATTGTTTCACTCCGACTTTTAGTACAATCGATTAGGTAGCGGAGAATGTTCCACGTCTTAGATGTACTTAGTTTTCCTTAAAGAGCATCGCACAACTGAAATCAGTTCTGCCTAAGGAGCTCGGCCGCATACGGTCACGCCTCTTTGTTGAGCAAAGCTATTTGTTTTCGGAGTCTCTTGTGCCTTTGCACCTTCCATCTGCGAAGAAGGCTGCGCCTTGCCGCCCAAAAATTAGGCAGGTGTGGGTCGACCGCTGGAATGTCATCGGAGAGGCTGAGTTTCTTCGTGTAGTGCGTGATTACTTCCACGAGTGTCTTCGCCCAGTGACTGATGTCTTCTATCTTTTCTTCTGTTTGACCTCTTCTATGGGAGCGTTGTGCTTGCCAATCAGTACGTTTTGCTACCCCGATGGCCCTACGGAACTGAGCCCCTGGGATTTTCGTCTGTAGTATCATATGATCACTCCCGAGGTTGTCCTTCATATTGCTTCAGGTGGCATTTGGGGCGTGCCTATACGTGCTCGTGCTCGTGCCTATACGAGTGCTCGTGCTCGTATACGAGTTGCTCGTGCCTATACGAGTTGGAGCACTTGGCTCAGATTCATAGTAGTCTATACGAGCTGAACGAGGGCGACCTTCGCGTAACTTGGATATCCTAGATAAAAAATCGATAATCCTTGCGCTCACCAACAAGCTTAACCCTTGTTTTCTATGCTTCCTAGTTCGCGCAAGTGACCTCTACCATTGCGCTTATTAGACCTTCCAGTATTTGTTGCCCTAAGCACTCGAACAGCGAGCTTGAAGGCTCCATTCAACGCCTAAACGCCTCTCCTGAGCATTAGTCCTTACGAATAGTTTTGAAATGTTAACCATACCCTTGAAAAAAGATATCCGTTAATTTGTAGACATTCTAAGTAAAATCAAAGTCCAATCTGAGTGAAATCAATGTCTTAAATACGCGCTCCGAGAGTCGAAAACCCAAACTGCCGAAGGAGAAACCCATTGAAAACTACAGCTCAATCCATATCCAAAGCCGACGCTGGCACATCCAACCCAGAGAAATACGCGGTCCACGCATATGCGGTGATTAAGCGCTCACCATCATCAGCGATTCGGTTGCAATGTGATTGTGTTTTCCAGTGATACGCCGTATGTGTTTGTACGTAAAGACATTCCATTGTCTGCATGTGCGGGATGATTGACGTGCTTTGTAGAAACCCACTCCGTAACTGTGGCTTTACTGGAGTGCGTTGTAACGTGGCCACATCGCCGTCAGTGAGGCAAGAAAGCTCCGCTTTTAGACAGATATACACGAAATCCTTAGCCTTAAAAGGTTAGCATTGTGTTCCCCCCGTACAGAGAGAGAGAGAGAGTGAGAACCACTTTATTGTACAACTGGGATTTAGGGGGTAAATATGGCCGAAGTCTATATGGCTTCGGCGACCGCAGGGGCCCGTGCGGTTATAGTTTCTTGAACCGCCAGGTGCGAGCTCCCCAAGGCCTGTTCCCGGTGGCGGGGCGTGGGGTAGGAGGAAAATGGGCCATGTGGACACTCACAGAGTTAATGAAAGTGGGTATTACGTTGGTGGCAATGAGGGCAGTGGGGTGTTGAAACTTGTGTTGGTGCGTGTGTGTTAGAATGGTTCTGTGGGGGAAGCAGTGAGTTTGTAGGATACGCCATATGTGGTCGGCAGCGTGCCTTAGTGACGGGTGCGGAGGGGGATAGTGCCTGCAGGCGAGTCGGCAGTGTTTGGTGACTTCTCGATATGTTACAATTGCATACAGAGAAGCCGTTGGGACACCCTTGTTAGGCGGAAAAGAGAGGCCTGCTTGGGTGGTCAGCGCTCGAGCTTGATGGTGGGCCACCTCCTTACCACCTATGCCAGTGTGGGCCGGGGTCCACATCAGCGACACCGGTTGGGTGGTGGGCTTCTTACGCAAGATTTGCAGTGCTACTTTAGAGATGGTGCCCGTTGCAAAGTTGCGAAGTGCTTGTTGGGAATCAATGAGAATTTTCATGAGGGAAGAGGTTTGTGTGAGGGCGAGGGCCACTGCCGATTCCTCCGCTGTCCCCGGGAAGTTAGTGAGGATCAATTGGTTGGTGCATCCGCGAGTGAGTTAAGCACTACTGCAGTGAAGGCTTCGTTGGAGTGACACGGTGCAGCGTCCACGTACAGCGTGTGGTCCAATGGTTGGTAGTGGGCGTTGTGGTGTCTTGCTCTAGCTTGTCGTCGGGCCGCATGGAAGGTTGGGTGCATGTTCGGAGGAATAGTCCTGATCATGAGAAGTTGACGTACGTCGTTTGGGATGACCTGAGGTGGGTCGAGGGATACTGGTAGGTTGAGTTCAATCCGTTGGAGGATCTTTCGTCTCGGGAGGGATTGTGACAGTCTGTTTATTTGTGCTGTTATATGGGCCTCGACAAGTGCGTACGGTGTTATGTTCACCCAGGGCGAGTAGTCTTGCAGTCTGGGCTTGTGGGAGGAGTAGCAGCGCGGCACTGTAGGCTTTGCGGAGTAGAGCGTCCAAGTCGCTTCTATTGGCTTTCGTTAGATTCGCGTATGGTAGATGGTAGCAGAACCGGCTTATTATGAAGCTTTGCACAAGTCTGAGGAGTTCCATTTCTGATATTCCGTAGTGTCAGGTATTTGTTTCATGAGCCCGATGCTCTGTAGAGTATGATTTCGAAGGGCACGTTGTGTGACGGTTGTGCTTCTATTTGTTTGGATCATAAGGCCTAACATGCGTGAGCTACTTACATGCGGTATGGGTGATTAGAATTGTTATATGGACGTTTTGTTTGGCAGGGGATTTTGTTCGCAGAGGGTGTAGGATTAAGAGTTCGGATTTGTTCACCGAGCTTGTGAGACCGGCTTGTGTTATGAGTGTGACTGCCGTGGTTCTCCGTTGGAGGACGTCCTCGAGATGGGCGTCGCTGCCGCGGGGTACCTACAGTGTGTTGTCGTCTGCGTATATTGTAGATCTGAGTTCCGGTATATTTCCAGGCTGTGTGCAGTGGGTACCATTGCTAGATTGAAAAGCAGGGGTGAGAGGACATCGCCTCGAGGAGTGCCCCTCGCTGGCATTGGGAAAGTTGGCAAAATGAGTGGGCCTAATCTGAGCCGGGCAATACTGTCAGTGAGAAACGAGATCACGTACGTGTGTGTGCGTTGCCCTAGGTTGACGGGTGTTTTCGCTTGTAGTATTGCTGCGTGGGGGATGTGATCAAAAGCCTTCTGTAGGCATATATATATATAAGGCACGCGCCGCGCGGGATACTCGCCCTCGACCTGAAAGGAGCGTTTGACATTGTGTCTCACGCAAGCGTGTTGCAGAATCTGAACAAGACCAGTTGCGGCCGCAAGACATTCGGCTACATAAAAGATTTTCTGTCCAACCGAACGGCTACCATCAGGATAGGGCACGAGAAGTCGGTCCCTCTCGAGCTAGGTGATAGGGGCACCCCTCAGGGGTCGGTCTTGTCACCTCTGCTCTTCAATCTGGCCCTCCTGCCCCTGACCGATCTACTCAAGCAATGTGACTTAACAAAACGTGTTGTTGAGCTAGTTGGTACATATTTTAAGGAAGACGAAAACGTGGCGCAGACAAGACGTAGACGAAAGAAACGAGGCAGAAACGAGGTAAGACATACTGGCGCCTGTATATGTCTTACCTCGTTTCTTTCGTCTACGTCTTGTTTGCGCCACGTTTTCGTCTTAAGCAAATCGAACGCGTGGACCACGCGTTCTACGCCGACGACATTATGGTGTGGACGGCCCGAGCCGGGTCCGATGCCTGGGTGGAGGAAGCCTTGCAGCGGGCGGCAACGACCGTGCACGAGTACGCAAAGTCGGGCGGACTGAGCTGTTCTCCCCAGAAATCTGAGATGCTCATGATCCAACTGGGGAAACCTAAGAAGGAGCCGCTGCCGATAATGACCATTGCCATCGACGGAACGGCCATCAAGCCAACTCAGCAGATTCGGATTCTCGGCCTACTACTTCAGAGCGGCGGGGAGGCACATGCCGCCGTCAAAAAGATGAAGTATACATCCGAACAGATACTCAGTATGATTCGGAGGGTATCTAACAGAAACGGAGGCCTGAAAGAAGACGATGCCATGCGCCTGGTACGCGCGTTCGTCGTGTCGCGGGTTACCTACTCCGCCCCGTATCTCCAGCCAGCTGACGAAGGCGAATAGGGACACCCTAAACCCGATGCTTCGCAAGGCAACGAAGCATGCACTCGGCATTCCCATATACTCGTGCACGCAAAGGCTTCTAGACATGGGAGCCCACAACACGGTGGAGGAGCTCATGGAAGCCCACCTTTCGAATCAGAGAATCCGGCTCAGTCACACGGAGCACGGACGAGACGTCCTACGCTAGATAGTTTGGCAGATCGAGCCAGTACCCATCAAGGCAGCCCTTTCGGAAGACTGGAAGATGAGCATTTAGCCCAAACCCCTTCCCCGGAGCATGACGCCGGGCAAGGACGACAACAGGCGCAGCACGCGGGCAAAACCAATGGCCTGGAAACTGGAAGTGAACCCCATGGTCCTCTACGCGGCCGCCTCGCTCCGAAAACACAGTGACCGTGCAGCGGCGGTAGTTACGTCCAGAGACCGGCTGATTGTCAGCGTGTCCCTGATGACAACGCACCCCGCAGTTGCCGAGGAAGTGGCCGTGGCCCTGGCACTCGCACAGCCGTGCGTGGACACCGTGGTCACCCACTCAATGACAGCGTACAGAAGCTTCCGCAGGGGGGTAATCTCCTCCGCGGCCCGAGCCATTCTATCCATTGTGCGAGCCAACGGGAAGAGCCATAGAGCTCGTGTGGGTCCCGGCTCACTCGGGGGTAGCAGGCAACACCATCGCCGACTACCATGACCGAGAAATATCAATCCGGGCCGAGCACGAGCCGGAAGAGCTACCGCACCCGGTTACCAGCTTTCGGGGCATTACCCGGCTGTACCAAGAGGAGAGGTGCACACTGCCGGAACTGCACCCCAGACTCACTCGGCAACAACAGACTATCCTGCGTCGAGCGCAGGCGGGATCGCTTGCGCATCCCGTACTGATGAACCGCATGTACTCTGCGGAGCACGATACCCTCTGTCCGTTTTGCAAAAGAGAGAGGAGCACCCTGCCGCACATGTTTGCAGAGTGTGCAGAACTCAAGACCCCAAGACCCCCCCGCCTTTCCTTCCCCACAACACCCCCAATCCCCAATCCCTTGAGCGATGGGAGACCTTGTTGACCATCCCCGCCCTGCCGACTCAGCTCGCACTGACAGACAGGGGCCAGGAGCTGCTGGTAAGATGTGGGTCCCGTAACTAGGGAGCCACCCCATCTGGTGCCAGCGTGCGCCACCGATGTTGTTTTGGGCTCAGTAAAAGTTGATTCTTCCTCCTCCTCTAAGGCAAGGATGGTGGCATTGTCTTTTTTGGAAGGAGCTTGAATGATGACGTAGAGAATTTGTATGTGTGCGTCTTGAATTGATAGTCCTGCGCGGAACCCTATGAGGTTGGGTGGGAGGAGGCCTTGTTCTTCAAGGTGTCTCGTTATTCTGTTGTGTATTATGTGCTCGAGAAGTTTTCCTAAGCAGGACGTTAGGGAAATTGGGCAGAGGTTTTCTAGGTCGATTGATTTCAAAGGTTTACGGATTAGCGAGATGTTTGAATGTTCTCAGATGGTTGGAAGGGTCCCTGCCGTCCAGTGGTGGTTGAGGAGTATCGTGATTGCGTCGAGGGCTTGATCGTCTAGGTGTCTTAGTATCTTATTGGTGAGTTTGTCGAAGCCGGGACGTGTTGCGCGTCGCTGCTTTAAAAAAGGGCTCTGTGTACTGCTGCCGCTTTGATTTCTGTGTTTAGTGTTGGGTTTGGGTCACCTCGGTCGCGTGGGGAGGTATTCACTACTGAGGGGATGTACATGTTTTGGAATGTCTGCTTGTGTTGTTTTCCCGTGGTGGCCTGCGTGTACAGTATTTGGGTCATGCGCTGCGTAGTGCGTGATTTAGAAGCTTTGGGGTCAATGAGTTGGCGCTGGAGGTTCCAGGTGCGTTTCATGGACAGCCCTCCCTCCTTTCGTCGCATACTTGGAGTCACTGTGCTCGCGTTAGTTGCGCGGCATGTTCTATGATCTCCCTGTGTAATTGCGCAAGGCGTTTCTTGAGGGCCTTTCAGTGTTTGTGGGTTCTCCACCGACGTTCTATGCTGCGGTACGCCTCCCTCAAATTGTGTATTCGTAAATCGGCGTAGGGAACTGGCACTTCGGGATCAACAATTTTTTCGTTCTCTTCCTTGCCTGCATTGTTTGGTTGAGTCACCGTTCTAGCTCTTCTTTCGCTTGGTTGGAGAGTGGTGAAACGTTTAGGATCGAGGGGCTGAACGCATCCCAATCAGTGATGTGTTTTTGTTGCGGTTTCTTTATTAGGGTAGATTTGTACGTGAGGGTTGTTTCTAGAATGTAATGGTCATTGCCAAGGGTGTGTAGGGTGGCTGTCGAGGTAATGCCATGTCGGGAATGGGAGAATACGGTATCAGATGTTGTGTCTCTGTGCCCACTGTTGCCTATGCGCCTGGGCATGTCCAGTTCGTTGTATAGAGTCAGTTGTAGTTCTTGTATTGTTTCCCAGGGGAGTCCGCCTTTTTGTTGTTTTCATGTAGCCCCATGTGACATGTAGGGTATTGAAGTCCCCCATAACCAGGAGGGGTTGATTGCCGGCTTCTCGTAATGCTTCCATGAGGGCGTGTTTTAAGTTGTGTTGGATGTTTTTTGGGGGGAGCTGTATAGAATAAGCGCTTGTAATTTGGTGTGGTCGGGTCGGAGAAGATATAGTGTGACGAAATTATGTGAAATAATATTGTTCCAAAAGGCCCGATGTTCTGCACTTATGTTGCGTTGTACGAGAGTAGCTATTTGGGGGTACCCGGGCGTTTGAAAGGTCTGCTATCCTGTTAGTTTCACAATAGCACATGTTTCTTGCTGTGCTATAATCATAGCGGGATTCTAAATGGCTGACAGGTGTGTTTGGACTGAGGGGCGTTTGTCGCGATAGCCTCTACAATTCCATTGCCAGGCAGTGTGTGTTTTATAAGTCGGCATCTTCTTCGATTTCTATTGCTAGGGGGGTAATAGCGGATCGGTCAGTTGTTGGCATTGAGAGTCGTTGTAGTTGACGCTCTTTCATGCATGTGAGTAGTTCATTGTGTAGAGCCTTTATAAATGCCTGCATGGCGGTTCGTGCTGCTTTGAGTGAGTTGTGACGTTGTAAGGACGTTTGTCATTGTGTTTGTAGTTCTTAGGCAAAATCTACTTACACTGCTGAATTAGCACTCTCTGTTTTTTCCCTTCGTTTGAATGGTGGTAATTCTGTGTGGGAGAGTTCATGAGATGATTATTGGTTGCAGGTCTCTTCTTCAGAGGATGAGTGTAGATGTTGTTTTCTCAGTAAGAGATTCTGTCCTTTGAGCTTGGCGTTTTCTTGCCGCAGCTTGAGAATTTCAGCTCTTAGGGCTTGTATTTCTTTGATAAGTGCCTGGTGATTATTGGTTTGAGTTGTTTTGGGTTGTGTTTACGGAGGCGTGCTGAGTAAGGGTTTGGGGAGGCCTTGAGGGTCACCTGCGTGTTTTCGCCTTGAGATGATCGGCTGGGGGAATTTTGAAGGACGTCTCTCTACGTAATATCTTCACGATTGGGGTCTTGCTTCTTTGTAAAGTTTTGTCTTGCTTGGGGTTGGTTTTCAGCCTGGGAGTCTAGGGCGACAATGTCTGGTTGAGGGGGGCGTCGTGGTTGGAAGCAGCGGGGACAGCACGATGCTCAGGTGAGATGAGAGTCTCCGCAGAGTATGCAGTTGGGGTTGCACGGGTGGTTTTCGGTCGGTGTGGTGGAGCCGCACTTGGTGCATAGAGGCGTAGTGGGAATGTGGCGGCAGGCTTCCTTTCAGTGGCCGGGTCACCAGCTGTTAGAGCCGGCTTCTGGTTTCCTCTTGAAAGAGTAGCAGCGTACGATCGCTGCGCTGTAGCGTAACCAGAATGGTATTGTTCCGTTGAAGAGTATTTGCACCAATGAGGAGTGGTGAAGTCTTTTGGCATGCAGTATGTGAAGCACTGGGTTATTGTCAGTTAGGCTTCTCAGTATGGTACTTGCATCGTCCTCTGTTGAAGCATTGAATATGACGCCAACACAAGTGTTGGACAGTCGGGGGATGTGCTTGGAGATGAGGTATGTTGCTTCTTGGTATTGAAGGGTCGTTAGTTGGAGGTATTGCTTTGCTCGCTCTCCTGACGGGGTGCTGATCACAATGAAGTTAGATTTCTGGTTGATTCGGAATTGATCCTCGTTGTTGTGGATGATGTTTGCTTGCCTTTGGACGAGGTCTGCGAGGGATGCTGCAGGAATGGTTTGGATGTCCAGGCTGCCTTGGGGTCGTAGTACAATTTTGATGTGTTCTGGCAGAGGCTCTGCAGGTGGAGGTGGATTCATTTTAGGCTGTTGTCTGCGCTTGCGGGCGTGCTCGCCGGGCGGGGATCTGTGCATAGGGTTTGTGTTCGAGAGCAGCTGATTGCCGGCGTTTTGGATGTCCGGTGTTTTTGCTTGATGACGGATGCGAATCGATACAGGTTCATGAAGGCTTGCTGGGTCTATTGTTTGTCCTTCTATGGTGCATTCCATGGCGTGGTGGTTGTCACGAAGGGCATTGTGTGCAGGCGATGTTCGTTGGGCCGAGCGAGCGCCCGCGTGGTTGGCGAAACCAGCAGGCGCTGCTGCCGAAGTGAGCGGCAGCGACGAACGCAGCTATGGCGTGGCGGCGGCGTCTTCGATTTGGGGGGGGGGGCGAGGAACGTTAGGATTAGCTTGTAGATCTGAGGTGGCAGAGTGAAAACCACTTGTTGTGCAAGTTTCTCTAATCTCAGCTCACTTTGGATGGCATGTGGTAATAGTGGACGTTCAGCTGGCCATGTTGTAGCACATTTTCGGTGGCTGAATCGCTTTGTTGAGGGTTTGGGCGATCACAAAGCGGGGGCGATGTGAAGACACGTTTACTCGTTTTCGCCACCTGGCAGCCTTCTACAACGGGAACTGCGGCATTTCGGCGAATCAACACGCGCTAGCCTGCATTTTTGGCGCAAGTACTGCCACTAAAGAAAAAAGGCTTTACAAATACATTTATACCCTTTCAAAACTTTCTCTTGCTGCTGCGGTGCATTGAAGAAGCTTGCTCTTTTTTTTTCTAGTTCCTCAAGAGTGTTTGTGACGCTGGCAACAAATGCGTTGAGAGGCTACAAACGACCGACATGAAGGTAAATTTATTGGGAACGCGACCGGCTTTATGCGTGAGCTCTATTTACAGTGCATACGGCACAGAACATAGCGTGAAACATTCACAGGGAAAAATACCTCTGTACGAGTTACTGTAATTTTTTTCCACCCCACGTTAGAGTGTTCAGCCTCCTGCTCGCCAAGGCCGCGGGTATCTGTTTAGAAGTATTTCAGAATACAGTGTGATTGCAAACCTTTAAAATCGCACGCCAGGGTCTCCCTACCCTCTCGAGAACATAGAACCTATTCTACTTACCAAATTTAGGGCGACAGCGAGCAATTACAATGTTTCGTTGATGGCTGTTTGTTGAACATGGATACGTAGCCTGAACAGCTAAGTCAGTCCAGCCGGGATAGGTATATGCATTGTAATATTCTTTAGATATAACTTACATCGCCGTTTACGTTGAAGACCTAAAGTTACTTGTGGTTACACAGATGGCTCACCCAGGAGCTACATTGTAGATGTATAATTACCAGTGGTTATAGTGTAGGTGCTGTCGCGTGTGGTTGGCAGGGTGTTCATGCCTCAAGGAATGGGCCCCTTGAGCTTGCGAAACAAGGTTTGAAACATGTAAAAATTACCGATCGGCCTGAAAAGCGCATTGCTTTAAAGACACGTGCTCAGACACATAAATTCGAACCCGGAACCATCGGTTAACCGGAGCAGTCGGCCTACCAACTTAGATAACCAGGGGGTCGTCGTTTGTACCGCGAGAGCGAATTGATCAACAACTCGAAGTGAAGGACGGGTTTTAATCGACCAGATTTAGGGGAAATCCGCAAGGTTCTGTAAGTTTCCGTAGAGCGACTGCTGCGGTTGGTAGAGTGACTGCACCGGTTAAGCGGTGGTCCCGGGTTCGAATCTTGGACCGGGACGATTTTTTCTTCAACTGCGAAGATTCTGAGATAGCTTTACAGCTTTCCTTTGTAGCCGCACGGCTGCATTCAGGTGGATGTCAAACTTTCCTTCGCAGAACCTTACTGCACCTTGAGGGTTTCCTCTAAATCTGGTGTATTAACACGTGTCTTTCACTTTGAGTTGTTGATCAATTTGCTCTCGCTCTACTCACGACCAGCCCCCTGGTTAGCTCAGTTGGTGGAGCGACTGCTCCAGTTAAGCGCTGGTCGCGGGTTGGAATCCTGGACGAGGACGAATTTTGTTTCAACTACGAAGCTTCTGACAAAGCTCTACAGCCTTCTTTTGTAGCCGTACGGCTGCATTAAGGTGGATGTCAAATTTTCTCTCGCCAAAACACACTGCACCTTGGGGAGTTCTCTAAGTCTGGTCGATTAAATAGTTAGCCGCTTGATATAGTAACATCGCTGTTTACAAATGCTGCTTATACAAATATCCCTAAGAAAAATGCACAATTTAGTCCTAAGAAGCAGATAAACAGGCCTAGGAAGTTTTTGAACTGCAACCCTCGGAAAGCAGAATTCAGTTGAATTTTCCCACTTTGGACACCACGCGCCTTCTCTAGGGACTTTTGGCAACCCCACGCCTCCCGTAGGAAGGGCCCGGCTTACTCACTGACTGACTGACTGACTTAATAAATCAACAACCCCAGACACAACTTCTGGACGATATACTTGAAACTTCCAGAGGGTGTTTCTCTCATGGGGTAGGGGCTCTCATAGGAGGGATCTTTTGAACTTGTACCCCTAACAGAACAAAAGAGGGAAATTGTGTTTTCCTAAATTTGTTATCACATCGCTCCCACATTCAAATTTCAAAGTGTTTTTGGCAAATATATATGTAGGCTGTGAGATTCTTTAGGGTGAAGTTTTACGATTTTGCCCAAACCACAACTAAGGGCCCGAACTGGCATTTCGGGAACAGTTGGTTATTTTTAAAGATCTCCCAATATATTTTTAACTGCACGGTACATCTAATTACTTCTTGCTGATGAATGTCACTTCTAAAAATGCACGAAACCAATTTTAACAATTTCGTCCTGAGACGCCGCTAAAAGGGCGAATAGGATGTTTCTTTGTAAACTGCACTCATGACGGAAAAAAAAAGCCCCAACATTTGATGTGAACAGCAGGAAAAACTGCGTGTTGCATAAACTTCAGAACTGAAATGCACATTCCTATTAAGGAGAAGGAGCTAAGTAAGGCTTTAGTTTTTTATGTTACACCCCTGAAAGAGTGAAAGGCCTAAAATATTGTTTCACATATTGTCGTTTGTATTGAAGGCCGGTTGACATATCGAACAAGTTTTGTGTTATATAGGTAACCGATACAAATGTTCAAATACTGTTTTATAAAATACCTCCCTAACAGCTACGTGATAGGGAGAATCAGGATTTGGAAGAAATTACACGGTTTAACATATTTCTCTCTACAAATACACCCGTTGATACGATTACAAATGCTCCCCATACAAATTTCTGAACACTCACTTCGCGATTTCGCCCTAAGAGGCATATAAACAGGCTAGTGGGAGTTTTAAAAATACATACCCCAGGGAGTGGACTTGCGTTGAATTATTTCAAGTTCGAATACCGCGCGCCACCTCTTGGGACTTCCCGTAACAACATGCCTACCGTAGGAGCCCATGTCCTTTACTTTAAAACTGTGATGATTATCTATCACACCTAGCGAGATAACACTTCCGATGGGAGAGAGAGAAAGACAGACAGATACTTTTCGACATGTAGGGTTGGTGCGTGGTGGACGCCGGCCTAAGGATCGCGACAACTTCAGCCACTGTAGTAACTACCTCCCTCTGAACCTGGGGTCGTAACGGTCCAACGTCTTCATCCACTGGTGAGGGAATTCATAGGAAGGGATGGGCCACCTGCTTGACCCCATATTGTGTGTTGGACCATGGCACTTTCACCGCAGCGAACCATACGCCTCTAGCAGGAGCCTATGTATTGACAGCAGGCAGGAGTTCTTAACTGTGTACAACTCCAAGGTGCAATAACTAATTATGACAAGTAAGAAAGAACTCAGCACATGTAAAGCGAAGTAGTGTGGTTAACATAAGGGTTCACCCGGTCATCGCAAGAGAATACCACTAGTTGTTTATAAAAATAAAATCACAGCCCCTTTTCATGAAAAAGATGTTGAAACAACAAAAAAAGAATTCTTCATGAAAACGTGTTCGCTCCAATATCTAAAATCCAAACTGCTGAACTCCAAAGCCAAGTCTATTTCAACTTCACAAACCCAAAGGAAGGGCTGAGGAACCGAAATGCGATTATGGACCGTTCAGCATCATTAGCCATTCGAATACAACGGTAATCTGTCTTCCAGTGACATGTTGTATGGTGTTTTTCGTCTACCTTCAATTGCTCACGCATGTGGCATAATCGTTGCGCCTTTGCAGAAACCCAATAAATACATGTGGCTTTTCTACGGTGCGCTTATCCATAACTACATCCTCGTCATTGAGGCATAAATGTACCGCTTTAATACATTATACTGATGTATGGTAGCATGGCCCCACATGAAAGGGCACACGATTGCAATTCCTTTACATGAGCCTGCAGGGCCAAAAAGAACATTTTCCATCACCTAGGTGCAGAAAACCTTCTCGCTTCGTACATTCGACTGCATCGTATCTCATATTTATTGTTTCTCGCTACATAACGTTTTTCAGTGTCAGTATCCCACTTGATTTATTTCAATATGTTTATCACTTACACGCAATCTGTGTTTATGGAGGGGGCATCCGCTACTTTCCAAGAAGTGTAAATTTTTATTGTCCTTATGCAGGTGATCACTCCTTGCGTACGGGACAAGATGTGGGAAATGTGGGTACGTGAGTGACCGTATTCGTGCATGTAATTTTCGTTACGGTGGTGAGTAACGTGCATATTCAGCCTTTTGAACGTGTTTGCTATCTTATGAAGCGTAAGCCAGCAGCCTCTTTGTGGTTAGTTGAATGGTTTCGCAGACAGGTGTATATATAAGAAAAAGTAAAATACCCCTTGGTGTGTATTTGAAACATTTCGCTTTTTTGACATGCGGTAAAACAGTTACTAGTTCACAAGTTCCACTCATCAGCCAGACCAGAGTAATTGAGAACACGTTCGAAAAAAAAACATATTTCCAAACGTGCCTTTACTCTGTGAAAAAACACTGTTGCTTTCGTATGCCGCCGGTGAGGGTGACAAAATAACGTAGAATACACGGGGAAATTCAGTGCCCCACCACGTTCATACAGTGTTGGTTTTGAGCCGGCCTGCAGCAGGCAAGCTGCTATTACGACTTCAAATTTATGCAGCTATTTCACGTTAAGTAGGAAATATATTTAACCAGCCAGCTACCCCCAGCGCTACGTTCTGCAGGATTTGATGGTCATCTTCAATTCAACAAGAATTCGACGAGCGTTTTGAATACAAGGCTGAAAGAAAAACTGGAATGCTTGGAAAGACTTCGGGCGTACAGCGAATCGTAAGGACTAGTAAGGATCGTGCCGGGTGCAGACCATGTATTTATCCAATAAGGTTCTCAGTGAAGCATCATGTTAAGTAACAACCTGTTTTTCAGATGTACACCCGGTGGCTAAACAAGCCAGGACACGCCGGCGCATGGCAAAATGCATCGCCGCGACATCGAACGTTGCACTTCTGCAGTGTCGAGACACCGATGTGCGCGTGCACGTGGAACTCCTGTATACTCGCCCCGTATTTTCTTTCGCTTCAAGCAACAAAGCTGAAAACACTGGGCGCTTGTCGTTAGGAGTAGCTTGATTGATTGATTGTAGGGTTTAACGCGCCGACGCAACGCAGGCGATGAGGCGCGCCGTAGTGGAGGGCTACGGATTAATTTTGACCACCTGGGGATCTTTAGCGTGCGCCGAAATCCCGTACACACAGGCGTTTTTGCTTTTCGCCTCCATCAGAAAAGCGGCCGCCGCGGCCGGGAATCGAACCCGCGACCTCGTGCTCAGCAGCGCAACGTCTTAGCCACTGAGCCACCGCGGCGGGTGAGTAGCTTGATTGATTGTAGGGTTTAACGCGCCCACGCAACGCAGGTGATGAGGCGCGCTGTAGTCTAGGGCTCTGGATTAATTTTGACCGCCTGGGGATCTTTAACGTGCGGCGAAATCTCGAACACACGGACGCTTTTGCTTTTCGCCTTCATCAGAAAAGCGGCCGCCGCGGGCGGGAATCTAACCGGCCTTCTCGTGCTCAGCAGCGCAACGCCTTAGCCACTGAGCCACCGCGGCGGGTCCCCTAGCGGTAACGTTTTATGCTCAACACGCCACGCTCGCACATGCTTCGTCGGCGGCGAACGGCGTGGGTGAAGCATACTTTGCTCTATCTGCCTGGCTCTGATAAAGGGCACATTGCAAAGAGATTTCAATATCTCAGTTTTAAGGGCGATCGCGTTTGCATTACAGTGTAAACGCGAAACTTTTGGTCTGTGTCTGCGTCAATCAATTCAACGCGTATTGCAGCCTATTACTATTTTTGTTCTTTTTTGCCAAACCGATAACCACGCCGATTCCAGCTTGTGTTTGTTTTCGTCAATACCTGCTTTAGGACTTGTGCAAAGTGTCCTATCATCAGACCTTATTCAAATAATTTATTTCTCGCCTTAGTTTTTTCCGTTTTGGTGTGCTCATTTTTATTGCCAAGCAACTCCAAGTTTTAGGCAAAAAATACAAAGACGCGATGGGATATATTGGCACAAAATCGTCGCCGATACGGGCTAGACATGTTATCTGTTGGATCGACGAAGAGTGAGCACGGCAGACTTCGCCGCCGAAGCTGGCCGTAGCGTGTGCGAACGAGACATGTTGGCGAAGAAAGTGACACCTATGGCCAAACGCTGAATGTGGTCAGCTTGGCTGCTGGAAGTGAAAGAAAAGACAGGGAAGCGAGAGTGGTTGGGGGCGCACGCGCACGTGGATGTCTCGACACCAGTAGCGCAACGTCAGATGTCGCGGCGATGCATTTTGCAACGCGCTCGCGTGCTCAGGCTTTTTTTGCTGCCGTGTTTACGTCGTGCTTGTAGCATTCGGAAAGAGTATGTTCGTGACACGCTTTTGACACCAGATGGATGCCAGTGCTTTCAAAAACTAAAACCACAAGAAAGCCTGCACCTGGCCAGAAAACACAGTTTTTTTATTTTGTTTTTATGAACTGCTCTATGAATACATTTGGCGGAAGGATTGCCAGCTGATCTCTAGGTAGTGTTCTAGCCATAAACATTGTGCTAATGTCACTCCAGAGTATGATACAGACGCGAAGGAAGGCTCTTGACACAGAATGTCTTGCCTTGGATCGCGCGCCTAAGGGCTCCAACGTTGTCCAGTACAAAATTTAAGTTGTACGATCTCTACACGTGCTATGTCTAACTAAGGCACGTCTTTTCACAGCATGAGTCGGCAAACTCTCCTCCCAATTTTTAACAGTCCCTTCTAATGGAGGCGAAAAGAATGAACGTTCCTGTGAACGAGATTTAGGCGCACGTGCCTAGAACACACCACAGATAACGATTGTCTCTGAATCAATCAATTTCCAAATGTGCAACTGCGTAATTTGTTCCGTCAGAAACGCACAAACAACGCGGAGGGGCTCCTTAGCAGTGAGAACGCCTTTTCGCAGGACAGCGGTATGTTTAGCCCAACACACCAGAAAAAACAGCACCCGGTGTCAAGTGGTGTACTTAATTAATTTGAAGTAACAGACTAAGTATAATATGCTATATTAGGTTTTAGGGGGGCCACGTGTTTTATTTCTTTTGAGAGAGAAAAAGTAACCTGCTCAGACCTGTTCCTTGTGGAATCTGCCGAATTGCTGCTGCTGGATCCCTGAAAACGCACATGACGGGGTGTCGCCCTGTTTGCAGAGGCAGGTGAAATTTGTATAAGTAATGCGTATATTCGGAAGGAAAGTTAGGCATCTTTTGTTTCGTGAGATTACAAGAGCCAGCTGCGCCCCTTTTTAGTAAACGTAGCAGGCATTTTTATAGTTTGGGAAACCTGAATAGTGTGTACACACGTAAAGCTGGAGGCGAAATACTGGCGTTGATTGTGGGTGTGCTCAGCGGCAGAACTGCCGAAAAGTGTAGGTCCCACAGACTGATTATAGAGGTGTGTACATTTCTGAAAACCACTCATCCTGAAATAACGAATATTTTTGTTCACTGCCGGAGATACGAATTGTTTTACTGGCCGAGTTTCGCCAGAACTGGTTTTTGCACAAGACCTGTTGAGGCAAACCAGACAGGGGTTAAGGAGCATGGGGCTGAGGATACCTCCGCGCGGTACACGTATCAACCAGCATGAAATCTATGCGGGAACTTCTTAGTTGAATGAAATAATTACGTCCCCGCATACGAAAGGGATAGAGTACCAATTCTGCACTCCAAATGCAGTGGCGTCCTGATATAATTTTTCGGAGGTGCCAGTTTCCGAAGCTGGGGTTGCTGCGAAAAGTCGCTAGGTAAATGAAAAAATTGCTGAAGAGGTGGCGCTGGAATACACGGCCATACCATAACGGCCTATTTTGTGATGCCTGACGCAGCATTTGGTACTTTAAAAAGTGTGGCATTTCTCGAGGTTATCGGGCGCAGCTCCCGCGTGCAACTGGGCTGCGTGCGATGGGGTCAAACATTTGTCTGCCTTGATTCAAAGGCGGGATAGAGTGACTGAATGGCCATGACGCAGTGAAAAATACTTCACCCAAAAGCTTGGGGCCATGTTACTGCACCAAATGTCGCACGCTGCTTATACATGCTTTCACAACTTTCACTTGCGTTTATGCAGGGTGACCACCCTCTGTACAACGTAGAGGCAAAAAAACAAATAGAAAAAGGGATGGTAAGTGTCTCATACCGCAACTGATCTCTACGGTTTTTAAATATAGCACGATGGGCTTTCACGTTTCAAATCACCAGGATTTCTGTACTCGCAAATTTAGATCTTCGGCGAGTATCGAATTGTATTGGCGTATTTAATAACAAAGAATTACTGAAGAAATCTCCGAGTGCTCTTATTGGAGGTAAACAAGTCACCCACTCCTCGAAAAGTTCATATTAGCATAAGCGATGGTAAGCGCATTCGATATGTCTTACGCATTTCCGAATCCACTCAAGCTTTTTTTTCTAACAAAAGGCACTTCCGAACTATCGCAAAGTTGTTTGGAGCGTTTACGTAATGACGCCTCCGATACCCCCTTCAAATTTTCGCTTCGCCCAGGCACTCGTGTCTGTTTTGTTTTAAAAGCACTTTTTGCTACAATATTATTCTATTTGAAGACAACACGTTACCTTAACCTGGATGCATCGAACCATTTTGGCTTATCTAGACCCCGAGATATAGAATTTCTTTGATTTTAGGTATGTGCCGCGAATGCTGCTGAGGACGCCAAAGTTGCCTGGCTCGCCACAGACATGGCACTACGTATTACCGGTTGATCTCTCCCCAACAACAAGGAATGTGAGTAGCCGGTATGTGTAAGCAGCAATAAATACTTCCTTCATGGCACACTGTCCAAAATATCCGTCATAATACAATGGTAAATAAGCCAAGGAGTAAAATTATTGTAAGTATTCTAATATCTTTATGTAAGGACGCGCACCAGGAAGAAAGTAAACGCAGCCGTTTTTGTCATCCTTTTTTAACAATGCCAAAAAAACAAAACAAGTACAGACAATATAAAATATGCGACAAAGGTGCTTTATGATTAAACTCTCTGTTAGAAATGTGCGCGCAGATAATCTGCTAAAATATTTGTTAGGTGATTTGTCTGAAAGGAAGGCACGTTGGCTTCATAAGAGGAGCAGGAAGTATGGGCAAGCGGAGTATATGCACTCCCGAGGAGAGCTGTCAAGTTAGCTAAAGTTACGAAATATTTTACGATGACGTTTTATGAGTACCGTTGGACGACACCTCACGTATCCAAAGGCCATGATCACGGATCGAAAAACGGCCGTGCCAACCCAATTACGGATTGCACGTGGTCGGGAGAGTAGAAGAGCGACAGTTGGGGTATTTGAAAGGCTTCTAATGTTGTCGTGGGTCAACGGGTCGCAGGCTACGGGGCGGTGGTTATGCGGACGCAGAGCAACAATGACGACCTGGTCGTCTCGCCCTGGTGCATACGTTTGCTACGTTCGAAAACATGTGGTGTGATGAAGAGGACGTACACTATGCAGATAGACCTGCCCAGTTGATGGCTGCACTTGAAGCAGGGGGTTTGGGTTCTGGGGAATAGTGGCTCGACGTGGTCTCTTATGTCGGTTTTTCCCAATGTTCATGTTTTCTTTTTGTGGTGGGTAAGTTAGGGCAACGTGGCCTTGGGTGCAGCAGTGTTGAAAGTCTGTGATAGAGCTTGGAGGACGCGGTTAGAGGGGAGTGCGCAGGGCGCCTCGTGAACTCCCACGTTGCATTCGATCCCTTGGTGATAAGGAATCGAATTTAAAGTGGTAGTTTCGTCGCCCTGTGGCGACGGCCCGTTTTTATCAGGCGTGCTGAGCATAAAATCTTCTGTCTAGACTAGGAGGCTTCAAGCGGATCTTGGAAGTCTATCGACGCGCGTAGCAGACATCTTGATTTCACGCGATTGGAGGACCTAGAAATTGCACGGCGTTTAAGCGCTGCAGACTCGTTTTATAGTGTGCCGGCTACTAAGCTGTATTCCGTGATAGCAAACAGGATCGCCCGGTATAAAAGCTTCCACAAAGGCTGCATCCGTGTACAAGAGCTTCCTGCGTGGCGATGCCTCAACAATACGCCGCTTGTGGCGGGTGAAAAACGGTGCGCGACGTTGCCGTTGTCGTGGAAGGAAAACGTGTACGATATCTTCCGGCGTGAGCATATCTTGCCCTGCCTCGTGTTTTTCAGGGTTTGTTTGTGACCTTTGCAACTGGGAAATACAAAGGTCTGGTGAAAAGGGAGATCGTGGAATTATGCTTGAGGAATGCCATAACTTTCGTGAGCGCGCCTATATAAAATCGTTCAATTTGAACGATACTTTGGGAGCGCGTTTTGTGAGCGCGGAAAGTGTGAGCGTTTATTGGTGTCTTGACTCATGAAGAAGACTCATGGAATTAATTATCTGCTAATCGCTAGTGGAACCAATCTCTCATCTGTACATACCCATTATAGTCATCATTTGTGGATTATCATCTTCGTCTGGGCTCGTTCTGCCGAGTCACCGAGTTCCCTGCGGGCTGAGTAAAGAGACGTGCCTTGGAATTACCGTTCCCTTGTTCCAGTCTGCTCTCCTCTTACAATATATATATATATATATATATATATATATATATATATATATATATATATATATATATATATATATATATATATATATATATATAGCGAATCAGAAATGGGAAATGCGGATTAAGACGGAATACAGGTTGGCAGTCAAGAAAACCTCGGAAAGCAAAAAAGGGGGGAGTGCGGTAGGTCATAAAAACCGATGAAGAATTTTTTCAGTAAGTAAGTGGTGAAAAAATGCCCGCCGGGTGGGATCCGAACCCACTACCTCCAGAATACCGATCTGGTGCGATGACCACTACGCTACCAGCGGGGCTGTTTCCCCAACACTTTCCTGGTATTTATGTTAAGGTATTTTTTGTTTCCTGCACCAAAGGATGGTAGCCAGCGCCACTCGGACCACTCGAGTGAAGGGGACCTTCTTTTTAACCCGTGGCCGTGACTTGAGTGTCTATGACATGTCGAGAGTGGTCGACCAGCGTTGAACCCTCTTAAGCTACCTTTGGCACCGAGACTGCCAGAACAGAGGCCTTCGCTATGCATATAGCAAATCAGAAATGAGAAATGAGGGACTCGGTGAATTAAGACAGAATAAGGGTTGGCAGTCAAGAAAACCTCGGAAAGCAAAGGGGGGAATGCGGTAGGTCATAGAAACAAATGAGGAATTTTTTGAGCCAGAAAGAAGGTTGTGAGAAAATGCCCGCCGGGTGGGATCCGAACCCACGACCTCCAGAATACCGGTCTGGTGCGATGACCACTACGCTACCAGCGGGGCTGCTTCCCCACCGCTTTCTTGGGTATTTATGTTAAGGTATTTTTTGTTTCCTGCACTTGGGGGTGGTAGCCAGCACCACTCGGACTACTCGGGGTGAAGGGGACGTCCTTCTTAACCCCCGGGCCGTGGCTCGAGTGTCTACGACATGTCGAGAGCGGTCGACCAGCGTTGAACCCTCTTAAGCTACCTTTGGCACCAAGACTGCCAGAACAGGGCCCTCGCTATGCATTTAGCGAATAAGAAATGGGAAAGGAGTGGCTCGGTGAATTAAGACAGAATAAGGGTTGGCAGTCAAGAAAACCTCGGAAAGCAATGGGGGGAATGCGGAGGTTATAGAAACAGATGAAGAATTTTTTGAGTCACAAAGAAAGGGGTGAAAAAATGCCCTCCGGGTGGGATCTGAACCCACGACCTCCAGAATACCGGTCTGGTGCGATGACCACTACGCTACCAGCGGGGCTGTTTCCCCGCCACTTTCTTGGGTATTTATGTTAAGGTATTTTTTGTTTCCTGCACTTGGGGGTGGTAGCCAACGCCACTCGTGTGTTCGGATCTCACCCGGTGGGCATTTTTTCACCACTTTTTTTCTGACTCAAAAAATTGTTGGACGAAGCAGCAGTGCGACCACGGCGTAGAAAAAATGACCGAATGGAATGCTACTCATCTCTTCTTCAGTTTTAGAGTCCGCGAATAGGGGGCCTTCCACTACATTCGCTTGTTAGAGAAAAAAGTTATATTTTTCGCCTTCAAGCATAAAAAGGCAGGTTTCAATCGTGGCCTTTAAGCATTCAATAGCGGACATGCTCTACTGCTCCACAATTGCAGTGTGCGGCGTTTGTGCTTCACTTTCGTTAGTTTAAACTTTCCTTAATTGGAGGTGAGATGGCATCCTCTTGGAGTACAAATTAATAAGATTTTACTGTATAAGCTACAGAGAAACATAATACCGGAGGAGAAATAAGAACACAGCATTGATGATGGTTTCTTCTCTCCCACACATAACCAATATATCAGCTTTATCACAAATGATCAACACTAATACATAATCTGCAAGAAATATGAAAATAGCAAGCAATAGGTCATTTAAAAAAATTACCACTTTAGCACTTGCTGGGAAGCAACAGCAATGAAAGGTCCGCGGAGCTCTGAAGCAATCTTTTCAAATCTCGTGAGAAGAATCCAGGTCTAGAGTACCAGGCCAGAGTACCAGTTCTAGAGTACCAGGCTTCCACTGATCTATGTGTCAAGTCATCAGAGGCATAGCAGTGTTTATAAGTTTAGTATATGCACTCACCCAATGTGTTAATAATGCATTCATTTGAGGATGGCCGTGGAACATATCCCTTTGAAACAAATGCCTCCGAAACCAACTACTAAGGGAAATTATTACAATGGTCGCGGTTCCGGTAACGTTTTTTTTTTTTTCGAGGGAGGACTAGGCAGTGTTTGAGGTGCAGATGACTTCATTTCTTTTTGTGGCCTTCTCCTTCTTAGTCTGAGTACTGATTTGGTGGTGCAAGGAGTGTTTATGCATTTGCTGCTGCTGTTAACTCTGTGGACTGATTAGATGCTGCTGAGGGAGTGGCTGCGCTTACCACTGCCATGCCCGCTGTTGAATTTCAGAGGCTTGTTTCGAGGTGAAGCTTTGAGATCATTCCTTTAGCTTCATGTTTTTCTTGCTCTCCGCGTCCCCTTTAAGCAGAGGGCAAATAGTATGCAAAGGACCGTTGCTTTTCTAAATCAACATTAAACCCAAGTACTCAGCTCTTGGGTAGAAATTCGTTCTACCTATACCAATAAATGAATTGCTTGGTTTGCCTATCCTCAGCCTGGGACAATGTAATTGGCCCTGTAAGGTACGGTACATGAATACACAGAACCATTTCACTTGACAGTGTGTAGGTCAGTGAAAAGTGATAAAAAACCCCTGTATAGAGTTGAACAAGCGGCTGGCAGCTGCGGCATGCAATAAGATGAAACCTAAAGGAGCCATGACGACAAAATACAAGTTTGTTTTATTTTAAATATTTCGTGTTTTATAGTGTCCCCTGCAATTGTCCGGATGCAAGCGATGTTTTATTCACTGAGGAATTAATCCAGTTACATTAAAATTTTGACTTTCCCGCTAAATCGTGTGTTTTCGTTGTCTGCAATGACATCACAGGAACCGACCGCTCTGCAGCCGATTGGAAAGCCTTGTTTAACGTTAGTAAACCTAGATGGCGCTGCGATACCGTGGCAAGTCATTTTCTGCCTCGGGTTTGTTTTTGACCGTATTTGAACCTGGCTTGTTTTTGTTCAGGGAGAAAATAATCGTTTCGTGAAACAGAGTGCTCGCTCGACAAATATGGTCACAAAATTCATGGTGGTCTGCGCGAACGGAAACAACACACGAAGAAGAAAATTGACGACACAGGCACTGTGTCGCCTATTTGGCTTGCGTCAATCGGCCAGTGTCGTCTAAAACTACCCCAAAGCCCTGCACTCTTGTGAAGCTAAACCAAGCATAGTTCGCGCAGTACCAACAGCAGGACGCATCGGTACTTCTATGTTTACGTGTGCTTTCGTAACTTCCGCTGTCGGTCTCACCATTCTTACTGCTTAAAAAAGAATGTGGCCTAAAGTTAAGCGCAAATAGCCCGTTCGGCAAGCTTATAAGCTCTGCCTAATTTGCGTTAGCTTTTGCCGGCCTCGGCCAATCGCAGAGCTGGCTGGTATGACATCATAGGTTCTGTTGCGAGAAATGAGCGAATTGGCCGCATGGCTTTTCCCTTTTTTCCTAAATATACAGCTTATTTGAGCGAAGTTTACGTTAGAAGTGGTGTCAGTATGATTATAACGAGACAATCTTTTGAATGAACCAAACTTGTGTTTGGTTCATTGGTTTCCAAGAGGCACATTGATAAAAAACATCCGTTTTTGTGACATGAGTGGCATTTTGCATTTTCCGCTTTTCACATTTTCCACTTGGCAGGTCGACCGTGGTTGCCGATTTCCACCGATCATAAAGACAAAATCTATATCTACAATCACAATAAAAAACTACATATTTCCCCCAATTTTCATCATGTTCATGGCAAAAATAAACGTTTTTGGTTAATGACCAGTGCACTTCCTTAAGGGCCCTGAACCCATGCCACCAAGAAATGCGCCTGGGTTTAGGGTCGCTGCCTTCAACTCCATCTACTATTCCAAAGATGCAGACAACTCCATCCACTAGTCCAAAGAGGCAGACTGATAAAACGCATCCATTTTTGTGACATGAGTGGCGTTTTGTATTTTCCACTCGACAGGTCGACCGTGGTTACCGATTTCCACCGTTCTTACCTCAGGACCTATCTGTGCACTTGACTCGGAATGATCCTGCTGCGGTTTTCTTTAGACCTATTTTCCACGAGGTGTAAATCCCACCTTGTTGATGGCTACCAAGCCAGGGTGAACCTCTGCTTGCTGCTGCTTTACTGTTTTAGGTTGGCGTATAGAGTCTATAGCCTTTTAAAGTGTTAGGTCGTGATTGAGCAGTGGTCTGGCAGACATCTTGTCATAAATTACGACAACTAATCATTCACAACCAGCTTCTCTTGAAGGTTGCTGTAGAATGCTGGGCCAGTGCATGAAGCGATGTCACAGTCTTCAGAAGACTCTTCTTGAACGTGTGTGTTGTAGCGTGCTCAATCGTATTCAAAGAAATTTCGATGATATGATTCTGTGCAGGGCCGTAGCCAGAAATTTTTTTCGGAGGGGGTTATTGGTTTTGGGAAGGGGGTAGTTTTTGCCAAAAGCAACAGTAAGTATTGCTCACGCGCTGCCTGGAAAAGATTTCGGGAGCGTTTTGTACCCGCAAACCCCCCCTCATGCTACAGCCCTGATTCTGTGTGATACGAATTTCTGAGAAGTCCTCGAAAAATACTTGTACGCAATGGGCAAAATTTTGGCTGTTACGAATGGACCTTTGCGGCCCGGAGGATTATATAAAGGAGCTGGTGAGGCGCTTGACGTGTGAGAGTTGCCGTGACCGCCGAGTAAGCAACGGCAACGTACAGGTACAGGCTCCCTCTTCCCTCTGTATCAGTATTTCTCTGGGAACGGTCATACAGTCTCGCCATTCTCTTTGTCGCTGTTTCTCCGAGGATGGCCGGGCTGTTGTGGTGTGCGTGCATGCATAGCGCGCCGAGTTTACTGGAGCCGTGCAGGCGGGATATGGGCAATGCCACTCCGGGGAGAAGAGTGCCTTGATGGCTTTAGGCAGGCAGGCGCTTAAGATGCAATCAGCTAGCGACTCAACTTCAGTTTGTTTCTGACATCTCATTGGTAATGGGTGGGTGGCCGCCCCTTCCGACTGCAGGGACTTTTGACCCCATTCTCGCCATTGCCGCCATCTCGTCTTGGGGGTTGTTCGGTTGCTGAGACGTCTGTGCGAGGTTTTTTTCTGTGAACAGGCTTCCCCCAACCAAATCAACCAGGCTGTCAGCTATGTCGCGCAAAAGGAAAGCGGTTTCAGGAAGAAGCTGGAGATTCTCAGTAAGGTCAACAGCAAATCAAAAAGGAAGTGCAGCTACTTGGCAAGAGAGCCTGGCCTGCCGCCGTCGCCATTGTGTGCGCTATCGTTGGGCAACGTGACATGATTTTGATGGCGTGAACGTCAAGCAGGCCAAGACAGCCAGGCATGTCAAGGTTGAAGACGTCCTCCTGACATGGTTCAAGGAAGTGACTGTGGCTAGAGTGAACATTGACGGAAAGGAGGACTGCGGCAAAAATGAACAAGCACCGTCAGCGAGTGAAACCCTGCATTCCGTATATGTGTTGTGGTGTGCGGTGAGTTTGGACATCATGAGTCAGGAGACAAGTGCAAAGTTTTACGTGCTCCAGAAAGGACAGCTTTGCGACATGGAGGTTAAGAAAAAGCAGAAATACATCTGGGATTTCTTCACATAAAAGTAACAAAATCAATATTCAGAAACCTTGTTTTGTGCTGAATTTTTGGTCTGTGTTGGTTCATACGAATTTGGATGCAGCGAACGTTTTTTGCAGTCCCACGAGATTTGTATCATCAAGATTCCGCTATATCATGCTTCAGTAGGAAATGAAATATTTTTTAAAATGGCCCATCATGACACCTAATTGTTTTGTTGCATCTGCGGCAAGCTCGGATGTGTTAAAAATGGCATCGGCCTGTCACCCATGATGCAACGCAAGGCGCCTACTCGGTGTTAGTCTCCGTGCCTAGGCTTGATGGCATGTAGAAATAGGCGAGGTAGTTTAAAAATTTGGCAGAGACACTTGTGACTGGTTGTGCATACCCGCCGCGGTGGCTCAGTGGGTAAGGCGTTGCGCTGCTGAGCACGAGGTCGCGGGTTCGATTCCCGGCCGCGGCGGCCGCTTTTCTGATGGAGGCGAAAAGCAAAAACGCCCGTGTGTACGAGATTTCGGCGCACGATAAAGGTCCCCAGGTGGTCAAAATTAATCCGGAGCCCTCCACTACGGCGCGCCTCATCGCCTGCGTTGCGTCGGCGCGTTAAACCCCAGAATCAATCAATCAATCAAATCAAAACTGGTTGTGCATAAGAATGCAAAAGCCGAGTAATGGCGTCACAGCTCCACCACACCCCTTTACAGCAGAGTTCCCCACGTTGGCAGTCGTGCTGTACTATCCCTGCATGGCGAGTAGCCACCTTGCCAGCTCATAAAGCTGGTGTGTCGCTAATGTCGGACGGAAAACATGCCCGGGTCTACCAGAATATAAAATATGTTGCCAATTGGAATAGTGACATCAGATGATGCCTTTGGTCCCAGTACACTTGTTTTGAGCTGCCGTCAACCAGCGCCACTCATCCAATGCCACATGAAAGTGACACAGCAGCTGTCTTGCTGATGGCAAGGCTTGCTGTAATGCAGCCTTCTCTGCACTTGAATTATCAGTCATCAAGACCCGTAGGCCTGCAAAACGGTAAATCGCAGCTTATTACACATAACAGGCCATGTGGAAGGATACGCAACTGTCTTACAACAGCAGGTTATACATGCTTCATTTCCATTCCTTCTTGCAAATAGAAAATTTTTGCATTTGTTGAAGACAACCTACTAATACTACTTCGAAGCCTAGGACACTAACTGAGAGCAACGCCACTCTATTCATTAATTGACACTTCAAGTTTGCCTTCAAGGCAAGATTTCATTCAAATTTAATTGTTCTGGAGTCAAACCCAAGCACCGACTTCGCAGGACACTCATCTGAAGTGCATTACACACTGCCACGGCTTGCTTGAAACAATGTCATAACATCCCTTATGCACACTTTATGACATCATAACGTCATAGAGATGCTAGTTTGCAGTCTTAAACAGTGGCCATAAGATTTTGTCACCTGCTTAGCATGCAGATGCACGCCAGTCAATAAACAGATGGTATAGAGAAAATATGGACCAATTTGTTTGATCTAATTTCTGACAAGCAAAGTCACATTAAATATTAACAATGGAATCGTCTTTAACATTTTCAACTTGCACACTGATTCTCAAAGCCAAGAAAATGGATAGGTGTCGTTTAGCAGCTTTAAGGCTGCTAGGCAACCCTATGTGCTTTGCTCGTTGTGGAGCAGCACTATGATGGGGATTCCACTTGCCACCGGCACCACCGTGCACCTGGTCACGTCGCAGGAGGATGTCAAGTGAATGAAAATGATGTCCCACGCCACGTCCAGTGCCTGGGCTCGCCACATGATGGGTGTCGCCACCAAAACTGCCCAGCAGGCACTGCTGTCCCTCCTGCTGACAGTCATGGTGGTGTCTGCGAATTGCACAAGGAATCAGTTGCACTTTCACAATTAAGTGCCCCTTAAATAATTGTGTTGGACCCTCACGGCTGTGGAATCACCTTCTGTACATTAATAAAACTGGCCATGTACAGTAGAACCCTGTTTATACGTTCCCAGTTCATACTATTTCCGGTTACTACGCTGTGAATTGTGAACGCTAAAAATGCTCCATAGCATTACGGTGTTTTTTCCTGGTTACTACGTTCCTGGATAACACAATTTCCCGGTAAGTACGTTGGAAATTAAAAAAAAAATGTCCAACAACGACGGGATGATACATTTTACGGTGGACAAAAAACGTGCTGACAAGTGGGCGGACTGAGCCTCAGTGCACACGGCGCAATAAGCAGGCGCCGAGTGGCGGTCGGGCTACCTGGGTCACCTTGGCTGCTTTCCCGCAGTGCTGGGCTTGCCTCAGTCACTTGGTAATGCGGCTGCCTTTACCCAATGTTGCCTGTATAACCACATCCCAACGTGCAAAACGCTAACCCTGGAAGAAATCACAGCGTAATCACGCTATGAAGCAGCACTGGCACAGGGCAAAACCTCCGAGAAAGATCGCGGTGACAGCGGGGCGGAAGAGGTGGCGTCTCCAACGGCTATATATATGATCAGGTCGTAGTCGGCTTAGAAGCGGTGCGGCGTTACTTTCGCATGAAGGACAATCTCAGTGCGGACAAAAAAGTGGAATGTTTAGAAAGGGAGCTCTTGCTCTAAAACAGCCGCACCATGCACCAGAAGATGTTGACAGGCATGTACAAGTGAAAAAGGCCATTAAATGCTCATGTTAGTCTCTCGATGGCTTTTTTACTGCGGAGGATCATACGTTTGCCCAGATAGAACGTTTTTCCCTTGCGTTTTCTTTAACGTATCTTTGAGGTTCTACTGTACGTGCTCACTTCACCGAAAATATTTGGTAAAGACAATATTGGTCAGCCGCTCTTGCCACGTAAACGACTCTCTTCTCTTCCCTGCCCACCTCTTGCGCTCTGCCCTCGGGCTCAGCAATGCCATGGCTCCAAGGAGCCCGCAAGCACACCTTTCAATCGTTAAATTAGTTTGCTGGATTTCCAAAAAAAGCAGTAGGAGCTCGTACAAAGATAGATGCGAACCGGCAATGACATTTCGCGCACCCGGTTCAATTTGCCTGTATGACTGGGGCAGAGTGGGCTCGCTGAGACACCATCAATAGAGAAGCGATGACAACCAGTACCTGCCTTCTTCACCTAACACCCGTTTCTACACTAGAGGAAGAAACTGGCCTTAACACCAGTGACGACAGGCATGTTTTCCTAAAATGGAGGTGTATTCGTCTGCGGTTGCCTTAAGGTAATATATGGCCTCCAATCCAATACACCACCATCGACTCTCTTCGAAATCCCATTCTTGAACACAAATATTACTGACTGCAAACCCCTGGGTTGGTCTGGCCATGTTGTTCTACAACTTGCAC
Organism: Haemaphysalis longicornis; assembly: GCF_048455015.1. Classification (NCBI taxonomy): domain Eukaryota; kingdom Metazoa; phylum Arthropoda; class Arachnida; order Ixodida; family Ixodidae; genus Haemaphysalis; species Haemaphysalis longicornis. The sequence goes on along the minus strand of NW_027526422.1, from coordinate 146,139,699 downwards.
CCAATGCTAGTTGAGACCCATTTTATGTCGACGCCAGTGTTTCAGGCAGCCTCGTTACCACAGTAGCTGTGAACCCTGCCATGCAGTTTTGTCAAACCCGCCACTACTATGCCACTAAGAGGCCCCTGTCAACACTCGCTGAGCTAAAAGTGACTTGCGAAGCAATGACGACTGTAGAGCGTTTTAGGCCAGAATATTCACAACGTTTCGTGATTTTCACAGACTCAATGCCAGCCGTCCAAGACCCTTAGAAAGTACCCCACCAAGTACCCATATTCCAAACCACTCGCGCAAAGGCTGCAACGCTTAGCTTCAATGGTAAGATTGCTTGGGCACAGAGGACGTGAACTCCTGGACAGTGACGTGTGGATGGTGTCAACACGTATACTGCTATGATGCGTCTACTACATTTATTTCTACTTGACTCTGTTACAGAGTTTACCTTTGACAAATACCCTCAGTGCTCCGCCCGTGCACTTATCCCATTGTTTAGATCTAACCACCCCGGTGAGCTCAGCCGCCACGAGGAGGTGGCGCTACAAAGAATTTGCGTCGGTGCCACACTTACGTCTGCTGTCACCCACTCCTGGCCCCCAGATCAACAGGGTTCATTCGGTCCTACACATTCATTTTGCTCCACATCGGCACCGACCGCAGACCTTCACCATGTTCTGCGGACTGCCCGCGCTCTCTAGCATTCCCAACAGCAAGCAGTGTTAAGTAGTGTGGGGCTAAACCCCCACCAGCTGCCTGACTACAGAAGCTGGCTTTTTAATCTGTATCGCAGGAGCCTTTAGACTTCCTCTGTTCCAGTTCGTTTAGCCTAACTTTTCAACACCATTTTATGCTGCAGAGAAAACTATTAGAACTAAAAAAACAATGCGCTCATCTATTTTAAAAGGGTCATGAATACAAAATGCGAGGTTGCTTCATTTGAAAGAATAACTCGTTATAATAACACTGACACTACTTGTAACGCTAACTTCACTCAAATTAGCTATGCAATTAGGAAGAAGCGAATGGCCATGCAACTCACCCGCTTCTTTTGTGCACTGAATTTATGACCTATTAAGGGCTGCTTTTTTGCAGTTTGCTTAGGCCAACAAAAACAAGTACAAACTTAGGAGGGATTATAAAGTCACAAAAAGAGGTTTGTGTGCTCGGATTCTGGGCCTATTCTTTTTATAGAAGCATGAATGGTGGGGTAAACAATCAAAATTACAAACGAACACTTGAACATAGAAGTGCTGTGTGTGGTGTGTATTCTGGCAGATGCTGCACAGCCGTTGGGTTCGTTAGGTTTGTGTGACACGACACTGGCCATCTGACATATGTGAAACTGCCACTTACACAATTCTGCCCATCAAGTCGTACCCAATGTTTCACAAAACGATTATTATCAACTCCAACAAAAATATGCCAGCCACAAGTCCGGTGAGAAGAAAAAAAGCACCCACAGTAATCATTGAGTGGTGTCGCTGCAGCATCTAGGAGGGCTGTTACCAAGGTAATAAGACATTTCCCCATTAGCAGCTTTCTCAGTCAACATACTAAACTGTGTTTTAGGTATCTGCACCGAATACGTCCTATTTGACGTCATGAAATGCACGATGCAGCAGGAGAAATGAAATTTTTGCTTGAACTGCTCAATTTTTTAAGTGAATAAAACACCGTTTCCTGCCGGACAAGTGCTAAAGGCACTATGAAACACCCAATCTCTTGAATAAAACAAACTAGTATTTTTTCATTGCCCCTGTAATAAAAAGAACCCTGTTGGTGCCCGTTATGAATTTATCTTTCGTCTCAAATATGCCTAATGTTTTCGTTTTTCTCATCAATGTTGACGCCTATGAAGGACAGGATGCGCGAGGTAATTTAGAGCGCTATATTTTATCGCCATACACTCCAACATGCCCATCATATGTATGTGTGCTGCTACTTGTTCGCGACCCCTTGTCATTTATACTACGCAGTTTATTCAAAGATGGAAGTGTACAAGTTGGAGCAGGAAGTGGAGCGCCATGCAGTCATCGTCGCCCTGGCCACGCACCACAGCGACTTGGAAAGTGCCACCTTTCTCAACATAGCAAAGTCTTTCGTTTACAAAGTGCGGACCAATCAGATGTGCTGGGGCGGCGACATGGCATCTGTGGCGAAAAGGAAAAACAGAGTCAGCGGTCAGACGTCGTCAGAACCACTGATTTTTTTCTGGTGGCTGCAAGTCATCGTGAGTGATGACCCAGGGAAGCCAATGCGGGTCATTGCAAAGGAACTTCATGTGGGGGAATCCACTGTAAGGCTCGCTGTAAAAGAGGACTTGAGCTACCATTACTATGTCATGAAGAGGCGGCAATTCATATCCGATAAATCTCGGGAGAATTGTCTGCTGCAGCCTAAGCGCTTGCTAAACAAACCGAAAAGACCCGAGGAGCCTGGAATGCTGTGATTTCTTCTCCAGATGAAAAGAACTTTGCCTAAGACCAAAACGTTTACCGCAGTACCAACAGGTGGATTTGCTTAAGCACTAATGAGGTGCTTAAGCACTGTGATGGTGTTATCCGTCATCAGCAACGGGGCGTCATGCCACCACAATTTTTTTTGCAGAAGCACTTTGCGTTAATGCTGCCAGGTACGTGGATGTGCTTCCCACTTTTGTAAAGCCGTGAATAAAAAGAGTATTTCGAAGGGAAGACCTTATGTCTTTCAGCAAGATTCGGCTCTTGCCCACATCACCTGCGTCACCCAAGAGTGGCTCGCTGACTTGCGGCCACATAGTTCTCCAGATTTAAATTCGCTCGACTACTATATTTGGAAACCTTCAGAAAGCGCAACACTAAAAAAGCGCGATACAAACAAAGGAAACGCAGGACGAGCGCTTGCGCACAACTAAAGTTTAATCAGAAAACCAAGAACAAATACCCCCCCAGTCATCAGAACACGCATGCGTCTCCTGCAATCAGATGGGAACAACCCGAACACCGCAGAAAAACATAAAAAACCCACAAAATCAAAACCAAACACCTACATCTTCAACTGCCACAGGGTGTACAACTCAATGACTACCCAGGTACGGAATCTCTTTCTCGTGTAAAGCAACAGATGCTTGACTGACACAATCATCCACTCTCTGGGTTATCTCGAAAGCCTCAGCTACTTCCGTCGTCAACGGCTGCATATGCTTCATCACAATCTTTGTATCACGAAAAAGCGGCCTGCAACCACCGCGGTGCCGGCATTTGCTGCAATATTCCACAAGATGTGACGGTATAGCTCCTTTGAGGGACAGTTCATGCTCTCTGAGGCGCACGTTTACGCATCTGCCCGTTTGTCCGACGTACACCTTACCGCAAGACAGTAGAAGCACATGAACACAGCCAACACTGCACTTTACATACCGCGTTTCATGTTTCACACTGCATTCATTCCTGCCTGCGCGATGATCACTGGACAATCTTTTTTCAACCAAAGAACAAAGCCTGCCAACTTTGTTTTGTGCTGTAAACAGAACCATCACATTGTACCTGGAACCAGCTTTTTTCTACGCATGTGACATCTTGTGCAAATAGGGAAATATTGCCGGCCTCTTATTCCTACCGTCCAATACTACAACCGTACCAACGTAATCCTTCCTTCTTTTTAGTTCTCTAATCATTTTTTCATACGCCCACCTCAAAACATTGCTTGGGTAACCCTGTGGCAGTTGTACACTCTGTGGCCGTTGATGATGTAGGTGTTTGGTTTGGTTTTTGTGGTTTTTTATGGTTGTTTGTGGTTTTTGGGTTGTTCCAATCGGATTGTAGGAGGCGCATGCGTGGTCTGGTGACTGGGAGGGTATTTGTTCTTCGTCTTTTGTAATTAAACTTTAGTTGTGAGTAAGCGCTCGCCCTGTGATCCCTCTGTTTGTGTTTTTTTAGCGTTGCGCTTTCTGAAGTTTTCGAAATGCAATTTCCCCAACTAGCCCAACTCACCATTCGACTACTATGTCTGGAGCATCGTTCAGAGAGCGGCCAACAAAAAGCCGCATAATAAAAAACACTCGCTGCAGGCCGCCATTGCTCACTCAAAGGCCAACATCTCTAAGCAGCACCTGATCGCTGATAATAAATTTATACTTTCAACTGAACTAGCAATGTATTACGTTGCCTGCGTCTGCGTAGATTAGAAGAATACAGCCTGACATTCCCGAACAGCTAATATAAAAAGCAATAAAACAAGCTTGCCTGCTACTGGTCAACCAGGCAAGACAATACATCAGAGCTTTCATCAGCTATCCGGGTCTGAAGCGAAATGACCCGAAAACAAGACAAAGAACCTATTTAACGAGAACATCACAAATGTCCGCGAGGAAACATAATTAGCAATGCACTCATGCGCCTGTTGGTTGCTGGCGAAGTGGTGGGGTTTCCTCATCGGTAAAGAAAGGGAGAGTGACAATGGCTTTGTGTTGATTTTTGATTTTCGTCACCCCCTAGAACAGGCAACATCTACTACCACTTTCTTGTCACGGCGTGCACAGAAGCATGAAAACATTCGCTGTGCTTCCTATTAGGCTGTGCTTCCTATTAGGCGGTGGCTAGCGTTCCGTCCAAACGGAACGATATCCAAGTGCTAAAGTTCCGTCCAGACGGAACGGAGCGCTGCGGGTTATCCTTCCGTCCAGACGGAATACAACTGAGAGCTTAGCGTTCCGTCCAGACAGAGCCGGCGGGAAATTTGTACAGTTCCGTCCAGACGAAAGCAAAAACCCGCTGATTAGACACTATGCCCAGCCTTTGGGTTTGGATAATTGCACTAATCTACCGGGTTCCATTCCCCACGTACTCGATTTTTTTGCGTGATTGTGCCAGCGTTTTGTAACAGCTAACTTCGCGCCTACTTTACAATTGACGTGGTGAGAGCAGTCGGTCTTGATTTTGCACTGAACCGGCCGCTCCGCTGCCCCTCACTAGAATCAAGGCCGACATATCCATCGCCAGAGTTCCGATCATCTGTAGTTCGTAATGGTGATTACTAAGTAACGGTTATTCTGGCTAGTCAATGACCGGAAGCCGTTCGTTCGGCTGGGTAAATATCAAGAAAGGCTGCTCTCGCTGCTTGTTGTGAAGCGGGCGTGGTCGAGGTAGCGGCTTGGAGTTCCGTTTGACGGAGTAAGCGTGAACCAACGTTTCTAGATCCTTTCAGTTATAAAACACCGCCGCGGCGCGTGACGCCGTTCCGTTGACGCCGCGTGGCGGCGCGCGCGACACGGTCAGCCCGGTCCGCCGGCTTCGGAACGCAGCCATCGCGTGAAACCGCATGTTGGAGTGAGGTTGTGTGTGGGTGGCATTTTTTTTTGGCATTTGCACTGCGCTCCCGAAATGTCCGTATGTGGTTTGTGATTGACGGATTGATTAATTAATAAATCACAACCACAGGGTTTAACGCGCCGACGCAACGCAGGCGATGAGGCGCACCGTAGTGGAGGGCTCTGGATTAATTTTTACCACCTAGGGATCTTTAACGTGCGCCGAAATCTCAAACACATGGGTGTTTTTGCTTTTCGCTTCCATCAGAAGAGCAGCCGCAGCCGCCGGGAATCGAACCCCTGTGCTTTGTGAGCTAACGTGCCGCGTTGCTTTGCTACTTGTTGAAGCAGTGGCCAGTTTAGCGTGTTCTTCGAACGAAAAGAGGAATCTACCCAAGGACCCATTACGCCCGCACGAATGGCACAGCTCTTCTCGATAACGTTTTCGATCACGTTAAGCATTGATAGAACATTTGTACGTTTACTATGCAAACCACATATTCACATGCACCCGTCATTGTTATAGGGACGCATTTCCAGAGATGACAGCGACCGCATGAAACTCGCCTGCTTTGACCGTGCACGTGAAGCGAGCAAGCGTGCCTATAGTTTCTATAAAATAGTACCTACAATCGTAGCTCGTGCCCTCTTCTACTGTTCTTTTCATCTAACATGTGGGAGAATTCCTCTAGAGGTCTAGAGGCTTTGCTATCGTGCATATGAAGACCGCCGTCAAGTTCTACTGGCAGTAAGTACACAAATCGGAAAAATGCTTCTTTGAGTAGTTAGCAAGGATTTGGTTAGAAAACGAAATACAAGCAGCGCAGATGTCCTAACACCTGTTCCACGTAGGAGCACAAGAATGCAGATGAGGTTATATTCTAATTTAATATAAAACTTACCTGACAGGGAACGTTCCCGACAAAGCCGCTCTCACGTCATAAAAAAATTGCTAGCGTGCAAAAACAAAGTCCACCAGAAAACTATAAACGAGTGTTGTTTTTGTCATATGCCTGCCGTCTCCCTCGCCTTCGCTGGTGCTGTGTGCCCAGCACGCAGAATTTACTTCAGCACTGAAATTTTCGCGCACCAGGCACCCAAATCTAAGCCCGAACCTGCCCCACGAGCTGAAATCCTGAAATTACGACTCAACCGTTTCGAAAACATCCGTTCGCGTTGCAGCCTGAAAACGACGGAATGCTGCATTACGTACTAGCACCTTGCAGACATTCATTTAGGCCGGATGAAGTGTGAAGTCCCAAAAATTTATTATGTACAATTTCAAATTTCAGATAGTTCTTGCAGGTATCTAACGTCAGTTATCGACGCTTTGCTCATCTTAGCGGTATTTTAGTTCAGAGGACCCTTAATACTCTCGCGAGATTGCCTACCATACTTGTGGCTTTCCATGCTACTCCTAAATATTGTATGTACTGTACTTTCAATTATGTACATAGCGCGGAACGAACAGGGACAGTCATAAAGCGGTCAGACAGGCTCGTCGGCACCGAGCACTGCGTAGCACTGCACCGTAGCACTGCGCACCCAGACCACAGCGTCAGTACAGATATTTACATACGTCAAACATGTAAATATATACGTTTTAAACCTGCCCCACCAGCTTAAAACCAGAAATTATGACACAATCAAATCGAAAAGCACGCATTTGCGTCCCGGTTACTGCGGAGTGCTGCATAACGAAGCGTCTGCCGAGCCGACCGATCAGGCTGACCATGGCGGCAGCGCCACCACGCAGGCGTAAACGAACAGGGGTCACTTCACGCGCCGCTTTCAGGAGGAGTTTCACGACTGGAGTAGATCTAGTAACGTTGGCGTGAACCGCATGGAGCGTTTTCTGCTCGCGAAAATGCGCAGCGCAGGCCACAGGCGCGCTGCGCGCGCCGGGGCGTGCGGCGGCAACATGGGGGCGGCTTCGGCAGCGAAGTAGTGTCGGAGCTCGAGCGACCGCTTCTAAGCGCTCTCTAAAATGTCGCTCAAGGCACGCACGAAGTTGCTTGTGCGGTAAAGGAGCTCATAATGTTGGTGAAAACGGTACTATAAAACATCATCCGCGCCGCTAGTGAAAGCGCCTATTCAATTTCAGCTGGAGTGGTAAGGCTAAACATCCCCGGCGGAGCAAAGCGGATGTAGCCAGCGGTTCGAAACCGCCGCCATGAGGCGCGCTCCTCCCCATTTGCGGAAGTCGCCAGGCTCTACCTTGAGGCCGCCGGACTCACCAAGCGCCTGTAGATGGCAGACTGTTGTCCGCGTCATTGCTGCTGCTGCTTCGCTTAGTTTTGCGTAGAGGCCCCACTATTTCCTTTTCTAGCTTACCTATCTCTCTACCCCCCTCTTTTTCCTTTCTAATCTTTCATCCTCCCTCCCCCCGCTCTGGGTTGTATGCAGGTGAGACCCCAGATGGGCTCAACAATATCCCCAGTGCAGTTCCTTTCCTTTTTCCACCTGAAGCACTTAGTAGTAGTAGTAGTCCTCCCACGGCTGCGCGCGACGCGCGTCAATTTCTAGCCAACACAGATCGGGCAGATGCTGCCGCGGGCGGGTAATCGTAGGCGCGGGCGTCGAAAAAACGCACGCGCAACGCCGACGCGCGCGGATCGCGTGAAAAAACGCTTCATGCGGTTCGGCCTTTTAGAGTTAGCCGGATCGCCATTCTTGAGTTTTGTTGATTTTTACCCAACCGGTCAAACCGCTTCGGCTCATTGAGTAGCCAGAGTCACATTTGATTAATAATCACTCTCAATGATTACAGATGATCGGCCGTTGCAAAACGGTGTTACAAAACGCTGACACAACCACGAAAAAAATGTAGTCCCGGGGGAATCAAACCCGGTACATTGGTGCAATTTTCCCAGGCCAAATCCGAATCCGAAGACTGAGCACATTGTCTAATCAGCCGGTTTTGCCTTTGTCTGGACGGAACTCTACAAATTTCATTCCGGCTCCGTCTGGACGGAACGCTAAGCTCTCAGTTGTATTCCGTCTGGACGGAAGAATGTCCCGCAGCGCTCCGTTCCGTATGGACGGAACTTTAGCACTTGTATATTGTTCCGTTTGGACGGAACGCTAGCCACAGCTAGCCACCTACCCGGTAGCTTTTTTGACGATGCCCAACGCTGGATGCAGAGACGCAACAATTAAATAAACAAAAGTTCACACATTCTGTATTGATGTCTGAGAGTATTGGAATGGTTCTAAAGCTCACTGTGCCAAGCACGTTTTCCAACCGCAATGCACATTCGCTATTCAATACCTACAACGAAAGGAGAACGTCTCAGCGAATGGGCAGAGAGGTGGTGCCTACACGGTTCCATGTCAGGACTGCGAAGCGTCGTACATCTGGAAGAATAGATCTCGAGGAACACGCAAGAATGAGCTAGCTATCTGGGGACATTTAGTAGGCTATAAATACTACATGCAAAAATGCAAAACTGTTAGAACCGCACAGAGGTGGCCCCTGCTTCTGATTATCTCAACACAAAAACTTACATACGCCTGCGGCGGTGGGCCTTAGAAAATGCATTCAATGGTGGATTGACTCCCGTGACCACAAGGTGTGCAATGTGAATTGTGTCCGCCATCCACACAGTTACAGTGTGCTTGCTAAACATTTGGACATTTTCCCACCTAACCAAAGCCGTTTGCATTGAGAGCACAAGACTCCTCGTACAAAACACATACTCATAGGTCGCGACTAATTATCAACTCTCACAAAGGACTTCTTCGCTTCATCACCCTCACCTCACTCGACGGCAATCGTCGGCATTAAAGATGCTCCAAACGGGATCTTTCCCTTCGAGGGGCAGGTTTAGCCACTTCTCGCCCAACACAGAACCGCAGTGTCCGGACTGCGGAGAGGCGCACTGCTCACTAGCTCATGTGCTCTGGCAATGTCCTGCGTTACGCGATGCACAGTTCACCAAAGAAGAGGACTGGGAGGAATCCCTTAAGAGCGGCGACCTTTCGATTCAGCTTCGGGCTGTCCAGAGGGTCTGCGAGAGGGCGGAGGGCCACTGGCTTACAGTCCCTGCGTGGGAGCGGCCTGCGACTGCCACGGACTCCCCTGAAAAGGGCGGTCCAACGCAGTTCCTCAGGACCTGAATAAAGTTCCTTTTCTGTCTGTTATAATCGCAAAAAACAATCCAACGAGCGTTCCGAACTAAATAAACGCGGGTGCTGCCGGTTAGTTAGATATATATGTTGCGTCAAATATACCTGCAGCTTTTTTTTGCGCTAAAAAATGAGGGGATGTATGCCAAGCGCCAGCGTTTCACGAGTTTCCAACGGTTATGAATATTTAAACAACCTGGTTTTAAGAGCCTCTGCGGTATGCCCTACTACGGAACACCGAGCACTACTTGGGTTCGTTATCTCGTGGCACCGCCTGACTCCGGCAGTCGTTTGGCATCGAACGTTACAGCGAGCTAAGACGGCAATGCGAGCCCCAAAAGTGCTCTGCACTTACAAATTGGTGCTTCTTCTCGTATGCTTCTACACTTTTACCGAAAACTGAATCAGATTCCTTTTACTAGAGTAACCAAGGTATACCGCTACATGCACGGCCATTGGTTTATTTCCCCCAAATGGATTGTGTCATTTTGGAGCGAACTGTGAAACACAACTACGCCATTTTTTGTCGACCATGTGCGGCCTTGTTTTAACAACGATACCTCCATCTAACTCAGAGATAATACGTTTACGCTAAAATTCATACATTAATGGCCAACTCATTTTCTCGAATCACTCAGAACCGCTTTCGTTCTTTTTCATCAACAGACGCATGGCACGAGATTGCACGAGATTGCACGTGAAGCACGGGATACACATGGGACATGAAGCATGGGATACCTCGAAGCTAATTCAAGAGTGTTCTCCAGAGAAAATACTATTACATTGTGCCAGACATCTGCAAGTACAAATTTACGACTCGTGGACGCGGGTTCTACCGGATTGGTGGTCGCGACCCTAACGGTAGTCTTTTTAAAGAATACATGGGAAGTGAGGCCCTTCAGAGTCATTAAAAAAGAAACAGGAACTGTCGTTACGTCGCATACGAGCAGTGTTCTCCAGTTTTACAGTAAAGGAGATAGGTCTGGTGCTAGAGTTGCATTTTCAGGTCCAAACACCTTGCTCGATGCTGAAATATAATTTCTTGAGTCACCTAAGTCTGCTTACGCGATTTGCAGGCGAAAGCATTGCGATACTCGTAACTGCCACGTCATATCTTCATCGCTTTCGCCGCTTTGTTTGGTTGTCGTCGGGCGTTAATTACGTAAACCGGCATCTTTTGTGTATGCATTTCTTTCCCCCAATTCCTCTGTTTACCTTACGGATGGAATCGTGTCGGCAAGAAGATTGGCACTCGTGACAGCTTCCCTAGAATGACGGTTCTGCATGGCTAGTGTGTATCTATTCTACTCATGTGCCATCACGTCAGACCTGCCACTGTCCTGTGGCAGATACTATGCAAGACAGACGGTGTTGCGCGAATGGAAACCGGCGGGAGTACTGAAATTGCGTATTCCCTCAGGTGGTCATTCACCTCTGCCGTTGTTTGTGGGGAGCAGTAAGACGATCCTCGTCGTAAATCATGGCTCTCTCCACTGCGCATAAATTTTAAAAAGTTACATGGAACCATAACTAACTACACTTGAAACCTGTCCAGCGAGGCTAGTCCCAGCCCCGCAGTCTATGCGATAATTTTCATAGCTGTAGTTGACATGGGGCTGGTCACGCCTTGTCGTTTCTCGCCGCCGCGTACGGGCGACAATGAGGAACTAAAACAGCCATGCGCACAGCCGCCGCGTGAACCAGAAGTGTCTTCTTCTGTAAGCTCAGCACGAAGTGTCAAGAATAAAAAAAATGGCCGCGTATCACCTTCTTTGGTTGCTATATGTCGACGAAAGACGATACTCAGCTGGCGCCCCTGCCAAGTAAATGCGCCCCCTGCTAAGTAAATGCCTCCGATCTCTTTTCCGCTCACCACTCACGCTATTCCTATTCCCGTCTCGTTCTTCCCAAGATAGCACGCTAGAGGTTTCCTCGAGTGAATTTAAATTTACCGCGCTCCACTACTCCAATTTGGGTGTATCAATGCCAGCGCTGCCGTACGATAGACACACGCATGAATTGAGGCACGCTGCTACAAAGTTTATACGTTTATAGAACTACGTTGTCCTACTACACGAGCGTTCCAAGCATCGAGTGGAACGTTTCGTTCCTGTTGACGTTTTACTTCTTAAATGCCGCCAGAAGGTATCGGGGAACAGCAGGCGACGGTGTTCTGCCGTTGCTGTAGTGTTTCACGTGCTATTGAAAAAACCAACAATCCATAAACTCTTTAAAAAAGGAACACAGCAAATATCACTTATGTGTTTATTTGCTGTCTTATATTTGCGCAATGTCTTGTTCTTGTTCAACAATTTTGACAAGTATGAACATAAGATATCGCTCTTGCTATTTAAGACTATTACGCAGCTTTTGTTTCACTTTAGCCAGGTTGCTAAATCGAGTCACAAACAGAGAGACAGACATACAGACACACCAAAATTTCTGCGTTGAAGTAGCCCAAGAAAGACAATCGTCTTTAAAACAGTGCGCAGTCAGCCCCATTACGCGATTGTTTTCTTTGCATAAGCGCGACAGTATACAGTTGCGGACCTTGTTGTAGATTGGAATAGTGCAGTGTCTCTCTTCACGAGTTACCCCCCCCCCCCCCCCCAAAGGTCCGGACAAATAAACCAAGACAATCTGAAGGAAAGGTGACCACATCCTGGGCTTCATTCTTTTTCTAAACACTTTTGCTGTAATTAAAAGCATTAAAGTCACAGCGGACAAAACTGCCATGCTTTAAAGCGCCAGTAGAAATCGATGAATTTTTAGGTTGTATCGTTCGAAGCATCAAAATAAAACACCGAGACTCATTTTATGCTTCTTTGTGAAGAACTGTTGAGGAACATATAAACTGCTCATTCTGTGTCAAATGGCTCAAGGCAACGCACTCTCTCTCTCTCACACTCATCTTAACCTGCCTATTTCGTACCATTCCTTTTGGCCTGGCGCGGACTGCCTTATCTCAGCCTTCAGTTCGTAGAATTAGTTTGCGTACTGAAAAGAGGGGTACGAGAATTCCCAGAACTTGCGCTTTCACACAAAAAAAAAACACCACGGAAATGTTTGTGAAGATAAGGTTTCTGAGCCATGGTGGACCCTACGAAGGGAGTGTTTCGGCTAGCTTAGAAGTTAAACTGACAATTTTTCGATACTTTCGCTGCTAGCACCACGGCCAGGCATGTCAAAGAGAAAATGATTGCGGGAAAAAATAGCAGTGGCTTACCTCGGCTATGCCAGGATATACCTAGTGTGAGTTAAGGTTCAGCTGGACATTTTTAGCTTTCCTGGTTTTCTAGGATTAGCTTGATTATCAACCTTACTGGTGCTTCATTGACACACACACGGTATACGCATTATGTGACACATGTATATTTATCAAGTGGCTCCGGCGCAGCATAACCAATTGCCCCAGAGCTAAGCTGGTTCCACGCTGACGCACGAGCCAACGGTTCCACACCCGGCCACCCCTCGCATGATCATTTGGCGGACCGGGCCGCCACGTGCGAAACGGAGGTCGGCGAAGACGCTGCACGCTTGGGGTGTGGTTTCACAGGCTCACGCCGGTGTTGCTGCGACGCACGAGCCATAGGTTCCACACCTGGCCACCTCTCGCGTGATCATCAAGTGAACCGGGCTGCCACGTGCCGCGCCCCAAACTCAAGAAACTCCAAAGTAAAGAAATCTGTGTTCCAGAATGACACTGTTGCCTAGTGCGTAGTGTGGCACTAAGCACCATGGTAAACCAGCGTTAACTAGGCCGTTGCACCACTTGAAATTTGCTCCAAGGAAAAATTTCCAAATCATTTTAGAGACAGGGCAAATTCTCTTCGCATAATCACAAATTAAACTAAGGGACTTTTTAAAAGGACCATTTAACAGTGCGTGTACGATCGGAAGAGGCACCTCAGGTGCTTCATATTCTATTTTATTTTCAGAGAACGGAAAATACCCCCGCTACGTTGTAGGCAATACAAAAGTCCTACACTTTATAAGAAATTACAGCCGTCAAGCTTGTAGTTTCTCTATTCGCTGTGATAAAAAACATTCATCAGAATCTTTTTGGCCAAGAATGTTCGGTTTATTCTAGAGCTTCTGAATATACAGGTGCCATCAAAAGTAATTAGAACACGGCCCCGTAAATTTTAGGGAATTTCTTCCGGAAACATCCTGGCTTCATTGTCGTACATTTAAAGGAATGCTCTCCAACTGAAGAACCAACTTGTAAACTGCTTATGGCTGTCTTAAAGCCAGTAAGGCAGATATTTTGTATTTACAAATCCTTGTTCTCATTATTTATGTCGGCACCCGTACATCATATTTGGAAGTATTCGCTGGAAGCTTTAAGGGGGTCACGTTTGCTATGGTTGCTAGTTATGTTGTCGGTTTGAGATAGTGTTCCTGCCCTTTCGTGATGGCTTCATACTGCAGCATGAAGCGTAAGGTGACGCGTTCCGCCGGAGGTCATTCACACAACAGTAAAGTCAGTAAAAAGGCCTGCCTAAGCACAAATGAACAGCCCAGAAACGTTAGCAGTAAAAGTGGTACCTAATTATTCAGAAAACTGAAATGAATTCACTGAAACATATTTAAATTGGAATTTTCGTGACAAAAGATTGGTCAACACGGACGAGCGCCCAATCCTCGCGCAATCCACACCCGTGCGCAACAATAGTAGAGTACTCGATGCGCGCCTGTCTCCTTCGAACAATGGTGCCGATTTTAAAGCACCCTAAGCAAGAGGGCTTAAAAGCCCCCTTAGAAATCGGGCGCAAAACAAGACCCGGCGGATGCACTCTCATAGAGAGCGGTTGGTTGGGTACATACCAAGTGTATTGTGTCGTTACCGGAACAGCGTAGCTGTTCAAGGTAGGAGGCCTTCATAATGTATCAAAAGGCAGCCCAATGTGAGTCTGTAATCACTCTCCCTACAAGCAAAAGTGAAAAACTATTTATATACACGGACTGTAACCGGTGATGCCTCCGCGCGATAGTCATAATCGTACCAAAAGGTTGGTTTTCCCATTTTTGGCCATGTGATCGTGTTCTTGTATGTTTTCTAAGGAGGATTTATTCCAAGGCCGAAGGTCTGGTCAGCTCAAAGTCAGCTCCAGGAGTCAGGAGCACGAAGTCCGCTCTGTAGTGTTGACCGAGAGCAAAAGCGAGAAGCAGCTACTTCTTCCTTCCAAGCGTTCCCGATGCGGCTGCCGTGTATTGTCACTTGACTGTGATGATGATGCTCTACTGTTTCGGCACGAACCCTCTCATGGCGAGTGGACAGTGCTTCCTATACTCCCGTTGCTCGTTCGTGAATTGCGCTGGCGACGGGCATCCTTACAATTGCCCCCGGGGAAAAAGAGCCATCCTGGCGATCAGGGAGTCGAAATGGTGAGAGGCTCAATGTAAGGCTTGAGGCGCTGGACATGTACTATATCACGGCCGCGGCGTCGCTGGTCGGGTGTTGGGGCAACGGGCTCGACAATGTAATTGACAGGGGAGGTGCGTTTGATGATACGGTAGGGACCATCGTATCGCGAAATGAGCTTACTGCTCAATCCAGGAGCAGTCGTTGGCACCTACAGCCAAACAAGTGATCCGGGTAAGAAGCTTGGTGCAGAGGACTTTTCGTCATGCTGTGTCTTCTGTCGATGTTGGTCTTCCTTGGTTAGTGAACGTGCCAGTTGGCGGCATTCTTCGGCGTGTTTCGCAATGTATGAGATGGGCGTGCACTCTGAGTCATCAGAGCTATAAGGAAGTATTGTGTCCAGCGTACAAGAGGGCTTGCGCCCATACAAATAGAAAAACGGAGAGAAGCCAGTCGTGGCTTACGTGGCGTTGTTATACGCATATGTAACAAATGGAAGGATGGTGTCCCAATTAGAAAGATCAGATGCCACGTACATCGCGAGCATATCCCCTAGCGTCTGGTTGAAACGTTCGGTGAGACCATCGGTCTGTGGGTGGTACGCCGTTGTGGTGCGGTGGATGGTGTGGCAGGCTGTGAGGAGGGCTTCTATAACTTCAGACAGAAAAACCCTTCCTCTGTCACTGAGTAGTACTCTAGGCGCTTCATGACGTAGAATGAAGTGCCGAAGGAGGAAAGAGGCAACTTCAGGCGCAGTTGCAGCTGGCAGTACTGCCGTCCCTGCATATCGGGTCAGGTGGTCAACAGCGACAACAAGCCACCTGTTTCCAGCTGCCGTGCAAGGGAGAGGCCCATAGATGTCCATGCCGACGCGGTCGAAGGGTCGTTCTGGACATGGTAAAGGTTGTCGACGTGCAATTCCCTGGCGAGGTGGAGATTTGCGGCGTTGGCAGTGAACACAGGAGCGAACGAACTGACGAACGAAACTGTACATACCGCGCCAGTAGTACCGCAGGCGCAAACGGTGGTAGGTTTTGGGTACACCAGCATGGGCGCAGTGCGTCTCGTCGTGAAAATATGCGCATATTTCGGCACGTAGGTGGCGCGGAATTACTAGGAGCCACTTGCGACCTTCGGGTTGGTAGTTGCGTCGAAACAGCAGACCGTCACGATTGGCGAAGGGCGACGCTTGCCGGGGTAGATTTCGAGATGCCCCATTTGCCGATGAGCCTGACAGGAATTTGAAAAGGGAGGAAATCCAGGCACTTTTCTTTTGGTCGGATGACATGGACTGTATCTCCAGTGGTGAGAGGTAACAATCGGTAGTCGAGAGTCGCTCACTTTCATGCGGGAACGGGGAGTGAGAAACGGCGTCAGCGTCATGGTGCTTCCGGCCTGACCGATAGGTAACGCGAATATCATATTCCTGGAGTCGCAAAGCCCAGCGTGCTAGGCGACCGGACGGATATTTTAGTGACGACCGCCAGCAAAGCGAGTGGTGGTCCGTAACAACCTCGACAGGGCGGCCGTAGAGTTACGGGCGGAACTTTGCAAGCGCCAAAACAACAGCTAAGCATTCTCGCTGTGTCACACAATAGTTGGTCTCGGCTTTTGTTAGCGTACGACTTGCGTAGGAGACCACATACGCGTCATAAGCTGCCTTCCGTTGTGCGAGAACTGCCCCCAAACCGACTCCGCTCGTAACGGTGTGAATCTCGGCAGGGGCATCGGGATCGAAATGGCGCAGGATTGGCGGAGATGTGAGGAGATGACGCAGTTTAGTGAAAGCGTCGTCGCAAGCCGTTGACCACTCAGAGATACTGCCTTCCTTGCTGAGGAGCTGTGTCAGTGGCGCGATGAGAGATGCAAAGTTCCGTACGAAGCGGCGAAAATACGAACACAGCCCAATGAAGCTGCGTAGGGCCTTCACTGATGTCGGCTTCGGAAACTCTGCCACAGCACGCAACTTGGCAGGATCCGGCAGGACACCAGCTTTAGAGACAACGTGGCCGAGGATGTTAAATGCCGGGCAGCAAAACGCCACTTCTTGAGTTTTAGCTGTTGTCCTGCGTTAGTTAAGCACGTCAAAATTCGCTCAAGTCGAATGAGATGTGTTGAAACATCTGGAGAAAAGACCACAATATCA
This sequence comes from Haemaphysalis longicornis, assembly GCF_048455015.1. Classification (NCBI taxonomy): domain Eukaryota; kingdom Metazoa; phylum Arthropoda; class Arachnida; order Ixodida; family Ixodidae; genus Haemaphysalis; species Haemaphysalis longicornis. Next base: position 146,122,776 of record NW_027526422.1, on the reverse strand, counting down.
TTCAGGTAACAAAGGCATGTCTGCCATTTGAGTCCACGGAGAATGTTGTCCATCATTCGCTCGAAGGTTGCAGGCGCATTGCAGAGGCCAAACGGAATGACGTTAAACTTATAGAGGCCATCTGCAGTAACAAAGGCCGTTTTTGGACAATCAGCCTCCGCCATGGCGACCTGCCAATAACCTGACCGTAAGTCAATTAAAGAAAAAAACTCTGCGCCTTGGAGACAATCGAGGGCGTCATCGATTCTTGGCAAAGGATATACGTCTTTGCGGGTTATCTCGTCAAGCCGTCGGCAATCGACGGAAAACCGAATAGAACCACCCTTCTTCTTGACAAGCACTACCGGTGACGCCCATGGACTCGTGGATGGTCGAATCACACCACGTTGGAGCATGCCCCCGACTTGTTCGTCAATTACGCGGCGTTCAGTAGGAGAAACACGGTAGGGATGTTGTCGTAAGGGTGCGTGACTCCCGGTGTCGATGGTGTGTTCAACAGTGGTGGTACGCCCCAGGCCAGTATGGACAGAATCAAAAGATGTCCGAAATCGGTGCAGCAGTGCAAGAAGTTGGCCTCGTTGGGACGACGAAAGCTTGTCATCGACGGCGCGAAGAAAGGCATCTGCACACGGTGGGGGTGTCACTGCTGCAGGAGTGCAGAGTCCACTGACATCAAGGGTTGTTAAATCATCCGGAAAATCCACAGCCACAACAGAAGCTGCGATCTCGACGTGGCCGACGCACTCTCCGCTTTGCAAAGTGCAGGAACATGAGCCGTAGTTAGAAAGGAGAAGTGTAGCCTGGCTGTTGCGGATTGGAAGCAGGGAGAAAGGAAGCGGAAGATTTCGTCGCTGGCAGAACAGGGTAGAAGGCGTAAAGAGTACTGTCGCATTGGACCGAGATGGGCACGATAAAGAAGCAAGGACGGCGGAATGAGGAGTTATGCTAACTTCTTCCGCGAGGACCAGTTTTACGGCAGAAGAAGCGGGCGGGTCATCAGCGGTAGGATCCATGGACGGGAAGAGCTCTACTTCGGCACGGCCACAGTCGATTACAGCTCCATGTTGGGAAAGGAAGTCCCTACCCAGTATTACATCGTGGGAGCACGAAGGCAGGACAATGAACTGAATAACGTATAGGACGTATCGAATAACGGCACGGGCAGTGCACACGCCAAGTGGATCTATGGGATGAGCCGTAGCAGTCCTCACTAAGAACCCAAGGTGCGCCGTCGTGACCTTCTTTAGGCGGCGGCAGAGTTTGGCATCCATGACAAAAACGGCGGCTCCAGTGTCGACAAGGGCTAATATTTCGGCGCCATCTATGACAATACAAATGATGTTTGCGGGAGAGGCAGGAGGTCTTGGGCAGATCGACGACGACGCAGTTCTTGCCTCCGGAACTGCGGCGCCTAGTTTTCCGCTTGCGTTGGGGCAGGACGACGACGCATGAGAGACAGCGAGCGTCGTTGAGGAGACGAAGGTCGGCGGCTGGCGAAGTCACGGCTTTCGGAGGGCATAGATGTCACCGGCGAATAGGCTACGCCGTCCTGAATGAGTTGCGATGGGGCGCAGGAATAAGCCGTGGGAGGGTTGCGTCCAGTTGTCATACTGCGGCGGCAATAGCGGGCGACATGAACAGGAGCCCTGCATGCAAAGCAAATTGTACGATTGTCCAGCGTCCTCCAAGGGTTAGTGAGTTGCGGACCAGAGCATGCCGGGGGGCGTACAGGTACGCGGGCCTACAGAAAGACGGGGCTTTGATGTATGTACCTCGCTGCGACTTCAGCATAAGGTCGCCGTGGGACAGAGTCAAGAAAGGTTGGTAAAGCGGCCATCGGCATGGAGGGTATAGAATCGGCATAAGCCAGAGTTGTGGTGACTGGGGCTGTCGGCGTAGCGTCGGAATAGGGCACGGGGACGACAACAACACGAGTTGACAGCAATGCAGTTGGAAGGGACTGAGCAACTTGTTGTTGGACAATGGTCCGGAGGTCAGGGCTGAGAGAAGATGTACACTCCGGAATGTTAGGCATTAGGGACAATTGACGAGCCACGTCCTCGCGCACAAACTGCTGGATTCACTGAAACAATGTACCGTCACTGTCATTAGCAGCCAAGCTGGACGTAAACTGATCTTGTGCGACGGGTCGCCGAGTTAGAGCCCGCTGCCTACGCAGCTCGTTGAAACTCTGCCAAATGGTAACGACCTCTACCAGTGTTTGGGGGTTTTTCGCGGGAAGCATTTGGAAGGCATCGTCTTCGATGCCTTTCAGGATGTGCTTGATCTTGTCCGTTTCGAGCATGGCGCTGTCGATCCTCCTGCACAGATCTACGACGTCCTCGATGTACGAAATGAAGTTTTCACCACTTTTCTGTGCACGTTCGCGCAAGCGCTGCTCCAACCGGAATTTTCGTACAGCGGGGCGTCCAAATACTGCTTGGAAGTCGGCTTTAAATTCTGGCCACGTTTCAAGACGGGCTGCATTGTTCAGGAACCATTTCTCCACGAGCCCAGTCAAAGAAAATTCCACGTTATTGAGCTTGAGGCGGTTGTCCCAATTGTTATGAGTGCTCACCCGTTCAAACACGGCAAGCCAGTCGTCGACGTCCTGCTCATCGGTGCCGTTGTACTTGGGAGGGCCCCGCTCACGGATCGCACCAGAGCAGACTGTGGGTGTTGGCGTAGGCGGCGGGTTATCGTCGCGAGGCATTGTAGGAGGTTGAAGTGTCCGATTGCGGAGCTCCAGGGTAAGGAAACGGCTGCCGACGCGGGTCACACCCTCTCGACGATTGTGCGAAGGCCGATGAGGTGGGTAGCTTGGGCCAGGACGGGGAGGGACCCGCACACTCCACCAAAACTCTAAGGAGGATTTATTCCAAGGCCGAAGGACTGGTGAGCTCAGAGTCAGCTCCAGGAGTCAGGAGCACGAAGTCCGCTCTGTAGTGTTGACCGAGAGCAAAAGCGAGAGGCAGCTTCTTCTTCCTTTCAAGCGTTCTCGATGCGGCTGCTGTGTATTGTTGTCACTTGACGGCGATGATGATGCTCTACTGTTTCGGCACGCGCCCTCTCATGGCGAGTGGAAAGTGCTTCCTATACTCCGGTTGCTCCTTCGTGAATTGCGCTGGCGACGGGCATCCTTACAGTTTATGTAAACGCCATGGTTCTATTTAAATCTTGTCGTTCGTCTGCACGACCTGATTTCACTAATTTTTTGTGTCCTCACTAGAGCTGCTTTCTGATGATGTGAATCCCTACCGATTCCCAGCACCTCGCATCTTACCCTCTTAAAAATGAAGTTTTCTGTTTTGGTTCCCTGAACTCCCCTTTAGTTGAATTTTCTTTTTAATTGACTGTAGGAAAGAAATTGTCCGTACACTATGTATATGTTATTGCAAACTGGAATTCAAGCACACGACTCCCGTCGGAGCCCATGTTATTTGCTTTAAAACTGTGCTTCACGAGTACACACCGGAACTTTAGGCACGAAAAATTACGGTTTTAGGCGCCTATAATAGGCACTGAAAAGTGTCATTTAGGCATTTATAGGCACCAAATATTGTCGTTTAGGCACATATAGGCCAAATTCGTATTTCCTTGAGCGGCATGTTGTGCTACAAATTTCTTTCTTGCAGTAAAAACTGCCGACAAGTATTGTAGAGTGGGAAAGTAATTTTATTTTATTCGTGAAAATAAGGCACACAGGACTTGCTATTTTAACCGATTTACGTGATGTGCAGGGCGATTAGACAGCAAAATAGAAGCTTAAAAGCAATGGCAAGCCACACCCATCGCAATTATTTGCGGCTTGCAGTTGTATCTCATTTCGGTCGATAATTGTGTGCGAAAAAAAAAACAACACTCAACGATCGCTGTAGTTCGAGTGGCATGCTTGTTCTTAGGGACGTTTCATGACCCGATTCCATCTGAAATATCATTATGTTTGGTGCTCAGGACCTTCGGCTGCTCTGTTAGCCCAGGGAATCTAGGAATGTTATGTCAGAGAGAATGGCAGATTGTCAGACAGGAATGTCTCTATCAGGAACCGGTTCTTCGAGGATGGTGGCGGGGAAGACCTGGACCTCCGAAATCAGCTCAGCATTCTTAGTCAGAGTGGCGCCCAAGCTCTCAGCTGCGGAAATCGTTATTGCTAACAGTGTGAAATAAGCCCAGAAATGTGCCAAGTAACGTTCATGTGTACCGTGCTGTAAACAATTTCGGCTGCAATGCTTTTGTCGTTCGCGATGCTGTTAGTAGCACCGGCGAGTGTATTTGTAGTAGTTTTCCGCCCTTAGCCGAGTTTTTAAGTCGTAAAAATGGGCTGTGGTCCAAGAGGGACAATCAGTAACTTCTGCTTGAAGACGCAACTGCAAACCAAAGAAAGATCTTAATTGCAGACATGTATTCGTTGACAGAGTAGAACGACCTGCTCAGCTCTTCACAGCACCATTGAATCCCATAGATTCATCGGTGCCGTGGTTTTTATTGCGTTAGCAATGAATGGGGCATATGGGCAAGAGTTCTCGCCGTTGGTCCGCGGACACAGGGCGTCAGAAGGACATAGAACAAAACAGCTCGTGTGGACAGCGGTGACGTTGGTGAGGCTGGCTGCGGTTGGCTGCGTACGGGCCTCTGGCGGTTCGGTCGATGTGGCGAGGTCTAGGTGGCGGTAGCTTGTGCACGTTTTGCGTTTCTGGGCTATTTGTTTATTTATTCATTTATTTATTTATTTATTTATTTATTTATTTATTTATTTATTTATTTATTTATTTATTTATTTACTTACTTATTTATTTATTTATTTATTTATTTATTTATTTATTTATTTATTTATTTATTACTGCAAACGGGCTGCGACAAACACTTCGTTGCGGTCCGCTGAAGCGAAAACAGTCCGTGCAGACGCCCGACTCGAAAAACCAAAAAAAGCATATACAACACAAAAAAGGCATTTTTGGGGGCTAAAAAGCCCATATAGGCTTATACAGTCAAAATACGCGCTAAAAAGCCCATATAGTCAGAACAGGCATTATAGGCACAATAAAGTGTTACTTAAAATGCTCCCCTTCCCTTAGTTCATGCCTGTATGTTAAATAGGCTTGATACGGATTTAAGGTCAAAATAGGCATTTTGCCTAAAGTTGCAATCTCTGTCCATGAGTTTCCTTCACACCTACCAGATAATACTTCCCATGATTAACTAGTCATTTGGACACACATTCTTGGTACTATTTGTTTCGAGATACTGCGAGTAAAGCATAAGTTGCTTCCATTTCCCATCACCACAGGGCTCAGGGAGGAGCCCATGCATTGAAAGCAGGCAGTAAGAGTTAAAGCTTGAGTAGGTTGGTGCATAACTTTGAGAGTAGGGGGCAGCGCGATGAACGGGACGAATCGAAGACGAGATACACTCGATTGACGAGCCGCAGCCACAGGGAATGCTAGGAAATATAGTTTTTAAGTTGTGAATAGCGACGAAAGATTAATTACTTCTTTCGAATCCCCCACGCCGGCCTTTTTCGCCTCCACTCTCGAAATTACAGGACATTTACAGTAGATGTTTGTTCAATTCAATTCTATGTTCTCGTGTTCTCATTGGGCACACGCCATATGCTTGGCAGTGCGCGGCGTTTTCTGCCACCACAAACCTGCCGTATTTGCTATAGACATGGGATTGACAGTTATTCATAAAACCTACTGAAGTAAAACTCCCACGGCTATGTACCCCTTTATTAAGCACACCAGCGTCGTGCAATTTGTTCCACCATTATTCTAATAAAACGCGAGTTCCGGCTGTTTGGTACAATCACATACGTCTACAAGGAGTCCAGGTATCGACAGGATGCATAAATTCCAAACGGTGTACAACTGTCGGGTGAAGTAAACAATTACGGGAAGCACCGGGGAACTCAATGAGTGTTAAACCCATCGGTATATTAACTCCCCAAAGCATCGCTGGTAACTATCGCTTGTGCCATATAAAAATAAGTGCTTTTGGAACCATTCGTTCACTGTTCAAAGACAGCTGTAAAACGTAGAATGTTTCGGCTAGAAGGAAAAATAAGCCCCGAGATAGAAAAGTAAGCCGTGAGACATGAGTAATTGGCTAGCCTCCATTCTCTGTTTGTACACCCCTGGTTTTCTACGCGTGGCATCGCTAAAGCCCATAAATAAGCATTTGACAGCACGGAAGGCTGCTGTACCAGGTCATTTCGCTCTTCCAACTCGCATGCGGAAGCGGAGCGAGATACCAGCACTTGGAAGAACGAGTAATTAGGTTACGAAGATGATGTTTGTCGTGTTTCTCCTGACCATTCTCAGCGTCCTTTCCTTGGGCACATCTTGCAAAGTGGATCATCGGGAAGGTAAACGTTTGAGCGATTGGGCAACGCCCGCACCCGTTACGCACCCGTTACGCCCGCACCCAGCTTATGACTTTTTATTACCTTAGATATTAGGGAAAAAGTTTGGGTGTGAATAAAGAAATATTGGCACCAGAATTGAACCATTTAATAAATTTTATTGACTACTTATTCGGCAGAAAACTTGGAAAACATATCCACGAACTGAGGGTAACTGTGTTTTGACCAAAAAAGATGCAGTTTACCTAAGGGCAATTTGGGTTTAATGCGGACGAAGATTCTGTGGCTGATTTAAATGATAAATGTTTAGACTGGACAAAGAGCAAAATAAATCAGTTATCTCCGCATACCTGAAGATCTCAACGTGGCAAACATTTCTAGCAACGATTTTTCATTAAAAGGTGCGAAATGTACTCTCATTTATTGCGGTGGATCCCACTGATATACGGAGTTTGGCACGAGTGCAATAGTTTACACCGTGAGAAAGAAAGAGCTGTAAGGTATGAAGTCAGTAGGGGGACAGAAGCCCTCATGGACGCTAAAACACGTGTCAAAAATTAAGAACTCACAACGACCAGGAAAGAGGGAAAGAATACAAAATATTTTATATGCTTTCATGGTCGTAAGTTTTTAAATAATGGTGATGATGTGAAATACTTTTATGGTGACAAAACTTCATAAGAAGTGGTCAGGGAAGCGTTAAATTAAGCCTCTTTGATAAGAATTTATTCAAGGCATCCGAAAACAGTCTGACAACCAGAAAAGTTCACTTCAGCTACCATGTCACCACAATACAATCGCTTGGTAATCTACAGAAATACCTCCTAAATCACAGATTGGAGTGTCCGCTCACCTCCAATTGCCGTTCACATTTCTGCAATGGTGTGAATATTTTTACGGTGCACGTAAACTGCCAGTAAACAAACTTATCTCGAAAAAAACAAAGATCTTTTTTTATTGAAATGATTTCGAATCCCCAAATTTCCGATTGTTTTGTTACCGTAAATGTCCATTGGAACAACGAATGATAGCAACGTAGCAAAGCAGAGCCCGAATGGCGCAAAATTGCGCAAACGAAAGTTCGGGCAAGATAAAACAACAAAATCCATGTGCTTTCGGTTTTGTGTGCACTCATTGTAAGAATACTCCTGTTTAACAGAAAGAGAATTTCTGTCCTCCTGGTTAATGGGCAAACTGTGTTTTGAGCGCTCAGCCATGACGCTGAGGGTTGCAAGGGTTCATTCCTTTTCACGAAGAACCAGAGTGCTGCGAAATATTTTTGCGCACCGTGGCACCCGTGACTACTATTCAGTTAAAAGCTGCAGCTAATGTGTCCACACTCCAAATACTGAAGTTTTTCGTCAATACTTAGATCAATTCAAATCAGCCCCGGTTCATTTTCTCTTTTTGAAAGCATACAAAAATCGCACAAATGAGCGGTGTAGGCACTTGCTTTACCATTAGGATGTTTCGGGCGCCTCTGCCATTTAAAGCATTCTTTCTCCTTACCGATCTCGTATCTACCTCCTGCCTTTCTCCTTCCCTCGCCTTCCCTCTGTCCCACCATTCTGACAATGCCCTAAAACAACTGAATAATGGCTATCTTTCATCCTTTTATAATCTCGCCCGTTGGCCATTCTCCATCCAATACGACTCCTCTTCACCTTTACAGTCATCTCTATACTGAGGGTTTTCTCGATCTAGCTCCAAACGTTTTTCTTAACACTGCCTTACCCCTACGTTTCACTCTCCGCGTCCTCCTCCTTCTTCTTTTTTTTCGTCTTCTTTGATTCGATTCGCCTTACCTCCATTTCTTATTGTTTTACCTTCAACCAGCCTCCTTTTAGCGGTGGTAACAAACTTATTCGTATTGCGATTTCATTCTGCTGATGAGGATGTCTTAATATCTGATCAATTTTTTACGGCTTCTAAGTTTTGTTCCGGGATGTCCTAGTATACGTAAGACTCGATAATTCTAAGTTTTGGTATGGGTTTGTTCAACATTCTCCTACTTGAACAATTTAAAATACAATCCAGCGGGCTCAATAGCTTGACCGGCTATGCCAGCTGAATGACATGGTTACCTTGCAACCATTACTTCGAGGACTTTTCAAACGTACGAGCTTTTCTGGCGAATACGGGCTGGCAATGATAAGCACATACATTGGTTAGCGATTACTGAGCTTAAAATTACACGTCTACCTTCTTTGAGGATGGTTGTGACCAGTTTATCTCATCGTCAACCCATAAACTGATTACCACCACGTGTATTGTATTATTGCCAGTACGTAGAAGGGGTAACTTAAATTACGCGAACGATCACCCAGTTCAAGCAACCAGTACTGGGGAGAGAGAGAGAAAAACACTTTATTGGAGAGACACCGGGTTCAGATTGGGGGGGGGGGGGGGAAGGGGTGGCCTCAGCCCAACTGGCCGAAGCGACCTGTAGTGCCCGTTGTGTCAGGGTCCGTTGACCCACGAGGCAAGAGGTACCCAAGGCCTGCTTCCAGTGGGTGAGGGTGGGGAAGGGGGGAGTAGGGGTTCGCGGGGCACTCGCATAAGGAGTGGTATAGCGTGTCAAGGTTGCGGCATCTCGGACCCTCTGCGGAGAGGAAGAGGTGTGGGTGGGAGTGCTGTGATTGCGTGCGATGGGGGAAGGAGTGGGTTTGTAGAGTGCGCCACATCTGTGCTTCCTCTATCGTAAGTTTGGCGTTGGGCGGGGGTAGTGTTCTGCTGGTGAGGCGGTAGTGTTCTGTGATGTCTCAGTACGTGGTGAGGGCGTACCGAGTGACGTCGACTGCTCCATGCATAAGACCAAGAGGAGTGCTCGCCCGGGGTATTAATGCTCGGGCCTGGTGATTAGCCACCTCGTTGGTTCCCACGCCAGTGTGAGCCGGGGTCCACAGCAATATCATGGGCTGGTCGGGAGGTTTTTTAAGAAGAATTTTCAGTGCCGAGGCTGAGATGTTGCCCTTCTCATAGTTGCGAAGCGCCGGCTCTGAATCCGATAGCCCGACGGTCGGTGTTGGCGTCTTGGTTATCGTGAGAGCCAGGGCTGTTTCTTCTGCAGTAGTGGGGTTTGCCGTACACTGGACATATTCTGCGAAATGCCTAAGAAACAAAAAAAAATTTCAATATTTTATGGAAATGCGCAAAATGGTTTAATCAGGGGAAAGTTCTACAAAACAGTCTAACTAATATGCAAAAATCTGAACTATTTTATACGAATGTGCGAAAATGTCGAATGAGGCGAAAGCCTTATCTTTCTAAAAAAACCGTCATTGTAAAAAGCAGACTTTTGCCTTTCCGTGTAAGCTGTGTCTTGCAGTATGATCACCCCAGTGGGCCGCGCGGGTCTTTAGATCGGGCACATAATTTTTTGGGTCAAACGCCGATGACGATGTTGATGTCAAGATGATGGGGCGCCAAAAATACGGCGGATGACCATTTAGGAAGGCGGCCACCATTCGAGCAGTATGTGAAAGTACTGCCTTTCGTCTTCAACATTTATATGGTGTTGGCATAACACAGTGAAAAAATGATTGCTACAAGCCGAGTGCTTAGAAACAACGATCAAGAACCTATACAGTAGACTCCGGTAATGACTAACTTGGGTAAGACGAACTCCACTTTCAGCATAAGCAACACTTTTTTCTCCTATTATGCGGACAAGGCAAAGAAACGCCTTTTAAGACGAATTTCTGATACTGCGAACTTATAGTTACGCCCCTTCGAGTTTCTCTTAACGGGAGTCTAGTGTATAATAAAAGAGACCATCATAAGTAGGCGAGTGTTTTTTATGTTGATTGCTACCAAAAACTTTAGGCTAAATTAAAACCGACAAGCTTTTACCTCTACTCTTGTACGTAAACCATAACATGAAGCTCTTTTTTTAAAAAGAATCTGGGCTAAATCTGCACAGATGGATCTCAGGTTCATCATACCAGTTTAACGTCCCGTATATGTGTAGGAAAATATAGATTTCTTAATCTGGCCGTGTAACTGAGCGGACGAATTTTTAGGAAGATATGTAGTCCGATGAACTATTATACGTCGTATTTCTACCGAAGCCTATGCATTGTGCAGATCTGAGCAAATTGGTCTAGTGAAAACCACACCCCGTTGTCCGTTTTATTTAATTGCAAATGTATTGTGGTGGAGTAAAAGCGGAAATAGCAGTCTGAACGCCTTCTCTGTACTATTTCTCCTAGTGTACTCATCTTCCTTTAGCTCTGCTTTAGCCACGTCACATGTACTCTTTTTAAACCTCGCCCCAATCAATTGCTTCATCCACATTTTAGCTGTGCTGTACGCGACCCGTTTTGGACGAGCTTCACAAAAAGTTTTCCGGGACTGTATTCCCATGCTCATTAAAGTGAAGCCTCCGGCCCCCAACGATCTGGCTTCTAGGGTAAGTGCTGAAATTTTGTTGCAAATATTTAGCAATGCAGTGCGTACCTGGTTAAAAAATTAGTACCCGTCCATTCTGTGGAAATGGATGACCTGCGGAGTGGAATGTACTCGACGGAGTGCAGGAAAGAAACCACGTTTGTTTGTATTTTGCGAATGAGAATGCTTCCTAGCTATTCAGCTGAATTAAACTTGGAAAGACTTGAGCTTTACTCTAGCCATCGAATATTGGGCTGTCTTATTCCCTCTCTTCGTCGTATGCACCGCAGTGTCTGTGTAATATACGACCCAATCCCCTCGAGCAGTGAAGACACCAGATCAGTCCCGTCGACTCCGAGTTCCCCCCCCCCTTACGCTGGGTAATCGCTATCTACGCCATCGAGAGGTTCACCTTGGTAACCGGCAAGTTACGCGGATCAGCCGGACACCAGGATATCGGTCATCGAACCACCAGAAGGTTAGTTCGGAGTACCTGAAATCCACACCACGCCGTCGGCTTCGGTAGGCCTGATCAGGCCTAGCACCCTGGGTTGCCTCATCGTCGCCGCCGCTGCTGCGCTCGTGCACCAGCCGCTCTGGCGCGTGCATGGCCACTGCGTAATATCCAGTCATGAAGAACACCGTGGAAGGGAAGAAATGGACCCAGCCTAATTCGAACGACCAGGCTGGGCCACCATCAGGCACCGGCAGCATGTCCTATGCGCGGCTGCTCAGGCAACGGCGCAGCAAGTAAGTCATCCCGAACTCAACTCCAAGAAGTAATCCCGCCTCAAGCGACCGGTTCAGCGGACACCACCGGCAACGCCACTCCCCGCAACTGATATCAAGATTGTCCTACGTCCCTGAGACGGCCCGGCCATTGCGTCACTAGCCCAGGCTTCACTCTCCGTCGCAATACAGGTTCAAGCTCACGTTGTGCTAAACCGTGAGGACCAAGTTCGAGTGCAGCAAACCGCTAACTACCTCGTCATTAGCACCCCATCGGGAGAACGTGCCCACAAGTACGCAAGTATGACCTCCTTGACGGTCCGAGGGAAGCAATACGAGGTCTCTGCTCACGTAGCAGCTGCGGCTAACAGCGTAGTCGGGGTCATATTTAATATCCCAGAAGACGACACGCCTGAGAAAGTGCTCGACAGCTTATATAGGTACATACAGGACCTCCACATTCTTGACGCCAAGCGACCGAACTCGTCAAACATAGCCCTGATCCTGTTTGATGGTCAAAAAGTCCCCTTTTAGATTCGGTATCAGTCTTCTCTCTACCGATGCAAGCCGTTTCGCCGCAACACAGAAGCGTGCTATGCCTGCTGGTCTACGGGACACCGACAAGATGTGTGCTATAATGCTCAAGTCACCCTTCCGCTGCCCCGGTTGGGGCACCGCTAACCCCGCCGAACCCCACGACTGCTTCCCACGATGTATCGTCTGTGAAGGCCCTCACATCACCGGATCGGCTGACTGCCCACGTCGATATCAACCACGACGGTGGGCACCTACGTACGCCCAAATCATCACAACGAGTGCTCCAGCCTTATCGACACATGGAACAAGTGTTAGAAGAGAATTCCCACCCCTGCAGCAAGCCGGAGACTCCGGCCGCCAAGGTCTCCTCAATGGATCTACCATCAAGCCACCAGCCGGCCAACCACAAGAACTTCATGCCAAGCGTAAGCACGCGCCTACAGGTGAACAACAAGCCACCCCGCACGACCAGGTGAGCTGCAGGGTAGCGCATGCCCACTTCTCGTCAATCAGTCCCACACCTCATCCCCTTAGCCCCTCACTGGATATCCTTCAGGAACTCAATGCTATCCGGGCTGCAATATCCCTGCTCCACCAAGAGAACACTGCTCTGCGACAGGAAAACCAAGCTCTAAATTCGCTAATATCCCCTAGGCAACAGGATCCCACTTCTCCCAACCCTCCTCCCCCTAATCTCAAGGCGGCCTCAGACGACTCGCCCTCCTCTGAATCTCCCCTTGCACCAGAAGAACAAATACAAAACCAAATTACTGAGGTTGAGGTCTCCTGTAAGCAGGCGCTGAAGAAGCCAAAAGCCGAATGCTCGAATATTCACCAAGACCTGCGATCCGGCATATCCAATGTCCATGCTAACGTAGATGACTTACGTTTAGAATTGCGCAACAGCGTTCAAGAGCTCGTGAACAAAATTAATACCCTCTGCAATCCTAATCCGCTCCTCACCCTTAATTATGACATCCTGAAGGAATAAGAAGGACCCGCCGCCCATTCGGGTCTGGCAGTGGAATTGCAGGGGGTATCGGCAAAAACGACAAGCCCTGCAACTTCTAACTCAGGAAACGGAAACCCCCCCTACAGTAATCGCGTTACAAGAAGTAGGCTCGTTAGTTAAGCTCCCTGTCTATAAGACATTTCAGAATAACGCCAACCTCAACCTCACAACAGCGGTACCAGTTCATCGCAATATTCCTGCTGAACGCAGTCAGTTTGATGGCATCGCTGTTCCTCACGATCTGGTGACTCTCTTTCCGAGCAAAAGAGACGCTGAGCGGCTGTACATCCTCAATGGGTACCGCAGTCCGAAGGCAACAGGGCATATATTTCATCTCATCTTCTCTTTTTGCAAAACAGACCACAGGACCCCATGCGCTTATCATAGTAAGCGACTTTAAAGCACCACATACAGCCTGGGGATATCACCATTGTACACGCAAGGGCACACTTCTCTTGGATCAGATTCAAGCACATCGTCTTACTATAGAGTCGAACCCGTCGATTCCAACTAGGATAGGCAATAGCGTGCAGCGTGACTCATCACAAGATCTCTCTCTCACTTATCACGTCAAACACGCATGTTGGGCCTCCACTCCTGACCCCTTAGGAAGTGATCATTTCATCATCCAAACGGATGTGACAGTAGCCAGCCTCGTGCGCCGCCGGCCCCGGAAGACCTTTTTGCCGAATTGGGACAACTTCCGACAAGTACGCCAAACTCTTGATCCCCCCGAAATTAGTACTTCGGGATTAGACAATCGGACTCAACAAATTCTTAAAGATGCTGGGCACAGACGTATCGCGATGGCACCGAAAATTCCTTCGGATATGGTTGATTCCCACCTACAGCATTTGTGGGCTGCCTACAGCAGTCTACAACGCAGATGGCACAAACAAAAGCACAACAGAAAACTGCGCTCTAAACTATCCCGCCTCAACGATGAAATTGAGTGGTACTCCACACAGCTTGCCCAAGATCAGTGGCATAAAATTTGTAATCAAATGAAGGGAAACCCAGGAATGAAACGCACTTGGTACCTCCTAAGGCATCTAGTAGACCCCACTCGTGCGACGACCGAGCAGACCCATCAGCTTACATTGGTCACACAAAATTTCCCGGGCACCAATGAAGAACTACTAGACAAAGTTTTCTCTCTATATGTCCTCACTGGTGACCCCCAACAGCTCCCACTATATAAAGTACCACCCAATACTGATCTTGATGCCGATATTACAGAAGTAGAGGTACGCAGCGCCCTTCTTGATTTCCGCCCCGGGTCAGCGCCGGGGTAGGATGAAATAACCAACAAAATGCTCTGTAATCTGGCTGACTCCTCCATATCGGCTCTTACAGATTATTTCAACCGCTTTTGCAAGCACGGTTTGGTCCCCTAGTCATGGAGGCACGCCCAGATCACCCTCATTTCGAAGCCAGGGAAGCCTCTTACCATCGATCACTTCAGACCCATCTCACTCACCTCATGCATAGGAAAAGTCATGGAACACATTATCCTGTCTCGCCTCATGCTCAACCTTACATCTACTGATGCTCTTCCGCATTCAATGATTGGCTTTACGCCCGGATTATCCACGAAAGATGTCCTGCTACAATTATCTCGAGACGTAATAACACCTACTACCAAGCGCGACACAGCAGCAATATTGGCTCTAGATCTCACAAAAGCCTTCGATTGGGTCTCGCACGCTGCCATCATGCGTGGCTTAGAATCGATGGCCCCTGGGGAACGCATTTACAATTACGTGCGTGCGTTCCTAACTGCGCGAAAGGCGTTTCCTCAAGTAGGAGATCTCAATTCAAAAATTTTCACTCTTCCTTCTATTGGTACCCCAAAAGGAGCAGTATTATCACCATTCCTTTTTAATTTGGCTATTCTTAATATTCCCAAACGCCTAAAAGTAATGTCCAACCTTCACTACAGTCTGTATGCGGAAGATATACCGCTATGGGTAACAGGCGGTAGTGGTGCACTAATTGAGGACACCTTGCAGCAAGGGGCTCAAGCAGTTGCCGAAGAAGCTCTCCTGTCAGGCCTTGCATGTTCACCTGCCAAATCCGAACTCCTCCTTCTACCATCTAAATTTGGATCGCGAATCCCCCCAAACCTCGCACTTCTCATGGATGGTCACCTGATCCCAGAGGTGCCTGCCCTTAAAGTGCTAGGGCTGGTAATACATCGCAACCGAGGCAACACGCAATACATCTCAGAATTACGTTCCTGTGTAAATACAACAATTGGATTCATTATATGAATTTCCGGTTGAAATCATGGACTCAAAGAACAGCACATGCTACAACTAGTACAGACGTTTGTCATCGGCCGGATTACTTATTTCCTCCCCTACCGTCGAGTAATCAATATGGAACGCGCCAAAATTCATAATCTAATTAGGAAGGCATACAGGGCAGCCCTACAAATTCCCCAGAATGCATCCACTGCCAGACTTGAACGCCTAGGGATCCACAATACGCCTCAGGAGCTGATTGAAGCCTATCATATCAACCAACTCCACCAATTTTCCACTACCTCCGCTGGTGAGCCCATTCTAAAACGTTTGGGTATCCGCGCACCAGATATCTCCGACCCGAAGGTCCCCATCCCAAGAACCAGCCATGCCTGTCTCCGCGTTCGTCCCTTCCCACGGAACATACACCCCGAGTACCACAGGGCTCGCAGGGAGGAGCGACCGCGAGCACTATCTAAGAAATTGCCCATCCACCCAGACACTATGTATGTTGACGCGGCAGAATACCGCCATCACGATGGCTATGCCCTCGCTGCAATCAACAGCCCGGATAGCGCTCCTGGTACCTCTTTCACCGTTCGTACCACTTCCCCAGCCGCGGCGGAGGAGGCTGCAATAGCACTTGCGTTAACAACCCGGCCTACTCCCACATTTCTAATCACACATTCAAAAACGGCCATTCAAAACTTCGCCCGTGGGTCAATTTCCCTCGTGGAATTAAAAATCTTGTTCAAAAATCCCCGGACTCCGGTCGAACTCATTTGGACCCAGGCGCGCACTGGTCTGGGGAGGGAACAAGACGGCCCATAATGTGGCACGAGGGCTTACTATCCATGCCGTGGCTAGCATCACCCCCTACCATTGTGCCCGACCCGCGAGGGGCCGACGAGTCACCTATCACGACATCATCATGCATTACCGCCTCGCCCACCGCCAATATGCCCCCTGCTCATCCGTGGCTCACCAACTATCAGGAGCGCCTATGGCGACTCCTGCAAATTGCCGGGCAGTCCTCCATCGCATGTACCCCGATCAGTATCTCTCACAGAATTGCCTCTATCTGGCGCCCCCGCCACACTTGTCAACTCTATGTGGGCATTCCCCAAGATCCCTTCCCGCATGGAAATAGTGGGAGCGGGCGCTGGGCAGCTCGGACCTGGACTTTCAAACACACCTGGTCACAAGAGCTGCCACCGTCACCGCCAGACTTCAACCGGCGGCCACCAAGCACCGCTAAACCACAGGACTGAATAAAATTGGTTCTCTTTCTTTCTCTCTCTCTCTCTCTCTCTCTCTCTCTCTCTCTCTCTCTTCACGTGGAAGCCTCCCGCCACCACAACGGACATGTCGTCTGTGAAGGTATAAAACCTATAGCTTGGCGTGTACTTCCCAGCCCCCTTCGTCTGTCGTCTTTCCGCACGTGCACGCATAAAACGGCAACCGCTTATGTGCGCCTGCTTAAACTTCAAAGACCTTGGCAAAAAAAGGGTCAACGGAGGTGAAAAGGAACACCGGAGCGGCGCCGAGTAAACCGGGTTCCCCGAAATGAAAACTCTGTGGTTAGACTTACGCTGCTTCGCTGTAACCACCGTAGCAGTGAAACAGAACAGAAAAAGGAGGAGAAGGAGAAACTCCAAACAAACCCAAGAATGTAACGTCGAAGAGAAAGTGCACTGTGCAAGTAAGATATACATATGGAAGTGTTCTTGCCTGGAGTGAATGGACGCTAATATTTGTGAGGAAATCCGTATAGGGATTCTGAGGATTTTCACGAAAGGTACAATTATTTGTGCAGTGGGATATTTTGCAGCAGTAAATTATGGGTAAACTCAGTTGTTTGACCACCAAAAAATTATTTATTCAACAAGGAGATTGAGTTATATGCTTTGAACGCGACGCTTCCGATGGCTTGGTGAACGAAGAATACGGCGGTCCCGTGTGCAACCCTCTGCAGGCGTACTCATTGGAGGGGATTTTGATATTTATTTATTTATTTATTTATTTATGTAGGTACCCTCAGGGCCAGAGGCATTAAAGAGGGGAGTGGGTTACAATAGTTACAAACATATTACAAAACAGAGCAAATAAATAATAAACAGAAACAAAACTAGCAAAATGCAATGTCCTTCAATGCTTCTTATTATACAATGTTAGCTAACGCAGTCTTAAAAAGTTGGTGGTCCAAAATTGTTGCGGTGAGTGAGGGTAGGTGGTTCGATTCTTGTGATGTACGCCGTATGAATGACTGGGAAAAGGAGTTAGTTCTGCAGGACTGCAAGCCCACTTTATGGACATGATTAATGCGAGCTGAAATGTACCGAGGAGGCAGAATGAGTTCGTCGCGTAGCTGGATGTGATAAAAAAGCTTATGAAAAAGACAAAGGCGAAGAATTTTTCTACGAGATCATAAGGAAGGTAATCCGAGGCTCGATTTAATAGTGGTTATACTAGCAGTCCGGTTGCAGTTAGAAAGTATAAAACGAACAGAGGTATTTTGAACCATTTCAAGTGAGTGTGTTGGATTTTCTTGGTGAGGATCCCAAAGTGATGCAGCATATTCCAGTTTGGAACGGATAAGCGTTTTGTAAAGAGTCAGTTTTAATGTTGAAGGAGCCTCTGAGAAATTTCGACGTACGTAGCCGAGCATGCGATTAGCGTTATTGATTACGTACGCAGTATGCACGGACCAAGTGAGGTCGGTAGTAATATGTATTCCGAGACATTTGTAAGCGCTGACAGATTCCAAAGGAGCATCGTTCAGATATTAAGTGGGCAATAAACGGTTAGCTCTAGATACGCGAAGAAACTTGCATTTGTTAGGGTTAGGTTCCACTACCCATGTTTTGCACCACACAGAAATAGCGTTAAGATCGGATTGAAGGGTTAATAGGTCATTGTCATTAGATATTTCACGAAAGAGGACGCAATCATCGACAAACAAGTGAATGTGAGATGTAACGGATAAAGGTAAGTCGTTAATGTAAATAAGAAATAGCAGGGGAGCCAGGACAGATCCTGCGTGAAGGGAGAGAAATATGTCTCTCTCGTAGCAGAGCACGCGCACCGCGGTAATGTGTGACGCACGGCTGAAGAGCAGCGTCCCGGAAGCAATGGCAAACTTCGGCCGCAGTTTACTTTGAAATCGGTAGGCCGCGCCTCATGGGCTCTCCCGAAGAGTAGGCAGCTTAGTCCACCGATTCCGCGAGCAGGAACAAAACCAAGCTCCCCTACGCCTTGCCGATGCAGCAGTCCGGCACATCAACAGGATTTATTGAACCGTATGTTGTAGCACCCGACTATACAGCAGCCCCACCTTACAGAACTTAAGAAAACGTGTTGAGCTAGTTGGATCATTGTTTCACTGGAAAGAAGAAAAGGGCGCTAAATAGACGTAGACGGCCTAGACGCTAAACCGACACTCAACGTCTGCATATGTCTCACTGGTCTCCTTCGTCAACGTACGGCTGGCGCCGGTTTCTCATTTCCACCTTACAGCTTCGCTGGTTAACCATTAATTAGTACGGAGTATGCGGGCGCATATTTTATCGGGTGATAGCCGTTATTGTAAATCTTTGGAAAATATCACGCCTTATAAATTTGATTATGCGGACATGTAACTGCTCCCTAGATTATGTTTCGTGGTCGTTGCTTAGGGCATGCACAGCAAATGCAGCTTTCGCGGCACTCGCTGGCGTGGTTAAGCAGGTCGAGTACGGAGAATCATCTCGTGCCAGACAAACAAAATTCCGCAGCTTGCACAAGTGGTGCAAAGCTGGAAGAATAGCAGAGCTGGCGACCCCTCTCCTTTCGTCGGAGAGCCAGCTGTTGCACCTCACATAGATTTCCGAACTTGCCGCTGAAAGGACTTCATGGCTGACAGTACCGAAACTTTTTGACCCGAGGCTTTCACATTTCTGCCAAAGTGGGCCGCGTTTGTACACGCTAGAATCCGCGCCAACTGGCTTCGCGAACTCGGCGTCTGTACCGCGAACTCGGCGTCTGTGATCCGCACTTGAGGCGCGAACGCCCGTGAACTGGCGAGTGGAACATCGCGTGACAGATCACGCCCAGAACGCAATGGCATAGATACCGGTTTTATAACGCGAAGGACCCAGGTGAGATTATGACCACGGGAAGCGTTTTTTCTCCTGGTTCGTCTCTTGTTGTTTCATGCTATGGGGGTCATTTACTTGTTGTCTCTTGTGCCTATTTTGTTTTGGTGGGGTGGGGGGGTAGCTGTTTTTGATCTTTCATTCATTTATTTAAACCCTCCCTCAAATCTATTTCCGCATTGCCTTCGCGTCTCGTAATCAGGCGGCCTCAGCAGGCGAGGTGGAATGGTTTTTGTACGCGATGGGCGCCTAAATCCATTGTTACGTTTATTTTTGTTTCCCCGCATCAACATTAACCCATCTGGCTGTAATACTGATAAAAATTTCTATCTGGCCTTGTTATCGTTGTAGGTTTTCCGCACAGCGTATAAACACAACTTTTTTTCCCAATCGGATGCACATATCATTGTTCCCCACCACTGCTACCCTGTAGTACTCAGGCCTACGGGATGAACCGGTGGTTAGGTTGCCGGCTTCATGGCGTAAAGGTCCCGGGATCGATTCACGGGACCACCCTAACCCCATTTTTTCTTCTTGATAAGCGCACTCCCAGCATTTGCTCGTGGCTCCTGGCCACCCGCCTCTTGTTCTCACAGTTCTTGGCCTGGTATTTTCTCTTTCCCACTTTCCCGATGATGATAGTTTCCTGGTAAGGCTCCACGGCGCAACTAAAAGCTTAAACAGATGTTCTACTAAAACTGCCCGAGCTGCGTGGGTAATAATTGTTGCCCTATTTTGACAAAGTATCGCTGAGATATTTCCTTCCCTATAAAAAGTGGGAGTGGGAGTTTAAAGACCAGATTTGTTTTATTATAGCCCTAGTTGCCACGTCCGCCACGGTAGGTAGGTCTGTTAGCAGACGCCGATGGAAGGAATTCCCTGGTAAAAGATTACATCAATTCAATTCAAATTTATTGTTCTTTGTGGCGCTACAATACATACGCAAGAACTGTTTGGACCCTTAGCGAGCAGCTAGTAAGGGGTCCAATAAAAAATTTAATTGCAGACAACCCATGTCAGTACATATTGTCGACAGTAACCTTAAATAACGGTAAAAGGCACGTTAAACACTCCTTAGAGCACAGATTTCTTGAATCAATACAATCCTTGAATCAATGCTTTAATCAATATAATACAATCAACACAATCTGGTCGCGGTGCAAAATTTGAAAAAGTGAGAGGTTAGCGAATTAAAAAAATGGGTTAGTGAACGCCCTAATACAATACCATTTATATTTCTTATTCGATCGTCCGCACTATCGCAATTTACGAAAATTTCCCCCATAAGCAGGTTTGTATCCAATCGCAATATCTTTTGATGAACCCGTTTTTAAAGTACGCGCTAGTGGTTACTCAGAAGAGTTTTCTTTTAGTACAACATGAAGCTATAGTTGTATGCTCGAGCTGCTTGTGTAATTGCAAAAATTTAATAGATCAATTAACTACAAAAAAGTTCACTGAGTTAACGCACCCTTTTTCCGCATTGGTGTATGCCAGGCGTTAACGTTACGTTGTAACAACTAACCTTGTACCACGATGCTATCGCAATGATATTTATAAATGCCTGCCTTAACTGTCCTGTGACTGTGTTGTCAACCACAAGACATTTATATGGTAAAAATATGTTCATACCTAAAGCAACACCAATAAGCCAATTAGGGTCACCTTTGGAGCAAAGGCACGGCACTTCTAGCGGCCATTTCCAGACAAAATATATAAGTGGAGCTCACCCCGTCTCGTTTGGAAAGAACCTTTCTCCCCGAATGGACAGCAATCCGGAGTTTCCTATGAAGTGAGGTGGAATATCAGGCTCTTTCTTTCTTATCGGTCTCTCCGGGGTCGGCTTCGATGTGCACTTCCATTTCGTGACCCATAACTGATGTAGCACGTTGCTGATATGGCTTAGTGTCACACTCAAGTACACACTAAAACGTAGGAAGTATGCTCCCAATGTATAAATGTTCAAAACCCATTCTTCACGAGGCTATGGTATTTAACCTTTTGCAGTCATAATCAAGCTCTGTGCCCGCACCAATCAACGTTTTCCGCATGCTTTATGAATACAGTGTGTCATGCACCAATATTTCGGTCTTTAGTATGGCTGCCGCGGCTCACCGAAAACGTAATCCGCTATTACCGACTAGTCGCATCCCTCCTTTTCTTGTAATTAGGATTACCAATTACCTCTGGTGGAATATGCAGCAAGTTGCTAATGGGCTTGTCGGCTTCCATGTTCTTGGGAGGTTTGTAAACTCTGAAACAAATTTTAAGCACCGAATCCAGCCATGAATGGGTAGCTAAAATGACATACAAGACGGCTGGCTGTTGCTGATCTACCTTGTGCGTGTACAGAAGGTAACGGTATTTGAGAAACTTGCAGCCCGTCGGTATATCCTTTTACGTTTTCACACTGTTCTTTTTATATTGTTAGAAAGAATTAGAAGGTGCTAAGTATTGCATCGGCGCTTTTAATCAAACAAGCGCACCTACTGTATTTTGCTTTCACTAGCGATGAATATACGGGTCAGTTAGTCTAAACACAAATGCCGGAAAACTATTTAACGCTTCACGATTGCGTCACTGGAGCCTCCAAGTACTTAGCACCGTAAACCTGTGGTACAGATTGCGAGGAGGCGGTGCATTCTGTAGTAAATATGCTTATTCTGAAAATTACACCCAACGTTGGTACGGAATGTTGACATGACCCCTGTTAAGACAATACCATTGAAACGAAATCTCTCCTATTTCAAGAAATTCACAAACAGTAACAACACACTGATTATAAATAAAGAGCATAAAAACACAAATAAAAGATGCGAAAATGCACTGAGCATAATAAGTGGCCCTCGTGAAACTTTTAATAATACGTGTTGTTTCCCGACGACGTGTTCAAGCTCCTGATAAAGCCACGCACCGAGAGAGTACTAATTATAAATAATATATATATTCTGCATTTGGTCCGGAAGAAAAAGAGGTGAAGCTGGGGACCGGACTTCGGGCATAATGAGCGACGGCTCTGGCTTCGCAAGGAATCTAATTTTTTGTCTACGTCATACAAAAGACACTGCAAACTCAAACTGTAAAATAAAGACGTTTCACAACTGCCATTTTCATTCCAAAAACTTGCTTTGCTGTTTCGATGCTTTTGCCAGCGTGCGCTGTTCTTTTTTTAGTTCCTCAAGAGTGTTTGTGACGCTGGCCAAGAATGCGGAAAGACACTGAAAACGACAGATATGCAGGTAAATCACTGGGGACACGTTGAAAACATTACGTTTTGTTTGTGGGCTCTATTCGAATGAAGAAGGCAAAAGACATCCTTTCTAACTATCACAGGGACGGTGGCGGATGTATGAGCGTACAGTAATTTTGGCCTGAACGTCACCTAGAAAGCTTCCAGCTTCTAATGAGTCAGGACGGATATTATCCTTTTGAAATTATTGCTGTTTAAAACATAATTTTGAAGTGTACATTTTTGTTTGAAAATGATGCAATCTATACGAACCGCACACCATATCTCCCCGCTATACCGAAGTAAATGAGTCACTAACCGCTATCATGCACTACCAGAAGCGGGCGGACGTGAGCTGTTTCAATGCTTTGATGAAAATTGTTCATCAAGAACATTTACTATACTTCAGATATCGCTGAGTTCCAGAGAGATTCATATGGGCTGTCATGTTTTCGAAATACTGCTGACACTAATTTATAGTGATGGCCCACACTAGGCCACTGTACACGTGGCTCGCACGCGGACCACATGAACGATTTTGATTACTCGTGGCTGGGGTCTGATATATCAAGTGTTGTTTGGATAGTGATCGCAGGGGTGTAAGGATCTAGCCAGTACGCAAAGGGAACAGCGTTCATGGCATAAAAAAATACCGATGTGTCTTCAAAAATATTTGTCAAGGAAACTTGAGGTTCTCCCCCGCTTTCTACGTAGACAGCAGCTTTTTGCATGTAACTAATTTCTCATTTTAAAATAATGAAACTGGAGTTTTTGCGGAAATCAGTGTTTCACGCTCAAATATTTTGGAACATTAATTTGTTTCTGCCCGTACGTCTCCTAATCATAAGACACCTTTCAATCAGCCAAGGGTATCTTGGCATTTGCCCCAATTATTTTTCCTGATGATAGAAAATGCAATATTTTTCGTGCGCGAGATTAGCAGCTCTTGCACTTCCGTTTTATAACAGAAAAGAAAAACATGGCATTCTTCTGTGATTTGCTTTACATGCACTGAAACATTTAAACAGACCCTTCGTCAAAACACTTATCTGGCCTCTGATGCACAAAGATAGGACACAGATGTGTCTTTTGACCTGAGCTAAATGCTTTAAAAATGTACAGCACACATGCTGGTAAGGTAAATGGTATTACATGTAAGGCTACTTGATTACTATTTTAGTGAATGCGAAAATAGCCGTACTGAAAACATTACCAGCTTTTGCAATGACGTTCGTTACGATTTTCTCCCTTACTGCTCACTTCTGTGGCCTACCTTGGGTTTAATTCGAGCCGACGAACATTTTTTTCTTCGAGGTGTTCGGCTGGCTTTGAATTTCGAACTTTATACGCAGACACATTGCCAGATAGGTATCGTACTTACAGAGCATTTGATAATTTGTTCTTTTTTTTCCAGCTGATAACCCCTTGCGTTATTGACGAAATGTGGAAAATGTGGGTACGTGAAAATAATACACCTGCACGTTTTGATTGTAGTGAGTTAGGTGACTATTCGTGATTTTGAAAGGTCGTGGAGTGTTCTGTAATGTGCACCGCAAAGGTGTGATTGTGGTTAGTTAAACATCCGAGCCAGACATATACATAGGAAAATTTAAAATGCCACTTGTAATGCCCTTTAAAGTATTCCCACGTTTTTTATTTCCGCAGAAATATTATCAATACTTTCGTCAGAACAGTTACAACTTAATCAAAGTTATGCGCAGTGCAGTGCATTAGTAATCACGACAAAAACGTATGCAGGACACGATAATACAGAAACGGTTTAACACTCAAGTCTACAGGACTGACATTTGATTCGCCTGCTCTAGGACTATGGAAACTTTAATACTCGTGGCGACAGTTAGTGGGCGCTGAAATACAAAAGCCGTTGCCCTTCCAAAATACTCCTTCAGCCTTCAGCGCTGCCATACTACTGTAGGTAGTACACGTGGACCGGATGCAGCTCCCTAGATTTTATTTGCAGAGTGGGCACGGCCAGAACTTCGAGGAGCAGCGGACACGAGCGATAACCCAGCTGCTCAGTCAAGTTCCATCTCGCTGAGGCACGTTGCCCAAACTGACGCGCCCCTCATAGCACCGCTGATGATGATGGCGCAGAGGAATACGATGCCGATGGTCGCTACAGAGCTACCTTCGCTAGCGCGCAGCCAGTTAAGATTAGGATGCATAACGTATGTTGCGAGAGAGTAATAAACACTATGTACAGGTATGTACAGCACAGGTGATCAGTAAGGTTCATAAACTGCCCTTAAACTGCCCTAGTCGGTCTAGAGAAGGCGTCCAATGAGTGCATTCCCCTCGGGGGCCTTGCCTGAGAGTGGCGCAGTGGTCGCATACGAAAATGAGCATGCATCGTGGCGGAGCTTCTAGCAGCGCCCAGTGACGAGAGTTATGTCCCCCAAAGCTTGATAGCACTCTCCTGGCTACATAGGGGTCCAGACCATCGGGTGCAGACAACCGGGTGCTCCTCTACGGATGAGCGACGGATTGGCCATTGACCGTCGTGGTAGCTTGAAGAGACGTTGCTTATACTGTGCGATGGCTCATGAAGCGCCTAGAAATATCGTGAGGGGCCTGTGAACTCGAACGCTTTGCTATTGATGGAGGCGGGCAAAAAGTGGTCTCCGCTGTACTTTTGACTCCCACGCTGTCATGAAAAGAGCGAGTTGCTGGGGAGCAACAAGTCGGCCGGAAGGCGCATGACGCTTCTATGGTCTAATGCGGCGTTGACGGCTCGGAGCAGAAGGAACAGGTGACAGTGCACGAGGTAAAGGGTTCGAAGGACGACTGCGGTCTCCTAGATTCTGACTCGTGCGACGCGCGAACATTTTGGGCACAGGCAGTTCAGGGATGCTGATCTTCGCTCGTTCAGAAGCTACCAGCCCGCATGTGTCCTGGTTGTCCAGCCGGTGGCTCCCAGGCACGGCAGTTGTGCCCATAGTTTTCTTTCAGCTGAGGATGTCCTGCTCGAAAAAGCCGCGCTGATCTTGTGTCCCCACCAAAATTGGAGACACTGTCATGATGCAGATGGTTTCTGCGGCGCTGTGTATATACTGCACTGCCTGCCATGGAGGCTGGCATTGAGGCGGCAGTGTTGCGGTGGACAGGTCGCGGGGTAATGTCGGGAAATGGATGGCCGTGGGTGTAGGTGGAGGTGGTGCTGTCAGCCGGGGAGGAAGCGAGGTCGCAGCCTCAGTATTGCTTTGCTCACCGGTGCCTGCGCATGGCGTGGCAGAAGTGGGCGAGGCCCGCGAGATGTCGTCGGGTTCACGTCCGGTCGGTGAACGTGCGGCTGCCGCACGGGAGATGGAGACCAGAGTGTCAGCGTCGGAACTTTCGGGTCACCGCATTGTTGGAAGCAAACTCAGTTGGCGTCGATGCAGCTTTCTAAATTTTAAGGAAGGGCGGGCCCGGCCTTACTTTGAAGCAGCGGCGCAGACGAGGGACCGCCCAGCTTCTGAGTCGTGTTCGATTTGTGTCGCGTGGAACTGGTTACACGCCAGGTCGCTACCGCTAAGGGTGATATAGGGTAGGATAAGTTTGGGATGAAAGAGTAGGATATAGTTTGGGATGATAGTGGACTTAATAGTGGATGAAGTGCACGGCACTGCACTATTATCATGTACACGTTTGCCTCAGCTGCACTTGTAAGCCTTTGGTGCCACATTTGGTGGTGTTCTACTGAACGATATAAAGGGCTCAATTAGTGGTGAGTGTTCCCGTTGGAAGCCAGTCTCTGCGTTAGCGACAATTTCGCGATGCTGTATAGCCACTGAATGCGCACGAGAATATTGAATGTCGCGAGTTTTAGACACAGCTGCAATCTGAAAATTTTCCGTGTTCCTTCAGGAAAAGCGCGTATTTTTCCAGTTTTACAAGGGCACAAGGTCACCAGATCGTAATTCTCAAGCGAGGAAGCCCTCGCACGCAGGTTTAATCGTTTTAGCATTAAAGTGTAAGTGATGTGTTTCGCATGCACGTTTTCACATATTCCAATTGTATTTATGCAGGGTGATCACCCCATGTACAGCTTCGAGACAAAGAAAGAAATCGAAAAAGGAATGGTAGGTGTCAGCAAGTTTTATTTATTTTTGTGTGTGTTCCCGTATATGGCTCTATCTTTACACCTTCCAAATCACAAAAGTTTATACATTTGGTCCGGTACACAGTATCTGAATATTTGTGGCGCGGAAATAAAATTTTCACTCCTTATCTTATCATCTCACCAATCTTTTTTCCGGACTAGCGGTTATTCGCGACTGACAAAATCATGTGATTTGCCGCAAAGTTGATCGTTTACAGCGAATAATTCCACCTACTAGAATCAAGGGAAAAGGACGCACTTTTCGCAAACGCAAACAAGGTCCTTTCTGATAAAGCATCCTTATAAGTATCCTGGGATACCAGGGGGTGTTTAAAAATAAGACTGCTACAAGATACCTTGGGAAACCTTGTATTCACCCAAGCAATTGTGCTCGTTTTGTTTTGAAGACGTTTTTTCGTTTTTATTAGTGCCTTTGAAGGGAATACATTACAAACCGGTAGATATGTAAATCCATAGTATAAAAACTATACACCAAGCTATGAACTTCTTTTCTTTTCAGGTATGCGCAGCAAACGCATCTGATAGCGCCATAGTTGCCTGGCTTGTCACCGACATGGCACTTCGCATCACCGGTTAATCCTTTGCAGTGACAGCTGATGTGTATACATTTCAGCCCCGTTCAGTGCTGTGTTTCTGAACACTTCAGCAATTTCCGCACTCAAATTAATTGGGGAGTAGTTAAAGAAAAAGAACTTGAAAAATAACTGACGTGATTACGATTAAAGGCGAAGCTTTGTATGCCTAACTCGTGGATTCCGGCACACGGCAAACGCACTGTAGAAAAGGCAACATTACACAAGCTCAACAAGGAAAAAAATGCTTTCCGTTGTTCGCGTATATGGGTTTCCTAGTCAGTACAGCCAGCCGTCACCTGAGCTTGCTTATGGGGGGTATATCACAGCGTAAACGTACGAAAACCATACAAAACCACCCCAACTGAAATAAATAACAGACAAAACGAACCTGCAATGGTTGAAAACCATGGTGTACAAAAATATTCAACAGAAATAGCCGAAAACGACCTAAACGAGGGAAAACCTGCAAGATCGTACAAGAAGCAGTAGCTGAAACTTACCAAAAGGCCACTAAAGTACCCAAAATACCATTAATAATGCATAAAGATGTCATAAATAGATTATGTGCGTGATAACAACTGCTAATATTGAAATGTGACAAACCCCTGAAAAAGAAAAAAAATGAGTTAAGGGGATTTAAACCCAGGTTGTTATGCATGCTTCGCAGGAGCGGAACTACTACACTACGAGGCAGAGCGGTTCTGAGCCGTTAAATTGAGTGCCATATGCACGTGAACATAGCCTCCAACATGCCCCTAGATGGCGCCATGCGTCGCTTGGCTGTGCTGACTAGGAAACGCCTATACACTTCCCCACGCGCTGGAGCTACTCAGTTTGCGAGGCGCGACGCAGGGCGCGTCCCGGCCGTAATTGTCTGCTTCGGCGGCGGTTCGTTTGGCGCAGCTTCGCGCCCGTTGCGGGCCTACTACCCGCGGCTCGATTAACTGGTTCGACACCACCTCCAGGGTAACCTGTACCCGACAGAATGAAGCTGTCGTGCGGCAAACATACTTCCATGATTGGTTTGCAGGGCACTTCGTGCAGGGCCCTTCCGCACTTGGTGCCACGAATGGCACTACGTTCCGTAAATTGGCGAATGTGAATTCCGTTGTGTGCTACATGTATTACAAATGCCGACAAAAGCCAACTAGTTTTGAAAAATAGGGATTGTAAAAGCGCCCTCTACCTTCTCGCCACTTCCAAACTATACTTACTGGCCTAAACTCGGTACGAATGCTAACCAGTCACCTGACATGCCGAATTCTTTCAGTGTCTCTGCTCGTATCACGCTGCGGTGTAGCGCGATAACCTTGTTTTCTTCGCTTTTGTGACTGCACACGACAGTATACGCATTGCTCTATGCGCACTGCACACCACGGTACTGTATAGTACACTGCGCTGCTGAGAACTACATCCAAGTAATCGAAAGCAGGTTGCCCCTTGCTGTATTACGCACGTAAAACGCGGAGTGCTGCTTGAAAAATGATGATTGGGGCTATGGGCTTTTCAAGGCAACACTTAGTTTCAAATTACCTTAATTATTTGAATTCCATAAACAGCTGCTGCTTTCATAAGTTCAGACTAGTTGTGGGTAGTTCGAAACAACCAAGCCAGGAGCACGAGCTTCGAAAAACGTTTCAGTATCACGGCGCCACATAGTACCAATATGTTCCACGCTTTTTTGACACATCACTTGCCCCCTCCATCTTCAACTTCTGAATACTTGCGACCCCTGAACCGGTTTTTCAGCTGTTAATTACGACACACAGATACGACATGCACGGAGCAGACTTCCGTCGATGCCACCATTAATTAGATAGTGTCAGGCATGGATTTACGCACATGTTACAAATTTAATTTAAATTAGATTATTGTCAATAAATTTCATTTTAGAAAATCCGCAAGCACTTCTTTAAGACGCCATATTGCTCATTATCCGGCTTGGCCCTTTATTCTATACCAACCTTATTTTCACAATCCAAGTCATCCGAGCACGTTGCTCAGCAATGCATTGGCGGTATGCGCTGGCGGCATCGACAAGATCACACGACCGAACAGTGACAGTGAACGTCAGGCCATCAGTTAGGACGCGAGTTAAAGCAAAGATAGCGTTCGAAATTCCTGGCTCCCCTAATACGCTTTCAGCGCGTTTCCATATTCATGTGTGAAAATGTGTGAAAATGTATAAAACGTTGTGTGCAGAAGACACATAAATCGTTAAGCACGCGGCAGGAGAGCGGTCGAGCAAAAAAAGAGCGATTTTCGCGTTCGCTTTTTTGCCGTAAGCCGCAAGAAGGCTTGAGCGCATGTTGTACTGTGCAATATTACTCTCGCGCCTTGCTTATTTCGTTCTTTCAAAAATCGCAGTCTTATATTCATCTTAGATGTGCTAGGTTAGATGGATATTTCTCAGCTCGCCGTGATTATTCCTCACTAAACGCGCCCCGACAGGGAGTAAGCGGCCGTCACATATATCTGGTGGTTGGCGATTAGCCCGCCGCTCATTGCGGCCGAGCACTGTGATTTAGATTCCGCACACGTCTCGTCATAGCGCGCAAAGTTTGACATGTTAGAAGACAGACGTCGCGACGAAAGAAAACAAGCGGCTGGGGAAAGGGAACGAGGAGGGAGCAATGTACAACCGTGAGCTGAAGTAAACGGACCACGGGAGCGGTGGCCAAAACTAATCGCTGCGACGTCTGGTTGCGCAGCGCCTGCTGTCGAGACCGCGCACAGCGCAGGCGCGGCCTAGCAGTACAGTACACATCCCGCTATTGCTCGCTTCAATGCGACTGCTTCTTGCTCCGATTAATCAGCGCCAGGGGAATCACACCGCGCAGTTAGAGGAACTTTGCCGGGCACCTACCTATTATTGAAAACGATGCGACTCACCTGATATGCGGCAATGGTCACAGTAAGCTTTTTACACTCTTTTAGCCATGAAGGGTGTAGCATAAGTGGAAAAAGGGTGTTGTGAGGCCTTTACACCCTTTTTCTTCAATCTCAACCCCCTTTTCCTAGCTCTACACCCTTTTTGTGTGAAAAAAAGGGTGTTGATCAACTTAAACACCCTTGGTTTTTCTTAGGGTGTTCAAAAGGTGTGGTAAAGGTCGTCAGCTGTTCATTGAATAAGGCCACCTTTGGATGCATAATAGCACTGTAAAGAAGAAGCCATCCCCTCATGTACTCCTCTATTCGCAAGAAATATCCAAAACGCAAGAAAAAATAATTGCCCGTATTCAATGATCGCTCGTTTCCAGTTCCGCACTACTCTCAAGAACGCGGTCTAGCGCGAGCAGTTTAGAGCCGTGAGCCTGCTCTCCTCACCCCACGTGGCCTCTTGCGCCTTTGTAAGGAGCCAACCAGTTTCAACTTGAACGGCTTATTTTCGAGATGTCACAAGCTACGAACATCCCCCTCTCTATTCCCTCTTCTCACACTTGACCTAGCGTCTTCCTGATATAATAAAGGATTTCTCCTCCCCCTCCATATGTGGTGCACCTCATGCCCCAAGTTTAGCTTTGTTACGTGAAACACCGGATTGAACCTTCAAAATTAAAAAGGCTCTAATCGTGTGGCGAAAAGGGTGTTTACCGACTGCAACACGCTTGGCATTCTGAAGGTTGTTGAAACGGTGGGAAATAGGTGTTCAGTTGCAAAGAAAAGAAGAACAGTGGGGCTGGGGGTCGACCTAGTGTCATCCGGTGTTGCAAACTTTTGTTATGTTTGCTAAGATTTGCAATGTTCTTGCTAAGCTAGGATGACCGCTGAGAGGTGAGGCCAAGATTAACCGGATTTTACAAGGCTGTTCCATTCCCCCCTTGTTTCCCCCCAGCTTGTTTCCCCCTAGCTTGTTCCCCCTAGCTTGTTTCCCCCTCGGATCCCCCTGACGGGGGATCCGAGGGGGAAACAAGCTAGGTCGGCCTCCAGCTATGCTGTTTCTCCAGATTTGTACGACTAATATTGCGAGCTGAGGCAATTTTTTTGCCTTTTAGAATCCAAAAAAGACTAGTACCTTTGAAATGGTATAGGATGAGGTGCGCATACGCATACGCCCCTTGTGCTCACACTCTAACAAGCTCGAAAGCTGACTTCACTGTTATAATACCCTATCTGCGGTGGTGCACCACTTACAAATGCCGCAGTTCTTTCTCTTCGTATTTTTTGCTAACACCACCGAAACTAGCTCAAGCTTAAAGAGCTTCACTGGTAATAAATTATGCCAAATCATATTGCTTTAAACATCGTGAGGTACATAACAGCCCCAGCTTGTAGAAAATGTTCAGTCCACCCGTGTAAAAAGGTAAAAAAATGCCACCAAAGTTGGAGGTCTCTTCCCCTTTTTTCCTGGTTAGCGGTCTTATATTACCGCCTTTTTCTTACACCCTTTTTCTTTACGCCCTTTTTCTTAGTTTCGAACACCCTAATTTGTAGCTTAACACCCTGTGGAAAAAATGGTATAGAAATAATGAACACCCTTTTCGAAGGGTGTTGAGGTGGCGGGGAAGATTTCTTCGGTATTTAATAAAATTCTATAAGTTATGGAACACAAAAACTACCTCGTAATTAAAAAGTTTTTGCAAATCCGCGTGTTGATTTGTATATTCTCAAAGAAAAATTCATACTTTCAAAATTAGTGCTAAAATATCTGTTTTTTGCGACAAGCCCACCAACTCGATCGGGGGGCTTTCCTCTGGTGGATATAAAAGGAAGAACAGCATATTAAGTATGCACTCCCTGTACCGCTTGCATCCCTTTGGTTTTCTTGCTAAACTCATTTGTGTTCCAACTGTAACTTGTGCGTGTTGACTGTTTGTGTTAAATGCTGCGCGCTCCGCCGACTCACATTGCCACTGCGCATGCCATTACCTTAAAAAAGAGTGTGAGGCTCAACACCCTTTTTTAGGGCGTTGAGCATCCTCAACACCCTTTTTTTAAGGTGTTGAGCTCAACACCCTTTTTTCATACATACAACCTTTTTTTGGCAAAACACCTTTTAAGGGTGTTAGCCATGGGACAAGATTTTTACACCCTTTTCAGCCAAAAAGGGCGTAAAAAGTTTAGTGGGACGCTGCCACACATAGCGTGCTGTGCCTGCGTTGGGCTCGTATCCTTTTTTTATTGTTAGGTATCACAAGGTCACAGCGGGAAAGCATTGCAGTAAATACATCCGAAAAAAAATGGCCAACCAACGTGGGTGCTTTCTCTTAGCTGAAGATGGTGTACGGGCTATTTGGTTGTTTTGATATATTTGCGCCTGATGCAGGGAAAACTTGTCCCCCACTGAAACAGGCT
This sequence comes from Haemaphysalis longicornis, assembly GCF_048455015.1. Lineage (NCBI taxonomy): Eukaryota > Metazoa > Arthropoda > Arachnida > Ixodida > Ixodidae > Haemaphysalis > Haemaphysalis longicornis. Next base: position 146,090,147 of record NW_027526422.1, on the reverse strand, counting down.
TGTGATCACATTACAGTGAATGATATCCTATTTAGTGCCACAACCCCTTAATCCCCATCACCAAATCCCGCAATTATTCCCATCACACCTCGTCACAGCACTTAGGTTGTCACCAAGGACACCCAGAGAATCGAGCATTGCAGCTTTTTTGTGACCAATGTGTCTGTGTGTGTGCGCGCTTGGCGCTGTTCGTATTTTTGTCATAAATTCAACGGCTCAAAACGAACTACCACACGGATGATTGGTTAGGTGAAACCCAGCAGATCTTGTTTTCGGAGCATTTATTAGCTGCTTGGATGTTATCTAAACCAAAAGGCAAAAGTAGCGGCCCACTAATTCATCGATAACATGAATGAATCCAGAGAAGCTGACTTTTCCACGTTCTTTTATTTCGCAGTTTATTAGATGCGACTGCATCTCATTCACTCGTCTTCTCCCTGGATCCGGCGTCGTCGGCGTTGTCGTCGGCGTCCGCCCCTCCCCCATTCTCCTCGCCGCGCGAGCTGCGATCTCCGCCGCTCACCCCCTCTCCTCTCCGATAGCGAACACTCGCGAGAGGCATTGGATTGGATTCGATTGGATTGGCTTGGATTGACTTGGATTGGCTTGGCTTGGCTTGGATTGGAATGAATTGGATTTGGATTGGATTTGATTAAAGTGGATTGTGTTGGATTGTGTTGCGTCATAGCCGCGGCAGACGCACTGGCGCCGGCGCGTCCACTCACCGTTATGCGCGCTATAAAACGCGGTGCCTGCGCCGCTCCGCTCCATCGTTCCAGCGCCGTTCCTCCGCTGTCCAACGCTGCAACGTGAACACCCTATGCGTCGCATCTACACAGGGGTTCCCGCGAAAGGAAGGTGGGAGTTTTTAAACTGGAGTTATTAAGATGTAGGATATATACAAAAATGGCTTACGATTTTTTTTTTTCAATTTTTAGGAAGGTATGAATCAAAGTAGCTCACTAAACTAAACGCCATCATTTCTAGTCGGCTAGTTTTGTGGGATGGATGAAACTTGGAATAATCCTAGCAGGTAGAAATGTAGATGCTGTAAGGTGTTTTTCACAGTGCTTTCGGCGAGCCTGGTGAGGCTGCTCGAAAGGGTTCGAAAGCAGTACCTCCATGTTATCGTATTCAAACTGCGACTGCTAACTATCTATGAGGCCGACTGAGGTAAATCTCCCCGCGATTGAGTAGCCGTTGAAGGAGTCAACCATACTATCAGTTAATTTGTAATGGTTTTTGAATAATGCACTTTACGAGCTACAACTGTTCACTGCAACGATGTATTGACAGCCACAGACATTTCTATACGCTTGTACGTCCAGCGTGAACTAACTAGAAGGAGTGGTCTTTGAGGTCGAATACAGTGCATTCTTTTTTTAGATATTGTCACGTAGGATAGAACACAATGGTAAAGAAAGGACTTTTATTTAAGGCGAACTTGTGCCCGAACAAGACGAGAGAAACGAGAAAAGGACCCCCGCGTCTCACTCGACCTCCAAAAACGCACAGCCCACCGTTAGTGGAGTGACCTCTTGCGTGATCTCCCCCTCGCAGTGCACGCGCGCTCGCGCCTCCGTTGGCGAACATAGACAAGCTTGCACTCTCGGCGCCGAGTTAAAGCTGCCGGTTGCAGCCGGTTCTTGCGCGTGCAACGCGGCCCACTCTGCGAGGGCTCTGAAAGCATGCGGCAATATCCGTATTTAAACACGAGTTATTGGGCCCCTTTAAATGTGGGTTGGATGCAATACGTATTATGTCTGACAAACGATGGCGACACGAATACCCCTGATTTTTATGCCAGTGGTACTCGGCCGGTAGCGTGCCGAAGATTCCTTCTGGGCTTGCAAAAGTGGTGGGGGACCCCACGATGAGACATGGTGATGCGGGTCCTGTTGTCGCAAAATTAACCCTTGCACCCAAAGTAGCTCATATACGTATCTCAATGCCCGCCCTTTGAATGTGGCTTTTCTGCGTAATTGAAACGTCCTGCAAAAAGCCAGCTTTAAAATTTGTGCTGTGCGGAGGCGTTAGTGTAACATGTCATGCGGGAAATACACTTTTTTTAGTTCGCGGTAAGGTTTGGAAAAAAAAGGAAATTGGGAGTGTTGCGGAGGGACCGGCGGAGTTCCAAGTGTCTTCACGTTCCTCTTTTTGTCGGCGGACACCCATCAGAGAAGGACAGCCCTGTGCAATGCTTTGTAAAAAAAATGTGTAAATAAACTCCGCTGGTTTCAAACATACCGTTGTTTGTTTGCCGCATGCCGTCGACCATAGGCCTGCAAACTTTTTATCTTCAATCATCGACTGAACGACCCCCTTTGGATCAAATCCTGTAATTTCAACTCGTGCCGCAGAAGTGCGCAAGAACTGTTATTAATTTTTTCAAGTGAAAATAAATATAATCGCAAAATGTAATTTGCATGCGTTTCGATCAACACTGGACATTCAAGGCGTAGTTCATTAACATCTCATATCGCAATATAGTTTTTGAACAATACATGTATGTGTCGGTGCCTCGAACTTGAAAAAATTGCGGAACTAGATTTTCCCGCGCAATTGCGAAACGGCGCATATGCTGCATACGGCAAACGAAGTTTCATAAAGCAATGCGTTACTTACCTAAACACCGCAGTATTTGTCAAAACCTCAGCACGTAAGGTGAGCATCAATATTTTTCGAGTTCGCTGATATTCTCGGGAGGCTATAATTTTACATATATCCTCATAACCGACAAAAATGGTGTTTTGTATTATTTTCTTCGACTGCACAGAGAGAGAGAAAAATAACTTTATTGTGTCACAGCCAGTTATCCTAGACGTAGGCCAAGAGCCCTTAGGCTCTGGCAGCGTCTTGGGCCAGCTGAGTGGCCCAGACTTGACCCGCTGGGTTCCAGCTGAGCAATACGGTCTCCCATTCCTCTACACTAGCGATTTTGCGACCTAACGTTGACTCCTGTGGACAGGCCCACAGCATGTGTGCAAGGTCTGCCCTCTCCCTACACCGGTGACACTTTTAAGAATATTGCCCGGGGTAGCAATGGCTGTACGCTACCGGGTTATGGTACGAGTTTGTTTGCAAAAGTCGCCAAGCCACGGATTGAAATTTGCTGAGTGTAGGATGGGCTGGGGGAAGAGGGCCCGCTCTAGCCTGTAGTGATGAGTGATGTCTCTAAAGGACACGAGCCGATCTCTGCCCGAACCGCGAAGCGAATGAGCGCTGTAGTCATCACCAGCTCGGATTGAAAATCCTCGAGCGGCGCCGAGCGCGTATTCGTTCCCGACCAAGCAGGAGTGTGCAGGTGCCCATATAAGATATATCTTGCCGGACCGCTGAACATTGTGAAGTCCAGTCCTGAGAATTGCGGACGCCTCTGGGGAGATGCGTCCCCTCGTGTAATTTATAATAGCAGACTTTGAGTCGCTCACCACGTATTTGGTTTTTGCGGAGGCCGTCATTGCCAAGGCAATGGCCGCCTCTTCGCCCACCTCCGGTTCGCTCGTGTGGACCGACCCGGAGGTTAAGGAATTACCTTGCCGATTGAGCACCTCTAGGGTCATGGCTTCGCGACCAGGGTAATCGGTCGCGTCCACATAAACCACGTCCCCCAAATCGCCGTAACGTTTGCGTAGGGCTCTGGCCCTTGCCTGTCTGCGCTCCAGGTTGTGGACTGGGTGCATGTTTTTAAGGATAGGTGGAATGTGAATTTGTTCCCGCACTTCACGAGCCAAGAGTACCTTGTGTGTGCGTTTCGGGGGGAACGTGATCCCCAGGGAGCCGAGAATATGCCGACCCGTCTGGCTGTATCTAAGCCGCTCCCGTTGAGCTAGCCTTTGAGCCTCTATTAGTTCAGTGAGGGTGTTGTGAAGCCCCGGTGCCTGGAAACGTTCGGTCGTAGCAGTGATCGGGATGCCTAGGGGCTTCTTGTAGGCCCGTCTAATGAGGGCGTCAATTTTCAGCCCTTCGTCATTTTTTAGGTGTAGCAAAGGGGTGACGTACCTTATCCTACTGAGGACGAAGGCTTCAACTAATCGCACGACATTGCGCTCCTTCATACCGTGATGTCGGTTAGCGATTCGCGATATCAGTCGGGTAGTGCGATGAACGCTTTTTTCTAGTGCGAGGATGGTCTCCGAGTTATGCCCATTGGCCTGTATTCGGAGACCGAGAACCCGTATACTGGACACCGTGGGGATGGGTTTTTTTTTCTGCTTCATTTTCTGCTTCAATATATGGTGTGGGTGTGTGTGTGTGAGGCGGGGGGGGGGGTGCAAAAAAAAAAAGCTCCGAGAGTTCCTTACAAACAGGACTGCTTCTCTGTCCGCCGGTAACCTTGAGTCGGGTGACTTTGCCCTGGGTGGTAGGGGTACACCTCAAGGGTCTGTGCTCTCCCCATTTCTTTTCAATGTCTCACTCTTAGGCCTGCCTGAGAGATTAAGCAACATCAAAGGCCTTCACCACAGTCTGTACGCCGACGACATTACTCTGTGGATCGGCGGCGCCAGCGATGGCCACATTCAAGACACCTTACAAACGGCAGTAGACATAGTGCAAAATTATGTTCGAGAACGAGGACTGCACTGTTCTCAAAAATCCGAGTTGCTCATCTACCGGCCTACCAGTAGGGGACGGAAGAGAGACCCATCGAATCCCGACATCTGCGTCTACGCCAACAACCAAAAGATCCCAGTTGTCAACACCATTAGAATCATCGGCCTACGACTGCAATCGAATGGTCACAACAAAGAAACAATCCTTCATCTCGAGAAGAGCACTCAGCTCACCATGCGACTCATCTCCAGAGTGGCAAATAAGAATAGAGGTATGAAGGAAGACACGCTCATACGGCTCGTACAGACCTTCGTAATTAGTAAAATCACCTACAGCATTCCTTTCCTACAGCTCAAAAATGACGAGAAAGTAAAAATTAATGGCTTAATTAAGAAAGTTTATAAACAAGCAATGGGATTACCTGTTACCACACCCAACGAACGCTTCGAAGCACTAGGCATCAGTAACTCGATTGAAGAACTAATTGAAGCGCAAAAAACAGCCCAATTAGAACGGCTATCTAAAAGCAAAACGGGAAGACACATTCTGCAGTCACTAGGAATCCGAAGTGGAAGTTCCCTCCCAAATGAAGTTGACCTCCCACACGAATGGCGAAAATACATTCGCATCCCGCCACTACAAAGGAACATGCATCCAGAGCTAAATGTGGAAAGAAGACAAGCTAGAGTACGAGCCCTTGACAAACGTTTCCGAACGCATTGTGGGTCACGGGAGATTGTCTACGTTGACGCAGCCGATTACTACAACGGCGGCTCTTGTCTCAACGCCATGGCAATTGCAGTCGTCAGCAATGACGGCGTCACGGTGACGTCAGCATCCACGCCGGCCAAACATCCCACTCAGGGAGAGGAAATGGCCATAGCCCTTGCTATAAATTCTACCCACGCAACCACAATCATAAGCGACTCGAAGTCCGCCATTCTTAACTTCTCAAAAGGCAGGATCTCCACTGCAGCAGCCTCGTTGTTAGAGAAGACCCCTAACCAAAGAAAAATTCTTTTTATATATGGACTCCGGCCCACTGCGGCCTACAGGGGAGTGAACTGGCCCACGCAACCGCTCGAGCTCTGGTCAACTGAGCTGTGTTGCCTACGACGCCACCACAACTACCATCATCCCCACACAAGACGTCGCAGGAAAGCCAAGAACAAGCACACGTTACGAGATCTCACAAAGACAGGCTAGTCACATACAGGGATATAATAAATCACTACAGGTTATCCAGATGCAAATATCCACCGGCCCACCCCACTCTTTCCAGGAAAGAGGCAGTCACGTGGCGACGGTTGCAGACGAACACTTTCCCGAGCCCTGTTTCCCTCAACCGCTGCTACCCAGACCTATACTCAAACCTCTGCACTTTATGCAACAGCAGAGCTGACCTACACCACATGATATGGTCCTGCCATAAGCTCCAAAAAAATACGAATGGCTATAATAGCAAATCTGATGTAGATACAGTTAGAAGCTACAAAATTAAGACTGCAGAACAATGGGAGACTGTTCTGCTCAGCTCCACAGCGGAGGCACAACTGACAGCAGTCCGGATGGCCGAAGCCGCCGCGAGGATCCAAGGAATCCTGGCTGACGGATGAGGGAGGGAGACCGTCCAAGTCGTCTACCCTTCAGAACCCATCTCGGGCATCAAATAAAGTCATCTCTCTCTCTCTCTTCAAGCACGAGATAATCACTAGAGCGCTAACTCTGCCAGCGGAGCCGCGTTGCCGCCGATTGTGCGAACGCGCTGTTTCCACAGGTGTGTTGAGCAGCAGACAGCACAAGGACAACGCGGTTCCCCTGGCGTCAGTTTATCGAAGCGTGAGACAATAGCGAAGAAGCGAGCGATAGCGGCATGTGTGCTGCACTGCTAGGCCACGCCTCCCCTTTTTGCGGTCTCAACAGCAGGCGCCACGAAACCAGACGGCACCTCGATTTGTTTTGGCCACCGCTACCGTGGTCCGTTTACTTCAGCTCTCGGCTGCACAAAGGCACAACGACGAGAGACGTGCGGAGGAGGAAGAGAGCAAAGTGAAAGCTGGACGGCCGGCGGCGCGGGGACATTATCGACCCGCGCAAATGATTCCTTCTGGGCCAGAGTAAGCGCTCCTCTTTATCTTACACCGTGATGATATTCACTGATGTCTGGCCGTTGGAAATTAAGCGACTGCCGTGCCCAAGTGTATTGGTGGTGAGATGTTTTAGTGGCGCCCCCAGGCTCTGACGTCGGCTTAGGGACTCGCACCGCTGTCGTCTGCTACACTGCGCTTTTAAGAAGCAGCAGTCCCTGTGCTAGAAATTGCCCGTTTTGGTGCTGTAGTGAATTAAAAAAGTGTATTTCCAGTAATTCCGTTATTTTTCCAGCTTCTGACACCCCTCAATAATGTCAAGCTGTATCCCGCAAAGGTTTGCAACACGCGAGGAGAAAGAGAACAACTTTGTCCAGAGCATCGTTCAGATGATCGTGCGTAACTCGTCCTTTCTAGCTTATTCGCGAGGTTATGATCTCAGAGCTCCTCGATAAGTATTCAAAATGCATAGGCTTCCGTAAAGTATTTTTGAGATGCTCTTATGAAGACTCAACAGTCTAATGCTACGCACCAAGCAGCGGGCATTAGGAAATAAAACGGTGTCTTCAATTTCTTTCGTTGTTGTTGACTTGTATCAGATGAATGTTTTTTTTTTTTCTGTTCCGAGTGCAATAATTATTCTGAACCGTCACAAACGTCGTGTTAGGATGTTTACCAATTTTCGGAAGGCCACAAAGTTCGTGCGGATATTTTCTTCAAGCTGTAAGCCATGCAGTACCTTCACAAATTGGCTTTCGTTATGACATCCCACGAGAAGGCGCATATCCGCAGCGTGCGTAGTTTATTCACATGCAAATCCAATTATAAGGTTTGTGCTAGGCCACCGAGAAATGGTGCAGACAACGTTGTCCAGGTTACTCGAAGGCGGCTTTTGGGCCCTGAATTTCTATCATGACCATCGTTATCATAACGAATTAACTCTCAACCCGCACAGTTACGACGTGATTATACGGTATTGAGGGCTTGATATACTCGTTAAGGAACGCAATAAACAGTATACGTGGTGGTTCCCAGTATAACGAGAATCGAAACCGACGAATATGCCCAAGCAGCTCTTAATTGTTTGCCAACCCTTTCAGCATAAAAAACATATCCTGCGTACTCGCGATGGGGTTCTATGAATTGAAGACAGTTTTTCTTAGTACCTTGTGCTGGACTGAGGACGCCGGCCACTAACCAGCACGATTTTATAGTTAAAGTTTTCTCCTTTATCTCCTCTCCGTCCACTTCAGGGCAATTTTACCATAATTGATATCTGAATATTGGGAAGGTACTGCTGTGGGAAATGTACCGAAATATCCTTCCGGGTCTAAACAAATAGTGTTACTGTATTTTTACCGTACAAGTGACTCGTTTTGCTCAATAAGCCCCCATACCGACTAGATGCGTGGTTTAAAACCAGCACGCGCCTATACACACAGTAGGTTATTTAGAACTCAACCTACATTTTTTTACTACACATAGTGCATGTCGACATAATTTCAGCGTTCGGCAAGGTTGCAAAAACTGTTTTACCTTACATACGATTACCGGGAATCGTAATGCCTTCTACCAAAGCCGAGAGCCCCGAAGGCCTGGAATTTGTTTTCGTCTTGCATTTTCGCTGTTGTTGGTTATTATTAGCTGGCTGTTCTCTTCGATCGAAATATTGGTGAATACAGAAGGTGACGCCTAGCTCCGACTCCTTGCGCTCTGCACATGACCGGCTTTTCAAAAAACGGGGCGACGCCGTAAATGTTTACTATGCAGCGGTTTTAAAAACTATACCTTAAATCACCACTTGAGCAAGTGTATGAGATTTTAAGTCTTTATTCTGCTAAAAAGTTGAGCACACGCCAAATCTGGTGCAGACAAGCAGGAAAAGTCAACCGATCTCAAAGAAACGGCAGCGAGATAGAGCCCAAGTGAATCAGACGACAAATGCGAGAATCCCTAAGCCGATGTTACGTAGACGCGCTTCGCAGCATCGCCCGTGGTCGCGCTCACCGCCAATAGCTACGAAAGAATGGCTCGTTTGAAGCTCAGCTGGCCAAGAGAAGGTCAGATTCTCAGCTGATGTTCAGTTGCCTAGTTTGAAGCTCAGCTGTCGCAGCCCCATCCAGCGCGTCCGCCATGAATGGAAACTTCTCGAACGTAGGTTGACGGCTTGTTTACATTTCAGCTTTTGGCTATAATGTTACCAAAATGCCACTAGCAAGCTTATTTAACTTGTCACACTGAGGGAACAACAACGGGATAACGCGAGTATGGCTTTTAAGGGCTCACCTTGTCGCGGAAGTTGACTAGGTTTATCTGCTTGCGTGTGACCCAGCTCCTGCGGCAGCCACCACGCCGGGGCAAAGGCTCTTAGGGACATAAACAGCACTCCCCCACCAGAGAAGGATCTAAACATCCGGGTGTTGTAGTTGGTCGCCACCTCTCATGACTAACCAACTCAACTCTCCGCCCTCAGTCTCGAACAGCTGCAGAGCACCTGTCCACAGCCGTGGTCAGAACAGCGATACATCAGAGGGTGATAAAAATAGCTGCGTGCGGACATGCTGCCATTGAAACTCGACCCTGGAAACGCTAGACACACGGACTTTGTCCAGCGAGAGGAGTTTAACTGTACTACTAGAGAAGTTCTCGGACATTACGTGGGATATTATTGGGTTGAGGGAAGTCATAACGACAGGATAAAGATTCGTGCAGCTCGCTATCTGGCATTCTCTAAGCTACAGTGGACCCCAAGAGAAGAAAGAACTCGGAATGGGATTCATAATCCATGGAAAAATAGCAGGAAACATGGAGTATTCTAGCATTACGGAGAGAGTCGCGGCTGTTTTGATCCAGCTAAACCAGCGATACAGGTTAAAGACTGTACATGCGTATACGCCAAAAACCAGCTATGATTATTAAGCCGTAAATAGCTTCTACGAGGACGTGGAACCAGCAATGAAGAACGCAACAATGCAATTCACAATTGTGATGGGGGCTAACGAAAAGGTCGGTAAGAAGCAAATAGGAGAATGGTCACTGGGAAACTTGGAAATATACAATCGCAACATTACAGTGGATTTGCATAGAAAGTAGTCGAGTGTATTTGCATTTCAATGGATCTGGAAGATTTGCATAGAGAAAAACTTGAGGCTAATGAACACAGTCTTCTACAAACTAAAGAATACGAAATGGACATGGAAAACTCCCGACGGCAAACCAAACACTAAATTGACTTCATTCGAAATGTCTATTCATTATAAGTGACTAAGTTACTATATTATTTTACGTTGCACTACAAGACCAGGGAGTAGAGGAATCCTACGTAATACTTCTAAAAGACATATATCAGGGATGCACGGGTGAGATAACCCTCCACAAGCAAAGCGAGGAATTTCCGTTCCGAAAGGGAGTAAGGGTATTTAGAAAGCTTGATTGGGAAAAATTAATATTTAGGACAAACGGGGATAATCCACCCATTTGAGGCTTGCGGACGACATAGTCTTGCTGAGTGAAACCTCAGAAAACACGCAAACAATGCTTGAGGAAGTACAATCGTACTTCCTGTGGGGCTAAAAATACACATGAATAAGTCTAAAGTAGTCAGTATTGAGCATGCCAACAGCATCTTCTTCAGCTTAGGAAACGAAACGCTAGAAGAAAAAACAGAGTATAACTACCTCGAATTGATGGTTAGTGCTGACCCCAACCACAAGAGAGAAATATGGCGCAGAATAGGCATGGGCTAGGGAGTTCACAAGCACTCCCGAATAATGAGAAGTAAGTTACCTGTGCCACTCAGAAAAACGTCTATGGCCAGTGCATACCGCCGGTCATAACATTCGGAGCTGAACGTTCGCGCCGTGCTAAACAGCTCCACAGCTAACATAGGTCGGCTCAACGGGCCATGGAACGAATAATGTTAGGAATAACATTCTGTTACTAGAAACGAGCTACCTGGATGAGAGAACGACATCATAGCTGGATATCATAGTTGGCGATATTATAGCTCAAATAATAGGAAATAAATGAGATTTGGGTGGCCATATACTGAGATGAACCGACAAACGGTGGACAATTACGGGCCCGAATTGCTACCAAGAAATGGGCACAGAAGGGGAAGGCTACTGACACAATGGTGAGACGAAATGCGGAACTTCGGGGGTAAACTGTGGACTCGACCAGCGCAGGACAGAAGCGGTTGGTGGTCAATGGGAGAGGTCTTCGTCGTGAAGTGGACCTCAGCAGGCTGATGATGACGATGAGGATCATGAACATGGTCCGGGCGGTAAGTAGATGTAGAGTGGTAAGTGAATCAAGATGCAGACACGAACGAAACCAATGACACAGAGCCGTTCCTGCATAGCTCTTACGCTTGCGATCCATTTGTGTCACGTTACGACGGCAGAACCTCTAACTGTCTACCACAGCAGTCGCAAGGCCCTTCTGTGCAAATGAAAAGCCCGGAAATCTCTTCTGCGAAGGGACACACGTGCCCTAATTCTTCCGTGTGTCTGCTCCCAGCCCGCTAATCTTTCCCGGGTGGAGGAAGTTTTTCACAGGAGGCTTCGGGCTGGGGTGGCCCTCACACCTTCAGTCACTTGAACTTGGGGCACTCAGAAGACTACCCAGAAACTTGTCCCAAGTGCCCACCTCCGGCGGCTGAAGCTGATGCCAAACATCTTTTGTGGATATCCGCGGGAACAAGGACAGCTCGAGACGACGCGCTCAGAAAGGTTGGTCTCCGCTGTGATAAACCGGATGACTACACCCGCTGGGTGCATTAAGATAAATACTGCAGGTCGCTGGTGGACTTTCTGCACGCCATTGCACTGCATTCATACCTGTGGACTCGAAAACCTATCGGTTTAGTGACCATCTGTGCTTTTCGCAGCCCCTCTCTCTCTACTTTCTTCTTTTTCTCTTGCCTTCCTACTTTCTTCTCTCTTCCCGTCTTTAAACCTCCTCTCATATGCCGCGCGGCAAAAACACGAAGTAAAGTAAAAAAAAGTCACCGATGAAATTGAAAACGTTGAAATGACCAAAACGTATCGATTCAGTGAAGGCAATCTCTTTAATAGGTGTCTTGATTCAACTTACCCATTGAGTACTTCCTTGAGCGATCATCCGCCACATTCATTCTTGCACTGACTTTGGTACCTCGCCATTCGAATCTCCCGCAAGAAGACGTAGCGTTCCACCCGTCATAGTCGTTAGATGGAGGGGTATTTGGATGTATGTGTAACAGCGTACGATAAAAAAACTTTGGTTGATTCCTCTGTCATAAGAATCGGTAAAACACGAAAGATAAATGTGCAGCGAGATCTGCGGATGAGCATTATTTGTGGGTCGGCGGTTGTCTTGTCGGTGTCCTTGGTGAGCGACGTCCTGCTGGCGGATCGCTTTGGCAAAGGTATTCTGGCGTCATTTCCTTGACGAATATTACGTCAGTCAAACCTTCGTGTATACCGGCATAAAACCCTTTCGCGTTAAAATATAAAACCACAAAATAAAAAATCCTAAGTATAACGTGCTCTTTAGTACTAAAGGCTGATTGCCCGCGCGAAGACTGTGTGGGCAACAGTGCACCCTTTTCAGGCTGCTTGCTTCGTTGAACTGGCGTCATTTCAGCGACGGATATGACATCATTGAAATCTTTGTGTATCCGGGAATAAAACACTTTTGTATTAAAATACATTTAAATTTATTTCACCTTCCGAACAACGCGTACCTAACGATCTGCATAAAATAAAAGCCACATTCTTTAGGTGCCTTCATAATATTTCGCCCTGGTCTCCTGTTACGAGGCGGTGACGTTCCAATATGAAACGCTGGCGCTGTATTTGAAAACAGATTTGGAATAAACGAGTGCATTAATCCTGAAAATATTGATTGATTGCAGCATTTAATGCACCGACGCCACCCAGACGTTGAGGCGCGCCGTATGCGGAGGGCACGGGAATAATTTTGCTTACGTGGGGATTTTTAACGTACGCCGAAATCTCGTATAATTCACAATCCTCACGTGACAACCCTGAAAATATCACGCAGCCAATCTTTTCCACGTGCCATATGTACAGAATACAAAATTCAGCATGTTTTGTGTAGGGTTGAAGTTCGGAAGCTATGTCGCTGCTCTAGTAGTGTCAGAACGCTCATGCACAGTCGGCCATTATTGTCCTTCATTGCCCAAATGTCTTAGTCTGTACAGAAATCTATTTTGTTTTATGGAATGGCGCTTCTAGGTAGGACCAACCAACCACGTATAGCTTAGAGGGGTCGCAGGCCTTCGCTTGATGATGCCTACTAGAAGCAGTTACTTCAGGAAAGAATCAGCACTAATGTCGTCAGTCACTGACAAGCTGCGGCATTGCAGGGCCATAGACCAATGCCGTTAGGCTATACCTCGATAACCCTCCAGGTTTTTTTTTATTTTAGGCTACGTAGACAACATAAATTCAGCACGGAGTGCGCCTGTCGGAAGGTTTATCTGAAGGACAGGCGGGTAGTTGCAAGCGGTGGATTTCGTTGTTGGCTAGCCAACCGGGCCATGTGTGCGAGACGTTCCAAGACGAAAGCAATCCGCAGGAAGAGGCTGGAGGCATAAAAGGCTTGGCACCGTGCACGCCACAACGTATACCGATCGTTTTAGGGCCGGATGAATACCACTTAAGCCAAGTGCAACGCTCCTTCCCCCAAATTCTTGCCTCGGCCTTGTAGCTGTATACAACGGATTTAGTTGTGGTTTCTGCTTTACCTGTAGTGGGCTACTAAAATCAGCCAATTGCCGTTCCGAAAACTGCGCAGGCTGTCCCACTTTTTCGGGGGGTGTTGCCGCTGCATACCCCGCTGTACGTGGTTGCGCCCGGCGTAGGAAGTTTATGAGCACTGTCAGAAGAAACGTTTGGAGTAAATACCCGTAAAAAACGTGAGAAAAAGGGTGGAGAAAAAATGCATTGAGTCATTAAAAATTTAGGAAGCATGCACTCACGCGCAAGACTAGACAAGACAAGACAAAGCTGCTGTAGGTGAGAATTGCCAAACACCTATTTACGTTTCAGTGTTCTTTATTTGCATAGTTGCGGTGCTAGTAATCGTCATCATATGCATCCAAAAGGTTGTCGTGTTCTTCGCGGCGAATTGTGGATGCAAAGGCATCATCAACTTTCTAGACCTCCACAAACTCATCTGGTTGAGCTTGCACTAAATCGCGCAAGACTTGTACTAAAGCAAAGCTGCAGGATTAACTTTGGAGTTAACGTTGTGGCGGAAGCCCGTCTGGTCGGGATGCATTTTGATTACTTTGAAGATTACTTTACACGTGAGCACTGCAGAACACGTTACCACGCATTTGTGCAAGTTTAAAATTGTTTACTTAAACGTTGCGTCGTTGCTTTGCAATATGATAGCAGCAGTCATCGCCACATGCATCGATATCGTCGTGCTCTTTCATGCCAGGCTTAACATGCGCTTTAGCTCTTGATGACAACGCTGGAGTTTTTTTTAAATGCGGAGCATTTCTTAGGCTCGCCTGGTCCTGCGTCGTTGATGGCGGCACCGTCTACACGCTCACTGCGCATGCGCAACTCTCCTCCTTACACCCACAGCTCCGCGATACTACACTATAAAAAAAGAAATAGTTAGCGGCGCCCGGGTTCGATCCCACGACTCTCTGGCCGCATTGTGAGGTACGCGGTGCTCTTCCCACTACGCTACAAATCCGGGACAGAAGCAAGTGCTACGAACGCGCCTTATGTCCTTGACTCATTCAAACTACGTCAAGAAGCTACTGATACAACGAAGGCACGTGAAGCTGAACGTCAACGGAAACGACGAACTGAAAACTTTATACGGGGATGCTGAATTTCCCGTGGGGAAGCTGTGGCGGGAAGCGCCACGCGCCTTGCAGCTCAACCAGCCCCGTCCGCAGCGCCTCTGATGCTGATTGTGGCAGGATGCCCCTAGGGATTGGCCAACCAAATAATCCATCACGAGATAGGTTCGCCTTCAACCACCATCGTCATCTTCCCGTAGGGGAACCGCCGAAGAAGAAGAAGAACGAGAAGACAAACCTGCGAAGAGGAGGGCGTGTACATTGCTCTGAGCCGGTGCACCAATTTCAACAACATTCACCTCACCAAAGCTGACGGAGACTACCGATTCTACCACAGAGACAACATCGACAAGAACATGATGGACGAGTTTCGGCGCCTCGAGAACCACCGCCTACTCACCGAAACACAACAGCACTTGCGTGCCTTTGCCACCGGTGTGGACCCGGACGCGGAATTCCCTCTGGCGCTAGTAAAAACCAGATCACTCAACATAACGGCAACACAATGGAACCACACGGAACCGCCACGATGCTTCGCATCCTCATCAGGGTTCCCCACGGGAAGATGGTGTACTTTTTTTTTGATAAAACCACTGCGTGAGCCGCGGGACGCTCGGCGGTCGCCACGAGGCACGCGCTCACGAGCGCTTGGCATTTTCTTGGTAATTGTTCCAACAACACCAAACTTACGGCTTGGACAACCGCTGCGTTGTCAATCCTCAAAGGTAAGTTTGATAAAATGCGGGGTTCAATATGCCAGTCCTTGTTTCATTCTAGCGCATACTATACATACAATAAAGAATGTCGACAATTTAAACTACGTTGAAAGAATATTTTTTTTAGTTTTCATTTATTTAACAATTTTGTCTTCAATGCTCAGAAGTGACGTGGAAAAAACCTGCTGGGAACTCGAAGGAGCCTAAATGCAATTTGTACGCACGTTCACACTCTAACGTGGCGAGGAATGAACAAGGTTAAGGGTAAAAAAATCGCACTTTAATTTTACTGCAGCTTTTATTTTTAAATATGCGCTGTTATATATATGCAGAAATAAATCCGCCAATTTCTCGAAGCTCACCCGCGATTGCGCCTAGACCACATCATTGAGGACGAACGTGCAGGAACACAAGTATACATAGAATTTTAAAAAGAAATAGGCATTTTTTTTGCAGCATGTGTGATTGTAAGAAAACACATAGAGCTGAGCCTAGAATTAAGATCAAGCTTTCTAAAAAATTCCAGACCTGGTCTTGGAGTATGCATTCTTATTTAAAACGCCCGCAGTATTCACAACACTTGTTTATTATGCGTTTCGCGCAACGAATTCGCAAATAAAATAGGTCAAAACTGAAACCATGGACTGAATGACTTTTTGTTCGTGAAATTTTTGCCGCATTTATACTTGCCAACTGTTAGTGTTTTTTTTTCAAAACAAAAATATAGGATTTTAAACCATATAGGCATTTCTATATTCGACGTGGTAGGTGACCGCCTTCCCATGTCACAACGCTCTTTTATAGAATAAGATATCCAGCAGGACGTAGGCTCCTAGTCATGGGAATTGCAGAAAATAAAATTCCAAAAAACCATATTCGTATCATTATAAACACAATAGCTTAACGTAAGACACAATGCTTTTCAGCAGATTTTACAAATAGTAGCACTGTATCAGAACCTCGTAAAAATGTGCTCATTCTTTCGCACAAATTTTGAGATTACGACAGTTTTATATTTCTCTTCAATTTCTCCGAGCAGATAGTTTCATATGACTGCAGCATGGCCATGTTGTTCTTACTATATTCCCGTAGGACATTTCTTTTAAATCAGCAAAATTATTTTCCAGGGCGCCAAAGAAAACAGTGGTGTACTGAGATACAGGTGATACGTGTCTTGATTCATCTTTGATGCTCCGAGCGTACAAACTTGGACAAGAAAGGAGTGGGCAATGTATGAAAGATTAATACTTTTAATATACGCCGGCTCGCTGTGATGTCTCTTGAATTTTAGAAGCCTTTAAAGCTCTGCTAAACAAGCATGATAATATTTACACTCGCTGAAATGCAGTTAGCGGGCTACAAAATCGGCAGTCGATTTTAAAGGAGTACTTCATAAAACTCCCCAGAAAGAACTATGTCAAACACACACATTGATGCTTTTAGAGGATACTTTACTGCTCTGAAAGGTGTTCCTACGTGCGAGGGTGTTGTAAAAGCATTCCTGTCGGCCCTGTGCTGTTTCAGGCGTCGTTCACGCCACGTCAGCACCGGAGTCACACACGAAACATCAACATCTGCCACAGGCTGTCAACAGCTGCTATAACCAATTTTAGGTTATGCATCTCTTGCCCCTCAATTTTTGTAATTCCTCCCTTCATCATTGTTGAAGCTGTAGTTGATGCACCAAAAACCTCTGGGTCGCCTGCAGCGCTTCTTACAATAACAGAAACAGACGTTTTTCAAGTCGGGAAAGTCGAATGACACCTTGAAGGAAACCAGCGCATAGCTCGTTTCTTTCATAGACACCAAGAAGAACATTACCCGCCGCAGTGGCTCAGTGACTAAAGCGCAGCAATGCTGAGCATGAGGATGCGGTTTCGATTCCCGGAAGCGGAGGCCGCTTTTCTGATGAAGGCGAAAAGCAAAAATTTCCTTGTGTACGAGATCTGGCCGAGCGTTAAAGATCCCCAGGTGGCAAAAATTAATCCGAAGTCTTCCACTCTGGTGCGTCATCGCCTGCGTTGCGTCGGCGCGTTAAACTCTACAATCAATCAATCAATCAGACAAGAACACACAAGGTCAGCCTCTCGTGTTACGTCGGAAGCAGAATTAAATTCTCGTAGGCTTAAAAACAGAGAAAGAAGAAAACGATAAATCAATAACGAACACTCTCCAAAGTTGAACTAGAGGAACGACAAGGTGAGGAAGCAACTTGATACAAGAAGCAAGAAACCTAGAACCTCGCAGATGAACGATCTCTTCTTAGCATATGAAAACAATTGCCTTGCTAACACGCGTGTCTTCATTATCTGCAATGTGAAATGCTTCCACAAGTTCGCGTTTGATCTTTTGTGTGCCTGAACAAAAAATGTTGGTGCAGTTAAAATATTCCGCGAAGCCACATTAAGGACAGCGATTCTAGAAGGGAGAATGCGGTACCTTTAAATGATAATTTGAAGTTAACGCAAACTTGCATTCTTGCAGTGCCCAGTTTCGCCAACCTACGTTTGGCCTAATGTAAGAGGAACACTGTACACAACTCACCCTACGCACGCAACATACCGGTTGGCACGTTAACTTCGCCACCTACCACTTGTTTATCAAGGCTACGCTTCTGGACATGCACAGACAGTGCAAGTATGTCTGGACTTGCACAGATAGTATGCCCGCAACAATCTCCGTTTTGAGGTCCTCTGACTGCGAAAACGTTAAATGGTATTTGTGCTTGTGGCACACATCTAAAGCCTGCGGAATGTTGCACAAAAAAAAAAGGATATCAAAAAATATTGTTTCCATCTCTTGGCTGTTCTTTTGACAGGGCTGTACACATTCTTGCCGAACGCAGGTAGAGGCATGCTCGCGGTATTTATTAATGTATTTATTAATTTTTTGTGGAACGAAACGAAATGCTAGTAACGCAATTAACCCAATATCACTAAGAGAATAATAGTGTACGTGCCAAATAAATGCAAGCTGCCATCTAAGAGAGGCCTGGAAGCCCCCCGTATAAGCGGCACCACGAAGTAGATAAATTATCCGCATACAGTGCATTACGCGGAAAGCTTCTTGAAAGATTCGATACTAGAAGAGCGCTCGACCATGCTCGATTTGGACACTTCTTGAGTGTAAAATATAGGACATCCGGAAGTCTGTTCGACGACCTTTATGAAGGAGCGCCTAGAACTGAATTCGAATTCTTGCAATTACAAGCAGCTTTAGCAAACTCTAACGTTTTTTACTGGTGCCGCTTCATTGTAGATGTTTAGATTTTTTGTGATGCAGCGAGCTTATAGTCACCAGCGAACTTATTGCCACCGTCTTCTTTAATGTACACACGGTGGCAGAGCTCAACTTGCGCTACATGCAACGTTCGGTGACTAGGCCCGCCCATTACAAGAAAACGCAGAAAACGCTTCAAACTGCAAAGGCGTGAAAATATTAGCCTGCATGAGAAGGGTCCCCGTGTCAGTGACGAAGAGAACCGATCTTTGTCATATGAGGTACTTCAATGCTTCAATTCTGTAGAGATGGTGCCAGTGGTGTGAAAAATAAATGACAACGCCCTTTTGCTATTCTTTACAGCCAGTTGTTACAGGCGTGACCACTTCCAAAGAAAGTGCAGAAATGACAGAACTCTTCCCTACAGTCAAAAGCATGAAAATCTACTCACTTGGCCATTTCATCGCCATGTACTACTTTGCATCACAACTTCCTGCTTTTTCAGTATAAAGAACCACAGATTTTACGTGTACTTGATCTGGCTTGCGAGTTCCTACCACCCGCCTGACTACTGTGTGCAGGCGGCTTGGAGGAAGTCGCCCTTTTTGGCACGTCACTCTCGATTGGCTGCAGTGGCGTGCCTCACTGGAGTGCATCCCCCTGGAAGCAGCGTCGTGTGTAAGGAGAAATTAAGGCAAGGTGCCTCGGTGCTCACATGATGCCGGTATGCTCCGTCGGCATTTTTGTGCCCTTGTGCACCACCGAAAGCTATACCACAGCTTTTAAATTGTTAGCACTGCACACATTTTGCTTCCCTCTAGCTTCCGTATGTGATCCCTAAATCTCAAGGTAATTCCCCATTTCAGGGACTGAATGATGAGGCTCACTGGGCCTTAATAGAGACGTACTTTGGACAGTTATGGAGGCAGCCGCCGCTGCCGCCCCCTCAGATCTGTCCTGCTTTGTACTTTCCTTTCTGAGAATGCATCGATGTTTGTTTTTGGTGGAAGACAAAAAATTCAAATTGAATGTATTGTCTCAGGAAGTCTTTTGTCAGCGCACCTGTCGGTGTTGTGACAATTCACATGTAGCGACTTTTCATCCTGTTCATAAGCACTGCTTCCCTAAACGTGATACCGTTTGGATTCTTCTTGAAAGGGAATGGGAACCAAGTTGAGTACTGACACAAAATATTCGTGTTATGTTTTTTCGCAGCTATGGGTGCCTGTTAGCCCACTAATCATATAATGGCCCATTAGACGGTCGATCGGAGCGTAAACAATCATTTAAGGCGTCATTTATTCGTGTCAGTTTCGGTTTCGACAAAACAAACGCCTAGCGGCCGCCATGACAGGACGTAGCACCTGACGTCACCATTCTTATCCTACCGGCGCCGGTCAGGACACACGCAACCGCTCAGACCGGCCGAGGTCTTCACCATCCCCTCGCGCCAAGGCAGCATGACGTCAGTCCCAAAACCATGGCGTAGCAGAGCGCGCCAACTGCAGCCAGCGCGTCGGCTACGTCACGGGAGACCCAACGTCAGCAGTTTGGGGCAAGTATCAGATGATGTCATGCTAGCCCGCTCTGGGCTTTCTCGTACGGGCAGAGATTAAAATGGATTTAAAATATGTTATACTGAACGGCTACTGTTGAAACTTGCTGGAAGATATCTCCTGATAAAAAAAAGCATTTTACATAGTTATCTGAACTTTGAAATTTCGCGTCACTACCCTTTTAATGCTAAGCCAAAAGCGTGTTCGAAACAAAGGGTTCCGCTCTTTACGATGCGCGATGCATCTCCGCCTTTAACAAACTGGCAGGTGTCCATCCCAGCCGTCACCAATTAAAAAAAACGCATTCGTCTTCGTTTACGCCTGTGCGAAGGCCAGTGTGCTAGCCACCGTATTTCTTCGGTTCTCACTGGCTTTGTCCGTTCTTTCTCACTAGCTATGTAGTCACAAGAGATACAGAGGACTTATTTATTGTCGAAGAGCCACACAGAGCAGCGAACGAAGGAGGAAGTCCTTCATCTTTCTCTAAAAACGTGGTACCCGCTACTTCATCCTTCTAGCGTTTCCTGAGTATTCTGCGCTTACACCAGTGGGTAATCAGCCCTACTAGCGTAGTGGTGATTACCCGCAAAGTGGTGTTTACCTCAATGTAAAAATTACGGCATCGATGTGGAAGAAAGCGCTAAGGAAGGTGCAAAAATCCCCCACATAGCTAAAAGTATCCCTTAGGGCAAGTAAAATTACCGCGAGGGCCACTGGACTAGTGGCGCCATTCCTACTTTGGCAATTTTCTTGGCACGTGCGATGTGAAAGATTCGCCCAATGTTATCTGAGACGCGATTCCTCAACCTGATTTCTACGGCTTCATTTCAACCACATGGACAACTCCATCCAAATTGGACAGTTTTTGCGAGAACTCTTATAGGTAACCTTACTGTGCTGACGCAGCGCTCTGAGAGGCGTCAAAAACGGCGTTGATGTTTCTACAATCCCAGTAGCAAACAAACCGGGAGACACCGCCAAATTTGGTCCTCGGACTGGCCCACCACCACTGTGTAGCGCTTGTTAAATGGGTGTGTATCAATTGTTTGTTGGGTAGTATTCGACCTTGCATAACAACTCACGGTTGTGGCTAAGGCGTGCTGCTGAGCCCGAAGACGTGGGTTTGATCACGGCCGCAGCTGCCACTTTTCTGATGGGAGCGAAAAGCGAAAACGCCCGTGTGTCGTTTAATTGGATATTGAAAACTGAAAATTTCAAAATTAAAATATAAAACTCGAAATTTATTTTTTATTCTTCAAATTCAATTGAAAATTCATTTTGAAAAGTATAACAAATGACATTCGTGCATATAACAACGCAGTGACCGAGGAAACTCTGCAAATAAGAGAAGTTTGAAAGCAACTAGAGGGTGCTTGCCATGGGCAAAGAGAGGATGTACGAACTCAGAAACGAACAGGGTAACATTGCACACAACACGGACGAAAGAATAAAGGTAGCAGAACGATTCCACACCAAACTGTATACGAGCGACGTCACATCGGGGGAAACTACTGAGAGTACAAGCTTTACTTGCGAAGTGCCACTAGTTAGTAAGAGGAATACGAAAGGCTCTTAAAGACATGAAAAGAGAAAACCTGCAGGCGACAGTGATATAACCACGTATTTCTTAAAGGAGGGAGGAGATGTAGTACTGGAAAAACTTGCTACACTATTTTGAAGGTGCTTAAGGAGACAAAAAGTGTCCATTCCCTGGAAAAACGCCAACAATATTCTGATTCAGAAGAAGGGACATCCCAAGGACGTCATGAATTACAAAGCCATCACCGTACTCTCAGTTGTTTACAAGCTCTTATCAAACTTATAGTTAACAGCATTGGAGACAGCCTGGATTCCCAACAATCCAGGGAGCACGCTGGGTTTAGGAGGGGGTACTAAAGAATGTATTATATCCAGGTTTCCAATCATGTGATCAAAAATCCCAAGAATACACTAAATAATTTTACGTGGCATTTATAGCCTATGAGAAAGCGTTTCACTCAGTACAAACCGCAGTCGTGCTATAAGCGTTAAAGTACCAGGGAATACGAGAAACCTGTGTAAGAATTCTAGACGACACATATAAGGGATGTACAGGGAGGACAACACTTCACAAGCAAAGCGATAAATTCCCAAAGCAAATGGAGCAAGACAGGGAGACACTATTTCGCCAAAACTGTTCACATGTCTGGTGGGGGTAATCAGAAAGCTTGACTGGGAAAAGACAGGGTTAAGAAAAAGCGAAAAATACTTGAGTTGTTTAAGGTTTGCAGATGACATATTATTGCTCAGTGAGACTGCAGTACACCTGCGAAAATTGCTCGATAACCTGCAATCAACAAGCATGGCCGTGGGGCTAAAAATAAATATGTATAAATCTTACGTAACAGGGATTAAGCACGCCAAACTCGTATTATCCAGCTTAGGAAACGAAGCGCTGGAAGAAAAAACACAGTATAACTACCTCGTACGGACGGTTAAGGCTGAGCCCAAGCACGAGAGAGAAATACGGCGTAGAAATGTATGGGCTGGGGAGCACACGGTAAGCCCTCTCATATAATGAAAGTAAGCAACCCCTCTCACTAAAAGAAAAATATACAGCCAGAGTATTGCCGGTGATGACATACGGTGCGGAAACTTGTCGCCTTAATAAACAATTATCTGGCAAACTCAGGTCGGCTCAACGGGCCATGGAACGAATAATGTGGATCAGGGAACGAACTCGAGTAGATGATATCATAGTTCATGTAAAAAAAAATGGGCTTGGGCTGCCCTTATGGTGACATGAACCGACAACCGATTGACAGTTAGGGTAACACAGTGGATACCATGAGATGGACCTTGAAGAAGGGGAATACTAAGATGGAGGGATGAATTACGAAAATTCGGTGGCCAACACTGAGCTCGAGCGCCGCAGGACAGGAGCTGTTGGAGGCTAATTAGAAAGGCTTTTCTCTTTTGCAGGGGCCTGAGCAGGCTGTTGAAGAAGATGATGATGATGATGATGAAAGCATCCCCAAGTGGTTAAAATTAATCTGGAGCCCTCCCCTGCGGCCGGCCTCATAGCCCACGTGGAGCTTGAACCAAAAGCAGCTGAATATTACTATACTCCCTGATGTGAAATTTGTACACAGCGTGAACTGCAGTTTTCTGGGGCACGGCGCACAGCTGATGCGTCTCAGTAAGTGATAGCGTGATCAGAGAGCGCACGGCTGCGCGCGCCACTCTGCCGTCATCTTGCCGTGCGTCGGCGCCGCAGAGCATGTTGTTGCAAATCTCGTTTGAACCTCCCGCGCAACTATCCCGTGGTTCGCATGAGCCACTAAGGGCTGATGAGCAGTGGCGATGGACTGGGAGATGACGCCGTCACAGCGCGTGAAGCCCTCCCCCTCACACTTTCGCCAGGGCTCCTCCTTTGTTTTCTTACTGCCTTCGGTGTCTCCTTTGCTCGCACTGTTACGCGGACATCGTCGTTGCCACCATACCACTGCACCGGATGCCAAAATGCTGCGCACTTATAAAGCACATTGCGGAAGATGCCAAGCTACTTTTGCGCGGTAAGCAAATTTTTTGCTCCCTGAAGGGAGCGCTCCAGTTAAACTGGCCTGCTATTATGACCGGCAGCGACTACTGATGAAGCGGACAATCACCATGCAACTCTCGATGCAGTCTTGCTTGATTAAACCACCATGATTGCCAGTAGCAACAATCGTAGCGGACCCCCCATGGAGTTGTTGCTTGCTCTTTCTTTTCTTGGGAGTCTTCCAGTCCGCCCCAGCGAAGAAATCTGCGATTTTCCAGCAGTAGGTTGCATGGTTAATAGCCGCACGTTTTTCGTGTTTATTAGACGGAAACCAACATACAAGGCTATAGGCTGGAAATTGTAGTGTGTACGTTCACGTGGAAACAGCGCGCCTCAAAAAGCAACAATCATGAGCCTTTTAAGTGCAATGCACTTCTTAAGCGACCCTGAACCTGCGTCCACCGGCGATGTCCGCGCACGTGGAGATGGGCACGCGCTGCCTGGCCGCTGACATGGCACATACCCACGTGGGGGATTGGCCAGGAATCTCCTCGTCTTCCTTGGCAACGGGGGAAGATGGGCGCGCGCTGCCTGGCCGCTGACATGGCACATACACACGTGGGGTATTGGCCAAGAATCGGGCGTGAGAAGGGCTAATGCACCTGCTTAAAGAAGTACTGACACGAAATTTCAAAGCTGAGATCCGCTCTAGCAATCAAGTACAACGACAACACAAATAGGTGTCTGTGAATAAATGCATCTTTCTTTCTTTGTAGTTGTGTGTGTGTGTGATCTCTCTTTCGCGAACATTACCGAACCGCGCAAATTCAACTCGTGCATTCGCACTTTCACATTCTTCCCCTCGGGGAAATGCGGGGAATTTTTTAGAACAGCACTCTTGATGGTTTCGTTTAGTTATTGATTTGCCTCACTCCATTAATGCACGCAGTGACACACCGGTGAATCTGTGGTTATTTTTTCAGACGCTTAAGTTCCGCGCACGGGTGTGCACCTAAGTGGAAGGGACATTAGACCTCTCATGCCAGTGACTGATGTAGGTGCATGGTATCAAACATGTGTGGCCCAACCCGACTCGAAAGGGGTCAAAGGTGCGCTGCTGGAAAGCGCAACAGAGAACGTTCCGTAATAAAGTGAACAGAAAAACTGCAGTACCAATACTCGTTTCTTATATGTAACGAACCAAAATGCCTGCCAGGAATTGAAGAATGTGCACCGACCTGGCTCTGCATTGGGCTACAGAAGAGGATATCCAGTGCTTTGAACCGATGGTTGCTGTGGCGAATAAAAGCTTCGTTTTTCATGGATAACAGCTTTCCGCACCGTTTAAAAACACTCGTGTAATCGCTAATATATTGTATCGGCATGTTTCTTAGGTCTGGTTTAAATTGTCTTGGACAGCACGGACTTAGCTTGGTTTTTAATGTAATGTTCTGGGTATTGCGTGCAAGGTTTTCCCTCAAACTCTACAGCCCTGCTTTCAAATCAAACAGCTGTAAGAACGTCTGTCTATACTGCCAAATTCGAAGGAGTTGTCTTTATAGCGAAGGACGAGTTAGATTTCTTCAAAACAATAAGTTATGACGGCATACATGCAGCTGGCCGGCGGTAGCTTTATTTCATCGAATATCATGTTTTAAGTTTGTACCTTGTCTCCGGTGACGTAACAGGTGAATGAACGTAATTGTATACAGACATTGGCGAAAACCTGCAAGGACGTAACCATCAAAAAATTCGCTTCTGTACAACAAACCAAGCATTTTACTACCATGGTGCAGAAAACATCCCCTTTTTGTAAAGAAGCATTCCTTTGAACGCTTTCTTATTCCTGCAAGTCCCAAAATACTGTAAATACGCAGTTTGCGGAAAGCTGGAAACAAAATAACTGTGCTTAATTTTTTATCTGTTGAGATTTTGCAAAATGACCACAACACAAGATCTAAACAACACTCCAATCTCGGTTGTTATTACCTGTTCGAAGTGGCATCGCGTTCCCTGAAAGAGCTCAGCACGATTTCACGCCTAAGGTAAAATGGTGGACGATTTGGACGTGCGAGCCAGCGCAAGTTGATTACCGAACGACGGCGACACCGGGGGTATGCAGAGCGAAACGCACGTTTGAAACTCTAGATTGGAAGGAGCCAAACGGTGCAGTAGACGATCAGATAATATCTTCCGTCCCTAGCTTACGATGATCACAAATACCTGCATAGCAGCTGATACCAATTATATTGAAATATTCCCATTGTCAATCGCCGCCAATGAGTGTTGCATTTGTTTCCTCCTCTGCTTTTACATTTTCTGCATCGTCTGATACGCCATCTGCTTATTCCTACCTCGGATCACAAACGTGCGTTTCGCTCTGCATACCCCAGGTGGCACAGTCGTCGCTGTTGGGATAGCCAAGTAAATCAAAGGTTCATTTTCTGTGGATAGGGCCATGCCTGACCTGGCAAATGCAGTGCCACATTTTATTACCTCAACAAATTGGAACGGTGTGTCTTCGCTTAAAACAAGAATTTCAATCGAATTACCTGTCGAAACATCTGTCGAAAAACCTGCAACAGAAAAAAAGTATTTCGTGCCTAATAGGCTTTTTGTGCTTGCCCTAAGCCGCACTAGTATTAAATCATGAGTATAAAACATAGGTATATTATTCCTTATTGTTAAGATGACATGAGAGAGAGAGAGCGATCTTTAATGAAGTCTGGCGATGTTAGCTGGGCTAAAATGCCTAACTTGCTACGCCAGTTGATGACGGGATGAAGATGACGGCGATGATGTTCAAGAAGTTGATGCGTACAGATACGGCGAGTTATTTACAGCGACTGGTCTAGACCTGTGTGTTGCAGGTACTCTATCAGAGCTTTGGTAGCCCTTAAAGCACGTTTGGGACAAGCCCATGGTCCTAAAACGTCCTTTAGCTGCATGTCCACGGAAAGCGGCAGTCCCAAAGTCACTGCGAGGGATACTCTTTGAGCACTGAATCGAGCACATTCACAGAGTAGGTGCTGCAGGGTTTCTCGCACATCACAGTGTGGGCAGAGTGGCGACGTAACCTGTTTTATCTTGAAGAGGAAGTTGCGCGTGTATGCGACATTCAACCGCATGCGATGTAGAATTGCTTGTACCCGCTTGGGGAGTCCTGGTGGCATTTTAAATTTGCAGTTGGGATCTATGAAATATAACGGCGCGTAATGACGTGATACGTCATCCCAGGCTGCACGCTGCATATTCCATGCCACGCTGGATGCAAGTATAGATGCATCTTTCCTGGAGAATGGTATAGCTATTGCCGATCCATTAGGCTTACGCGCAACGGATGCAGCAATGTCCGCCTTCACATTGCCAGTTATCCCACAATGGGCTGGAATCCACTGAAGTGCAATGTGATGGTGCGCTTGGAGAGCTTGGAGATTTAAAGCGTGTGTGTCACACACAAGCTGGTCTTTTGGAAAAGATGCTAGACATTGAAGGGCAGCCCTTGAGTCTGTGAAAATGGCCCACTCTCGAGCGGGTTGCTTGACGATATGAGCGAAAGCCACCCTCAGAGCTGCAAGTTCGGTAGCCGTAGTTGACGTTCTGTGGCTGAGCATGACACTGATGGTAGTACGGGATGACGGTATCCACACCCCGATAGTGGATGATGTTGACGACACCGACCCATCAGTGTACACATGAGTGTGGTTTCTGTATATCCGCGACATGTAGTCCAGGGCGAGGAACTTTAGTGCGGGAGCCGGAATATACTCCTTCCTCGTGATACCGGGCACAGTGGTCGTGACTGGTATGGGCGGGAACATCCATGGCGGGTGCTCAGGAAGAGAAGGCTCTTGATACACCTTCGGCAGAAATTCACGCACTTCTTTGGCCCAGCTTGTCGCTAGAGGATGGGCCCGCTGTCTTGCCACAATCCGCAGACGCGTACGAAGCAACTCCTGCGTGCTTAGAGCGAGTGGTGACAGCTGCCTGCATTCTGTCAGCGTTCCGATGGTAGAGGTTGTCTTTGGAACGCCAATGCAGACCCGCAGGACTTGTGCTTGCATGCTCTCTAGCGCTTTGACAGTTCCTTTTGATTGAGGGACCAAAGCAGGGATGCTGTAACTCATCAGGCCAACGCAAAGCGCTTTGTATACCCGTAGAAGAGAATTGACTGAACAACCGCCAGTGTTCGTGGAGAGCATGCGGAATATGCGGGCGAACGAAGTAATCTTGTCCTTGAGGTGGCGAACATGAGGCGACCAGGTGAGATTACTATCAAATGTCACTCCCAAGAACTTGTGGGTCCGGACGTATGGAATTGCGATCCCTCCAACAGTGAGGCCGTATCATCACCCCGCTACAAAGGGGAAACCAATAGCAATCATCAATCATCATCGTCAACTTGCGCTTCTTCGCACGTTCAAATCGGCCGCCATTTTCCCATAGGCGCGAAATCGTCCTTATTTATTTTTCGATATAAACAGGTAAGTAGCGTCGCTGTTCCCGGTGTCAAACAAAATAGACCTGAAAATGCGACCTTCGTGGGAAGTTTGAGCGCGAACAGAGCGGTGGTTCGCTCAGAAATTTTTTTTAAATTGCTGCAATTATTGTCGCACTACCCTGTATACTCCTCGGCGACGGACTACCAACGCCCCACACTAACCGTTGTAATCATCGAAGAAAGCGGTGTTGCCTGAAGTGCTGCTTCAAAATACACTCCTTCAGGCATACCTGCAATGACCAAATATTTTAAGGTGGAGCCATCCCGCTTGCAGACGCTCATTAATAAAGCTTAATTTTTTTTACAGCATTACAACGTTGTTTACATGAAAGTAAAGAGGAAATTGAAACGTAACAACTTGTGAATTTGCGAGGTATTGATTGGGATACACTTAGCTCTATTTACTTAAATATTTTGCCATGTTTTAAAGACAATGCTGTGACGCTTTCACCGTAATTTTTCTATGATACTCAATGTCTTCAAACTTCAAAACGGGTGTATAAAATTGAAGCGAAGGTGTGGCAGAGTGTTGGAGGTTTACTGTGCTTCGGATATAGGAATGCATTTGCAAACAAGGTGGATGGAAAAAAATGGCGGGCGGGTATAACAGGACAGTCTAGACTCCAGGTGTTTCTCTCCCCCATCTGGTGAAAAGCATTACCGGCATCATAAGGCTCACTTTTGCTTGTGCCCCTGAGCGTCCATGCTCCACCAAACGTCGCTGGCAGCTATTACGGATGAAGGTAATGTACGGCGGTCG
Organism: Haemaphysalis longicornis; assembly: GCF_048455015.1. Classification (NCBI taxonomy): domain Eukaryota; kingdom Metazoa; phylum Arthropoda; class Arachnida; order Ixodida; family Ixodidae; genus Haemaphysalis; species Haemaphysalis longicornis. The sequence goes on along the minus strand of NW_027526422.1, from coordinate 146,061,403 downwards.
AGCAGCTGCGTTTTTTCGTTAGGACTTGAGTTCCGCTGATATTTCCAGTTCAGCTGCACTTGGCTCCCATAGGACGTTAAAACGCAGAGAGAACTGCTTATTCTCGAAACACAAACCCACGGCTCCATTTATTGCCGTGCAGTTCCCAAGAGAGCATTTGAAACCTAGGGGACAGCTGGTAATCCGCAACACACCTGTCTTCCGTCGCTTTGTGACAAGCAGCACGCAGACGCAGAAATGTTACCGCTTGCGGCGTTGTGTTTCCTGGCTGTGTTGCTCGCTGTTGGGATAGCCAAGTAAGTCAAAAGTTCGTTTTCTGTGGATAGTTCCTTGCCTGAACTAGCAAATGCAGTGCCACATTTTATTACCTCAACAGATTTTAAGGTTGTGTCCTCGCTTAAGACAAGAATTTCAATCGATAAGTAGGTATCACTTAAGTACTTTAAATTGGTAACTTTCGGTCAACATGTTCAGTAATGCAGAGAATTACCTATGTGTGCACGGTGTGTGGACTTACACAGCGCCGTCCGGATATCGAGCTTGGGAGTTGAAATAATTGCTTAGAAAAAGGCCCTCCACGAAACGGGCACAGAAAACCTAACGAGTTAATTGGAACGTTTTTTTACTTCCGTACGTTTCTTCTTTATCCTAACATCTGCTTGATACACTAAGCGAGATATTTTGTATAGGGAAAAGGGCAAAGACTCAATGCCATCGCGTTATCCACCGGTTGATTGCACTAAATCAGTAACCGAAGGTAGTTAGGCCACATTCCGAAACTTAACCACACACAAACATAAGTGCGTTTTTGAAGAATGTGCTAAAGCAATACCATACACGCGAATTTGTGCGTACAGTAGACTTCCTGTTAAAATGCCAAATCAGGCTGACTTCTTTTCCCAAATATTTAGAAGATTTGTGTACATATTTTAGGAAGGCAGCCGTCAATATGGTTGCATTCGATTTTTTTCATTAAGCTAGAATTTAGTGGAATACTAATATACAGGGACAAAAAGCACAAAGCCAGGTTTGGCCTGGTAAAAGGAAGTACAGTACGCTAAATAACGATAAAGTACTTCGTAATAAAAAGATGGTTTAAACGCGGGAGATCCCACTTGATAAATTAGGATAACAATGAACATGTGGTAACTGAAGCGGCTCATTTGTTTGACAGTTTTTCTCGCTCCTACTTTGCTCACATACTGGATAAACCCATACACGTACACACACGTGAAGACACGCACACGCATACGCAGGAACGTGCACTCGCGTAACGATACACACACGTGCGCACAATTATAAATGTGTTTAGCTTCAAAATCAGCCTATATCCATTCGTTACATTTAGTATGAGAGAAATCACGAGGACGCGCGTTTGATAACTGCAGCGGGTACAATTCTTCTGATGGAGGAGGAAAACAAAAGATATTGTGCCCATGTATTTAAGCGGAGAGAGAGAGAGAGAGAGAGAGAGAGAGAGAGAGAGAGAGAGAGAGAGAGAGAGAGAGAGAGCCCTTAATAGAGCAAACGGTGCTCGTTGAGACGTAACTCGGTGGGGTACCTTGGGCCTTGGCTGCAGCCCTTGCACTGGTGACCAGAAATCTTTGGTCAGCGTGAAGGGAGCTGGTCAGAAGGCCCTCTCACTCTTCGGGAAAAGGGTTGGGTTTGGGCGTAAGCGGTGTGGTGTTTTCAGAATCCCACACTATGTGGTAGGTAGAATTAAAAGAGGGGCGGGAATGACAGATGAGGGGGTATTGGGTAGGAGAAATGGCGTGGAGGATTCGCGCGTTGTAACGGGTGTTTTGTTGTAAATGACGCCACACGACTGCTTCTTCCATGGTTAGTTGAGGGCAAGGTTAAGGCAAGGTGAGGAGAAGGTTGCGATAATGTTGGAGGATGTCATGGTAGCGCGATGGAATAGCTGGAGGTGGAAGGATCTAGGTTGTGGTTTCTGACCTTGAGGGAAATGTCCGCTGTGGCAGGGCGCAGACAGTGGCGTGAGCCGCCTCATTTTTCTCGAGGTACGAGTGGCCAGGGTCCGGATGATGTAGAGCTTGAGGAATGAGATTGATTGATGCGACTATGCGTAAGGCGGGAAGTATCATGCATCTACGTGGAATGTTACGGTAGGCTTGCGGGGAATCTATGATAATTGTAAATTATTCGGAGCCTGTAGTAGCGGCGATGGCTATGGCAATTTCTTCTGCAGTGGTTGTTGATGCAGAGAGAGTCGTATTGGGGGTCAGTAGTGTACCTTCGAGTTGACAACCTCCATAGCATGAGCCTGACATGAGGGGTAGATGGCGACGTCGGTACAGCGCGTAATGGGGTGGAAGTGGAATTGGGACCGACGGTGTCATACCCGGGAATGTCTTCTACCTTGGTTAAATTCCGGGTGCATAGTCTCGAAAATTTTGGATACAGTAATATGAGACCGGTTTGAAGGCGGAATTCGTTCAAGGGCCTGTGCAGTCAGTGGGGTCGGGTTACCAAGGGCCTCAAGGACGTACCGGCCGGTAGTGGTAAGGAGAAGTCTGGAAAGTTGGCTGTTGCGTTGAGCTTCCCGGAGTTTTTTGAGGGTATTATAAATTCGAGTAGAAGTAAACGAGAAAGTTGTGGTTTGATTGTTGAGACCAGCCCTATTTTGTCAGCTTTTCGGGTTAGTATGTCGAATTTCTCTCGTTCTTTGGGTTCGAGGGTGATGTTTGGGGTGGAATATGTGATTTGACTACTGAAGAGTGCTCGAATTAGTCGTATGGTATAATCTTGTTTTACGCCTTAACGTTGGTGTGTGATGCGCTTGATGATACAGGTGAGTTGGGTGATAGTAGCTTGTAGCTGCAGCGTCAGGGCCATCTTGATGAAACTTGACTACGAGTATACGAAGAATGCGCATAATAGGAATGGGCGTAGAATCGATTGTTAGGTCAGGGTAGGGTGTGGAAACTGGAGGTTGCCCAAGGATGTGGGAGCGGAAAATGAGGAGTGCTGACTTGCTGGGGCACTCGCTAGGCCTCGAAGTAGGAGATAAGCGAGAATGGTGTGATGGTTTGATGAAGGGTATCTTCTTGTGTTCCAGTAGATCCAATGGTTGTCGAATCATTTACGTCGTCAGAGTATTGGGCATGGCGGAGACCAGGAATGGTTTGAAGGAGAGGTGGGCGCTTGTGGGGAGCGTTATTGAAGAAGAGGGGTGATATAACTGAATCTTGTGGTGTTTTTTTGGAGGTGTGTGAATTGTATCGGAGCGAAGTTGTCGGATACCGAGTGTTGCAGTGCGGTCGGTAAGAAAGGTGCGTACATAGTTGTAAGTGCACGCACAAAATTTGGCTTCTCGAAGTCCTAAGATCGCTTTTTGGGTGACGTCGAACGTGCTCTTAACATCGCTGGGATGAATTTTGGTGAGGTGATCAACGACTTGCGTTTTGATCTGTAGGAGAAAACGCTAAAAATTTTAGGTGGTCAAAATAATTTGCAGTTCCCCTTCTCGCCCTGCCTCGAGGCCCATGTGCAGCGCCGGCAGATAACTCTTGGAATGGTTTTCGCATGTGATGCCTTCAGTGTATTGGCGATCCTTCATGTAGGCACACAGGCAGTTAAACCGACAAGTCACGATGAAGTCTCTGGGTCTAGTTGCAGCTTTGTATTCCGGAGTGGCGCTTGCAAGCTTTTTCTGCGCTTTTGGGGCGTTTTTGTGTGCTCTAAACGGGAAAGCTATAGATGTCTCATCAAAAACTAAAAGTGGATCTAGTATTGCCGTAGACGGCACGAATGGTAAGAATTTGGCCGCCACGGTAAAGAACAAAATTGCGTGCGTTTGGAATTTCAACTCCGAGTGCCAGGGAAGAAGCCAAATGCACATAAACAACGTTAATTTGGTACCCTGCCAGCGAGACGAGTACGCCGTGACAGATGCATGTCGCGGGAGGTAAGTACAGACTTGTGCACGTTGAGCAAAGCTTGGAATGTGGAGAAGTTGCAGAGTGCAGTGCCGGATCGGAGTAATTAGCGTCAAAATATGAAGAAAAGAATAAAACGACGCAAACTAGATTCGCAGTAAAGCATGGGAAAAGCAACCCCACGTCTTAGCCACTGACCCACCTCAACGTGTGGCTGTACAATAATAAACCTTCGAGAAAATCTTGGATACTTCAATTTCTATAACTCCTCTTTAATTATTTTTCTTCTATTTTTGTTCCGTGTACAGATCGCGATGGAGACATTTTTCTTATTTCAAGAAGCTCGGTGTACCTGGTCCGAAGCCCAACATTTTCCATGGGAATCTATTGGAATACCACGAAACGGTAATATCTGAAAATCCCAAACAGAAACAATTTCCAAATTGAACGCACCGCTTACATGCAAAGATTTGTCACCGTAATATTACAAATTTTTGCGTTCATGTATTATGTGAAGTTTGGTAAAAGCAGTGACAATTCCGCCGTTCGCACAACGCGGTTTAAAAAACAAAGAGCCGCTAAGTGATAAACTCGCTTTAGAGGGTAGTTGTATTTTTCCTTCAAAAGAAGCCGTGAAACGACGCAGAAATTGGGGTATCACAATTTTCCCTCCGTGTAAACGTTTTTTCTTTATATTCTAATATCTTTTTATTTCACAAAATGACTTGTCATAAAACTCATTTTGTGAGGAATAGGCGCTTGAAGTAAGAAAGTTTGCAGGAAAGGAATAAACAAGGCAAACCGAGTATAGGAGCAGATGGGGAGGAATGGGTGAGGCCTTCCTCCTGCAGTGGACCCACATACACTAAAGACGAAGAAGCAGATGATAATTACGATGAGGCGCAAGGTTTTTTTAGCTGAGAGGATTTAAAAAACATGCTCAAGAAACCCTTCTGCCGAAGTAATGTATTGTAAGACAGCGATAGTCAGCATGAAACTATTTATAGCTCAAAATATCATTCGTTTGACAACATAAATTTCTAACGAATTTTTTTTAAACAATAATGCACTTTGTGTGCACTGATACGAGTTTTCGCAATACTGTATCGTCATTTCTGCTAATCAAAAACATTCCCATCCGATGCTGCACGCCAAAGCAGTGATCAGGTCCTAATAGTGCTACCTATCGGATTAGCACACATGTATGAGTATTTGTGGAGGAAGTTGTCCAAATAAAGCAACTGGCTCTTGGGTCTGGGTCATTCAGATTATATATACAATAAATACTGCTCACAAAAATGGAACGGTGAAAAGAGCACTAAAACGCCCAGCACAAGAGTACTGAACTGTGTACAATGTGCTGTTGCAATATAGCTGTGGCAGTACTTCAATCTGTAAACCTTTACATTGCAAATTTAATCCCGCATTGAGACTTTTAAATGCAGAGTATTTGTATAACTCACGATGTCACCCGTGCGTCGGCGTCCGCAGCAGCCAGCCTCCCCCTACATCAAAAAAAGAAAAAGAAATAACAGTTACCGGCGCCTGGTTTCGATCCCACGACCCTGCGGACAGAACGCAAGGCACATGGTGCTCTACGCACTGCGCCACAAAGCGACACAGAATCAAAGGCTACGAACGCGCCTTATATCCTTGACTAATTCAAACTACGTTGTCAGCGGCTTGCGTTGGCGACTCAGCGGCGTGCTAGCGGCGTGATAGCTGCGTGGTGTACACGTGATAGCACCAACCCCCCAAACACTAAACGTTACCGCAATACAACCACCCCCTATAAAGCGGGTTGGCGCGGGCTCCACTCCAGTCAACTCCTGCGCTCTCTTCTCTTTCGTTCGTCGGTGGTCGCAGTTGATAAGTGATGGAAGCAAGACGTTCAACTAGTACCGCGACGCAATCCAACATCAACGTCGCGGAACCAGTACAAGACATCGTACCATCGTCTTCGTCGACGTCGGCAGAATACAAGGCGGCGAGGCGGTGCGCTGCCGACGCTGAACGCAAGCGTCGTAAGCGTGCCGCTGACGCCGACCTTCGTGAACGAGAAGCCACGGCCAAGCGTCCACGGCGAGCAGCAGATCCAGGCCTTCGTCAGGAAGAAGCAGCGTGTGCTCGTCAGCGTCCGGCCACGGACCCTTCGATTCGTGCGCGACAGGCGGCTGCCGTCCACCCTACGCCGCCACCAACCCTACGCCACGTAAACGACCCCAATGCTCTGCATTTACTCGTGTCCCTCGCGCGGGGGCATGCAACGGAGGATTTTTAATCAGGCGGTACGCCTCCCGGCCCAAAAGCCACTAACACAGCACATAGGGAAAATAAAAATGCAGCAAGTTCTTGAAAGCAGTGGATGGCCGGTGGGTCACGGATAGTAATTTTTGGGTCCCGTGAGAATGGTGAGTGACCCATCCTGTTTCCTGCCTTTGAATGGGGCAGGCGGCCTAGAGAGTAATAAATTTCCAGCGAAAGAAATGATTCAGGGAGAGAAGATGAAGCAAGCGTAACAGAACGCTGGCCTTGTTAAGACAGCCTGGTTCCTAATTGTCAAAGCTAAATTACTGCCCGCCGTGTGAGTCTGTCCTCTTGGTCATGTTTGCGGGTCGCGCAGGCGTCAAAAATACTAATTAAGTGGTCACCTCTCGGAACCAGTAGCACAGTGTGTTACCAAAGCTTGTGTTTACTTTTTTTCTGTTACAGGATCACTTCAAAGTGATTGGCAAGTGGCTTCAGACCTATGGCGACACTTTTGGGTACGTTTTACCAAGTGATATTGAGTGGCTGAATTACCCACAACACTGCTGCGTGAAAGCAAAACATTGCCTTTGCTACAATTACAGAACAGATGTTTAAAATCCTAAACAACACATTCAAAAACACAAATATTCCACTCCTGCATTAGGTAGTACACTATTTGTAGAAGTATTCGCCAATATATATTCTATCGCTAGTGCGAACTCCCATTAGTGAAGTGTTTAACTTACCCTTGAAAATTTCACCACCACTCAACCCGACAACCTTTCAGAAGCAAAATTCCTCTGAGTACATATTTGCATACAAAGCTCGTGGGGAAGTACTGCCTCATGCACTTTCTAAAGAAAGGATTTGTGTGTATTCTCGATTAACATGGTTGTTATGGAATTCAGAGACATAAAACCTAGTGCTTCCTGAAAATTTGTTCTAGTTTCCAGACGCCGTAGTCAAACAGTTTTAAGGAGCAATATTGCGGATCTACTTTACAATATCTCCCCAACAGCGCAGGCATGATATAAAGATGTGTGCTGCCAAAACAGTGGTTTCCTTTTACCACTACCCAAGCAGATTGTTCTGTGATATCGTGCGTTGCGTGGTAGGAATACCTAAGATAGCTAGTATTAGCGATGCGGCGGTTATCATTATCGGTTGCGTCTTCCGTTTTGCTGATAGTTGCAAAAACCTGCTTGTGGTTCGACTTTCCACAGCCCGTTAGGGATTCGCGCTTGGGGCCACATAATTCGTAGCCCGCACGGTGCCTTAACACATACACCAACTGTACCTTCACCGCATCAAACTCAATTGACAGAGGCAAGTGCTAAAGAAACTGCACATGTGTTTCCATTTCCTTCTTTGCTTTTGCTTCTCTTTCGGCGGGATATAAGCAGACCGGCACCTTCCGTGCTACACCATGTATGCGTCTCTTTCTTTGCTCTCTACGTCTTTTTCTTAGTAAGACGGCACGAATTACGTCAGCAAGCGAACTGCAACGCTCCGCATATCCCCCAACATCAAGGTAATGCGCGTCTTGTTTTAACCTGTACCCCTCGCGTATCATCACATCTAGGCTATAATGGAAATATCGTTTCCCACTATAATGAAACTTTTGCGTTTCCAATTTAAAGCTTAGTGAGTTTTCTGAAGCTTGCACATTGCCCCTCAAAGCTTCAGCTTCCTGGCCAATGAACTGCAATAGCTAGGAGGATGTTGGCCGAGTATGCACGAGTTAACACAAGCAAGCACAAGAAGGCGGTTCTCTTTGAGTAAGACGCACAAAAAAAGAGAAAACCTGCAGTTGCGATCACTCTGGATCAGGCGTATTCAAAACATCACATTTTTCCAAGAGCGCCTGAATAAAACCGTCTCATCGCAATGTCAATGGTATTTAAAAACAGGCCGTTAAACGCATGTTCGTAATCACTATCTTGTGCCAGGCATCGAGTTCTATCTACATAAAAGCGTTCATGCAGGGGCCGTGGTTTCTTTGTCACTCGCAGATGGACTGCGCTAAGACAAAGGAAGTCAAATTTTGAATTAATACAGTGGGAGGAAATCAGGCCACGCCTGGAGCGCTTAGTAGGAAACTCAACCAGATTCAGAACTTGAGAATTGCGGTGTGGGCTTAAGGTTTCAGCGATTAATAACGAAGCAATACAATTCCTGCAAAGTGTTTCTGAATCCATACCAGTCAAAGGGATGATGAAGGGCTTACAAAACTCCACATTACGCTGGCAAAGTCGAACTTAAGTAAACCTAGGACACGGTAGAGCATGATAGAACTTAGGGCTTAGTGAATTCACTGCTGGCCCGGGATAGCACGCCAAGCGTAGCGAGACAATAGTCGGTCAGGTAGTTCACATGCGAATTGAAACAGTTTTCCATCTAGCATTATACCAAAACCACGGACTGCAGTAGCACATTTTACGGATTCACCGTGCAGAGAGTACCTCAAAATCAGTGGGGAAGTCGTGCGAGTATACACTTATAATATAAAAGGTCGTAAACGGTTAGTAATGGCCGTATTTACTAACTCCATACGAACCTTACTACCCCGCGGTGCGGTACGTACGCTCCACCAGAAGCAACCGTATGGTAAGGAAATTATCTGGGTGTAGCAGCTAGTATACACTAGATCAAGGTCCTGCTTATGGCTAGATTATGCATGGAAATTTAGTAAACGCATGTATCTCAGAGAGTAGTATCCCTAGGGCTTAACTAGTGAAGGTAGCGGTGCTTACTGCCCGCTTCAGTTGGTAACCCTGACTAGTGCTGCGCGTACAACCTCCAGTTACTAAGTACCTAGTGTATGCTGGGACAAGTGACATGTTAGTGTTCCGTTAGTGACTGTCACAACCCTTTTTAAGAGTGTATCAAATAACGATAATTTTGGAGAGATAGAGCTTTAAATAAATACTTGCTGTCGTACCAGGCCGTATTGCGTTGGTCATTTTACAGCTGGGTGCGATTGTCCGGTGAAGAAACCACCCGATAAACTACATTTCATCGTTGCACTGACATGGCGAACAGTCCCTAATAACGAGCTAGATGTGATTGCAAAAATGTTAAATTGAAGAAAGCAGAGCATCGACCTTGGGGTACCCTTAAAACCTTCTCTGGCGAAGTGGTAACTGAGTAATTTAAACTATTGCTACCTTCGTTCGTACATTCGTTTTAATATCGCAAGTAATTTAAACAGGCGAGAAAAATAACGCTGAATTTTAAAAGTCCGCGTAATGGGAATCAAGGCTCACCGTTCAGCAAGGTTCCTCCAGCTTCGCTGTACGATAGTGATACAAGTTTCTTCCTTGGGAGTTGTTTTCTTCGGGCAAACTTTCAGCGGAAAATCGTGTTTTCGTTTTGTGCGCTAACCCGTCTTCGCTTTTATTTCTTTCATGTCGCCGTGTTCAGGTAATATGCAATTCGGTTCGAAAAATTAATAACCTATTTTATTCAACAAGTGTAGTATCTTTTTTGTAGAAAATATACAATTATGGCACGACTTTGTCTATTGTTGGCCGCAGGTTCTACAATGGAGATGTGCCATTCATTGTAACTAAAGATATCAACTTTCTGGAATATGTGTTCGTTCGAAACCATGAAAAGTTTACTGATCGTGGGGTAAGTATTTTTGAGACTTATTCCCTTCGCAGCTTTTGACGAAACAGTTGCAAAACACAATTGTTCACTTCAGATAATTGTGTTTGAAAATGGCGTTGCAAATCGTTTTTGTGAAATGACTTAAGGGTGTAATCGAATTTTTTCGTAAAAATAGGAAAGTAAAATGTCTAGGTCCAATTTCTGAGATTTTGATGCTATGTACCGTGTCCCCATATGAAGACCATGTTCCCTGTGTTGGAGTTCCTAATGATTACACGCTCATTGGGTTAAGCCATTCGTAGAAGATAGCGGTTTAATGGCGTAGTTTTGGCGACACAGCCCACTGCATAGGTGTCACAAGGTATGTGCTTCTACAGTTTCCTTATAAAATTGTCTTCATCGAAGTAGCAGCAGCCGTTTTCCGATTTTTTATACGCATCAAACGTACTATACGGGTTTTAAAAAATTTAGAAATGGAGATAATACAAGTGGTAAATATTGGTGGGAATTTTTACGGCAAACCTGCTTGAGTTTCACTTCTAATACAGATTAACGGTTTCATTCTCAGGGTTTCATTCTAATATACACTGGTCAGAAATCTGGAGCTAGTGTCTATGCGAGCGCGACTTGAACAAGTAGGGCACCGTAGAAGGCTGGGTGGGGGTTCAAAAACCAGGTCAAACGTTGCTTGGGTCCGGAAAAGCATATTATTGTTGTAAAATACTAGCAAAGCTTCTTCACCGGCATAAAAGTACCCAGCTTGATTTTTCAGAAATTTCTGAATGCTTCGGCAAAGATAAACAAGGAATTCTTCCCGTGTTGTTGCTCTATAGCCAGGAAGGACGTTACTTGTGATTGGCGTACTTAAAACGTGGCCATTATGAAATGTACAAGAGTGGGATAGCTCTGAAGCTAGTAGAATTGCGGTAAATTTTTAATGGCCTTTGAAAGCTGGTAAATGATGAAAAGGCTGAGACTTCAAAAGAACATTAAAATTTAATGTTTTCGAGAGGTCAGTACTTCAGTTACGGAGTAGATATCAGTATTGAAATGGTCGTGTGAGACTGGGAAAGTTTAAAGTTTGGGACACGTAAGTATACTATGATGGCGGCAAATATACGTCTCAAGTGCGATACATAATACTATACCGCGTCATATCCAATAAATTACGCATACGAACAATATTATACTGCCATTCCTAAACTACAACGCGTTTACACATTGCATTGCCCAGCTAATGAGGGCGATCAGGGTTACCGAACAAGAGCGCATTCAGCACCTAAAGACTTAAGCAGACCTCACAGAGCCCGAGAGACTCGGGTCAGACACTTGCCTCACTAACATCTCAACCTCGACAGACAGAACGACCTCTACGGGTTCACTAAACGAATACATCCCCCCATCATTCGATCCGGCTCCACCATTTCAAACGTCAGAAGTCCACGCTTTGCCAATATTTTTGAGAACTCGGAACGCTACGCCATTTGGTAGGCGGGTGCGACTAATCACCACTGATTCCCACCAACCTCCAACCCGTACCTTTAGCCCCCCAAATATGTATAGGGCCCAAACAAAACTATAAACATGTATTTAACCTGCCGAACTCTCAAAAACAACATTTGCGGACTGACGCTACCGGGAGCGCACCACCTAAATCCCTCAGCGGTGAGGAAATCAGCAGTGAAAGATAAATTGTGCTGCCTAATGGCGCTCCCTTCATAAGGTCTACAGTATCGGCGGTCGATAATCGAATAGACGTGCCAATCGGAGGCGATAAATTAGAATGCCACGTTGCGTAATTCAATCACTGTACATGAGGCTAAATATTTGTATAGGTTTATTCTAATATCCTAAGGAGCTTTTCACTGCTGTTCATCTCGCTTATTTTTGGACAGATACCACTAACGTTTGGTTTTCTGCTTATTGAGGCTACCAAGCTAACGACGAGAAAACATTTCACCCTTTTTCTTTTTGCAGGTAACGACGGCAACAAAACAAGGCCACCCGTTTTTACAGAACTCCATACTTCACGCCGAAGGACAGAAATGGCAAAGCTTACGAAAAGCTATGTGCCCTATTTTCACGCCAGAAAACCTGGAGCAGGTGAGCTGGTGGTGTTACCTTTGAAAGCTGAATAAAAGACGGAAAACGTTAGCAGGAGCGGCCTTACTTTGCGTTGAAGCATTCAATATTGCTTTGTTTTTTCAAAGATAGGCACAAATTGAGGCTAGATTTAGAGACAAATTTCTTTGCTCTGTTTCTCGGCATTCTGTTCATAAATAGGGCGTTGGTATCTGTTAGGTCTGCTTAGAGGTGGAGCGCAGCATCGAAACCGTATCATTATTGTTCTGCACCGCAACAAAACTGCCTGGCTGGAGTCTATCTCGGAGTGGGATATTGCATCCGGTATACATACCGCGGCGGGTGTGGTAAAACACACTTTTATTAGCAGTGGGTACAAAGATGCCATGTTACCCTTTGGCGAATTGGGTGTCCAGGGAAAGGAGGTTCGGAAACAGGAATTGGGAAAAATAAAATAGCGGCTCTAACAGCATCAGAAATTTCACTGCTTAGGACGTCAACATATCCCCTAACAATTTTTGCATACCCACTCAAACATATTGCCCAGTGACTTACAATTACGATCACAAGATCATGGTAAACACTGAAATCCCAATTTGGCTGCAACGTCATTTTAGCCATCGCCCTCAAAAGAAAGCATTGCGAGGGAAAGAGAGAGAAAGAGAAGAAACTAGTAAATTACCAACCTTGCAAGGATCTCTGCGTTAGTGCTGACGGGACCGCACATAATATCGCAGAAATGGCCTAGGCGGCACAGTTTTTGTAGGGAAGACGCTGAGTCAGACATTACGGCGTCCGGCGTCTCACTTGGCATTTAGTTGGGATAGGCTGTGCAGCTTTTCTCTAAGCGCCATTTGGGAAAAGAGTTATGACGCAAGGGGGCACTGCATAGGAAGCAAGAGGTGCTCGCTACATAAAAGTGAACACCCATCATTACTAATATGATGGTAATGATTCGGTACATAAATGTGCGACGTCCGTCAGCGGTGTCTCAGTGGCTAAGGCGTTTTGCTGCTGATCTCAGGCACGTGGGCTCAATCCAGACGATGGCGGCCGTTGTTATGGTCGAGAGGAAACAAAACCGAAAATGCTCGTTTGTCGAGATTTTGGAAGAACTTATGGATACTTCGAATGTCTAAATTATTCCGCACTCCGAACTGCAGTGCATCGCACAGCCACGTAGCCCGGGTATAGACTGGCTGCGTTAGACATCCAAATTTGTAGGTGGAGATTAAGATTTGCAAGGTGGCAGGCGCACAACAAACCACTGTGCTGAAGCTAAACAGTGCAGGATTAAACAGGATGCAGAGCTACGCAAACTTGGGGAGAAAGGCAAACGCCGCAAGAAATACAAACCTGCTAACATTTCGCCCATTGCAAACATGGAGACGTATATGTGTCCCTCTGATTTTATGGGGTATGAGATATAAAGCACAGACATTTGAAGATCTAACTGGTAAGGTTCGTGACAAGGCAAAACTATATACACGTCGTAAACGTAAGCAGCTAGAATAGGACGTTTTTTTCTTAAAATAGCGCTTTAAAGTAAATGCTCCGAAACTCGTGTAAACCGCAGTTTTTTTCAGAAATAACATCACATATGTGAGCATGTTTCGCTGCACTTTGTGTATGTTCCTTGCGTAGTTGTGAGCCTCACCGTACATTTGCTACAAAGATACAATCCAGCCACGTGAAATAGAAAAAGTGAGATCAATTACAAGTGTCAAAACTGGGTCATGGGCTAGAAATGGATAGATTGCCGACTGCACCCGAACGATAATGCGCTCCTAGGACCCGCAACGATTTTTTTCGATCTTTCGACGCCTTACTTGACGGATGTGAAGGACTTAGGAGTGCACCACAAAGCTATAGGGTTGGGACACTGACTTCTAGCTCAAAGGGAGCTGTGTATAAAAAAAGACTATATCAAAACGCCAACTTTGGAATATGAAAGGCAGCGGTGTATATACAGGGCCACCACTGTATTTACGACCGAGTAAACAAAACCCCTCGGAGTGCGCGTTATTAGGTGGGAGAAATCTAAGCGATGCTCTCAGTAATTAGGCTTGGCGATGAGCACGATAATCAGAATTGTAATTCAGGCTAAGAACCGTGTTTCCCGATACAAGAACACCGGGAATAGTCATATGCTTTTAGTTAACAGCCAGCGACCAAGCGCTTGCCTGACGTGCTATTCGATTTCTTGAGTCATCTAAAAAACGTGTTACATTGCCACATTTTTGTAAACTCAGACGCTGTGCAAACTTTGTTTCCACCGTTTATTGGCCAAACATGCCTTACAGCGTTTGATGCATTGTAAAATATCTCGCTTCCTTTTTTATAAAACTTATACCTGTAGATGTCTTTATATTCGTTTTATGACACTAATTTTTGCATTCCTTAGCCATCTCCATGACAATCAGAAATAATTTAATCTTATCCTTTAAAAAAAAGTACGTATCTTTTCTGTTACTGCTATCGCGCTACAGATGATGCCCATTCTCAAGACAAGCACAGACACGTTTCTGGGTGTCGTGAATGGTTTCGTTGAGAGCGGCAGACAAGCAAACGTGTACCGCCTCTACCAACGGTTCGCAATGGATTACCTCGCACGGGCAGTATTTGGTATAGATAACAACCTACAGGAGGGACCCGAGCGAACTACGCCCAAAGAAGCGACAGAAATGCTTCAGGGGAAAATATCTGGAACTTTGTCCTTCATCAGTCGTAAGTAGTTGTTTGTAGGACCATCCTTCTTGTATACCTTCAATGTGCTATTGTATTTTTCTTAGTATAGTTAACAGAATCTTTGCGAACACACAAGTTGAATTTCATGGACATATCTACGAGTGATGCAAGTATTGTACAACTCAAGTTTTCTACTATATAATGTCATTTGTGCACTTCTATGACGAACGTAAGGCTGTGTGGGGGGGGGGGGGGGCGAGGGTGTCTTTTGCTGGTTTATTCTCTTGCCATCTGCGCATCACGTCTCTTCCTCTGAGGTTTCCGCCTAATTCTCAGAGTTCCAATCGAGAGCTGCTAATTGTGTATGCCGTGCCTGCGCAGTACTTAACTTATGACATTCCGCTCCTAAGAAGATGAAGTTAGGTTATTAAATCAAGCATGCATTCCTCATAGTTGTATTGGGAGCATGCCGATGATGAAACTGATTCACGAAGTTCACGCTACGGTTAGTTAGAAAAGCTTTTCTGTTTCTTCCTTGTTCCAAATAACGAGGAACTCACAAATAGCAAGTTATGCAAGCGCCACATCACGAACACCGCGAATTGTTTGCACACAATAAAGAAGCTGACCAAAATCAATTCGCGAAAAGGGAAATGCATGCATACTCACCGCTTTTACGCTTCATTTCAAGAATTCTACATGGTTACGTTTGGGATTCGGAAGGTCGGTTAAAAACAGTAAGACGCCAGAGAAGGCGGCAGATAATTGTCTGGCCCCACCATTCTTGAGTTTGAATTATGTACCACAACAGTGCATTGCCTCAACATTAACCAATTGTTCGCAGATTCAGCCGATTCATTATTACATTTACTTACGGCATCTTGGAAATGCTTGTCTCTTTATATAAACACAATTAAGACGTTAGCTCACACAATCATCACGTTATTATTTTAGCGCATGCGCTTCAATTCCAAGGAATATATCCACCAAAATATAGAAAACTGGCTACAATGCTGGCGGTTCGGCTTACGTTCGATTCCGAAGCCTTAATAAATGTGACTTGTTTGCTGGCGGAATTGTATCCGGAAATATCAGCATATCTGAACCCGGCACTTGCTAGGAATAGTGGCCGCTTTATCTTAATCAGTAAAACGACTACCAGGAGAATACTAGGCCCACAATACTTTGCCGCGAGGTGCCAACCAATTGCTGTCAAATAGCTTGGGCAATGAATTCCCTAAAGCCCTCCTTCATCCCCTTCAGTGAAGGGAACTCCCGGATCCTGCAAGCACGTGTACTGGGACACAATGCAGTCAAAGATATAACCCACTAGTGGCCCTATGTAGCGGATCGGTCCGTCGTTTAATACAGACTTAAAGGAGCCATGAAGACAAAATGCAAGTTTGTTTTATTCGAAAGATTTTGTGTTTTATAGTGCCTGCAGCGCTTGTCCAGATACAAACTATGCTTTAGTCACTGTGAAACTAATCAATTTCAGGTAAAATTTTGATTTTCCCGCTAAATCGTTTGTTTTCGGCGTCTGCAATGACATCACAGGAACCGACCACTCTGCAGCCTGGAGTGCCTTGATACACACGTCCGCTGTACAGGGTAGATACGCGCATACGTTGGCGCCGCCATTTTGGGTCGCTCGCTAGCCGCCGAAGCAAATCATTGTGTAAAATCCGCGCTAAAATTATCGCCGTAACGGCGCTTACTGGCGAAGTTTGAATCATCTTATGTGTTTCGCGTTGCTAGGTCTCGTGGGAAACAAAAACGACAACGCGTTGAGGACGTTGACCCAATTGCGGCGCCACGCGACCGTTCAAAGAGTGTCTCCACCCTGTACGGCGGTGCTGGCGTCCAGGTACCCTACAGTGGCGTTTCCGCGTTTCTTTACGTTACCTGCACCTAGATGGCGCCACCATACCGTGGCAAGTCTTTGGTTTGTTTTTTACCGTATTTAGACCTAGCTTGTTTTTGTTCTGAGAGAAAATAATCGTTGCCTGAAACAGTGCTCGCTCGACAAATATGGTCACGTAAGATACCGTTGCTTGCGCCAATCGGCCAGTGTAGTATGAGACAACCCCAAAGCCCCGCAGTGCTGTGCAGCTAAACCAAGTATAGTACGCACAGTACCAACAGCAGTACGCATCAGTACTTCTATGTTTACATGTGCTTTCGTAACTTCAACTGTTTGGCCCACCATTCTTATTGCTTTGTAAAGAATGTGCCCAAAATTTAAGCGCAAATTGCTCGTTCAGCTAGCTTATACGCTCTACTATTTGCGCCTGCTTGTGCCGGCCTCCGCCAATTGCCGACCTGGCTCACATGATATCATAGGTTCTGGTACGTCACATAGCCATTCCCTGTTCCCTAATTATGTAGCTTATTTGAGCGAAGTGTACGTTAAAATTGGTGTCAGTATGATTCTAACGAGGCAATCATTGAATGAATCAAATTTGTGTTTTCTCGTCATGGCTCCTTTAACATTAGCTGCAACTATCGAAGCATTTTACGTCAATATTACTTTAATGTATACCTTGGATTTTTTTCAAGTGCATTTCTCAATTACAACGAAATCGTCAGTAGCCAAGCCTGGTCGCTCCCGCATACATTAATTTTGTGAAGGCGAAAGACAATGCAAGGGGAAATTTTAAATGTGCTGCTCAGTCGCTTGCAATGCAGCCAGCAGTTATACCTCTAAGAAACTGAATGACTGCTAAATGTAACGGGAACCATATAAGAAATCCTGAGAAAGATAATGACGAACACCCGACAGTGCCCGAGGGGTGGATCGGCGTAAAATCAACCAAAGAGCCATTATGAATGCAGTTCCTAAAACCTGAACATGTCATGTGTGTGTTTTCCAAACAGCAGTTATTTCCGGCGTAAAAATGGCCACACTTGAAATATGAGCCTGAAATATGTTTATAACGTGCCAAGTTTGCAGCGGACTAAAGCCACACTTTTAAGGTGGCTCGCTGTCCTTCCGGTTGTATTCCCGCTCAAAAGTAAACAACGCAAACTGAAAATTTGTTTCTCCTCTGGTGTGTAAAGCAAGAAACAATACCAAAACCCGGAAGGTGAAATTTTTAGCTCAACTGGCAAGTAAAAAAGGGCCGGAAAATTTATGAAGCAACGGGCACATCGGCAAAGAATCTCGCACTCTTTCACGTTCCCTTAATTGTTACACGGTATGTTCCAAATTTCGCCATAAATCCGGGGTAGAACCGACTCCTTAGTGAAAAAATAATACAATAGCCTGAAAAATATAAACAGAAGGAGTCGGTCTTATATCCTATCTTATCTCAACAAATCAAAGATCGTAACCTGAAGAAAAACAGGTCACTCCGAGGTCCTGGCGGGAGGCGGAAAACACAGCGGTTTTTCAGTAACTTACCTTCACGACAAAGTTTGATGAAAGGAATTACGTATGGCTTGTTAGTCCACTGCTTTCTTGGATGATATTTGTGTGCCAAACAAGAGTGATCACTGGTCAGTAATAAAACGGGGGGAATTTTCTCATGCATTTTATTTTATATAAATTTACTGCGGGTTTTTATGGTTTCTCGCCTCTTTTTGAACCTGCGCAAACAGAAACTTTTCAGTTCGCGCATTTTGAAGGCATTCGTTTCCGACTCTCTGTTGAAAGCACCCTGAATAGATGGAGATAACGCGTGGTCAGAGAGGTTGCCAGAGCGGATGCACTGGAAAATATACCCTGCTTTGGCACTCTATGGCCAGCTTTGCGTAAACTCGGTGATCGGGTTTACGTAACCAGTATGCCCTGTATACGAAGCTTCATATCCTTCTATGCTATCAAGCACTGCGTTTTTTAAAGAATTTCGTGCTTGAAACTTCAGCAGTACCGCAATACCGTTGCATTGTTTTACTTCGGAGAATAACGTGCCAAAGGAAGTTGTACCTTGAAAATGGGTGGTAACAACTTCAAGTGGTCATGAAAAGATAACCTTCTTGCGTTCCTGTTTGTAGGCATTTTTAAGACTTGTAGGAATAGGTCATGCCCCCAATATCATTGTATTGTTTTGTGTCACGCGTATATAGTAGAAGCCCTCCCAACACAACGCAACGATGAAAACAATGAATTTCGACGATTGTGTTTATGCCCTCCCGAAAACATCTTGACCTTGTTAGTGCACGACGGTGTTTCCAGAAAGCGCTATAAATGTAGTGTTTTTGAAACGTGCGTTGGAGGAGGAAACATGGCGAGAAATACCGGATACTGCATAACTGTACCAAAAGAAAAAGGCATTGTGATACTGCTGTCTCAAAAATAAAGAATCAAAAACACGGAATGTAGCAGAAAGAACATTTGAAGGCAAAGTGCCACTTCCAACTGAATTTCCTTTTTAAAACAACTGTTTATACCCTACAAAGGCATTACGTAAAGGCTGATCGTTTTTTTTAAAAAAGACAGCCACGTTGCCTGATTCGGCTATAGATGATCGCTCACAAACGTTTTGTTCGCGTTCCCGTGGCCCATGTCCTACCATAATTTTAGTGTTATTTGTCCTTGATTTAGGCGATCGATGTCTTTAGTATTTACAAGGTGTGATATTTGTGCCAAGTAGGCCGCACATTCTAATAAAATGTGTTCAGCTCTTTCAGCAGAAGAGCAATTATCGCAGTACGGGTTTGGCGTCAGTCCAAGTCTACTTGTGTAACTGTTTGTGTAAGCACAGTTTAGTCTTGGACGCTGGTGTAACGTTGCCAGGTTACGAAGGAGCGTCCGCTGGAATGTCGGCTTTAAATCTGCGTCGATAGTGCACAAAAAGCAAGAGATACCTTGCGAGTTACTTCATTAACAGGTTCTTTCAGTTAACGCATATCGGTGAGCCATAGCGAAAACTTCTGTTCTCTTAATAAGAAGCACCTTGCCGTTTTTCTTGAAAACAGGGTTTTTACGGGCAGCTATACTGGCGTTTTGATTCCCTTAAACACTTCTTTATACAGGTATCTATCGAAATTTTATGCTGTGTTCCGCATTGAAGTCGAGTTGGTGACGCTTAAGATGTCACAGGCTGCGATGTGGTGGGTAAAATCTAATTCCTCTCGATACAATTTGGAGTGCGGCCTCGGAGCCCAAGGGAGTTTAAGCTGACCCTCCCTTCTGACCATTGTCTTCATGACAAACAATCAAACACCGTAGAAGAAAAAGGCGAGACAAAAACCACTGCGCTGTGATATTTTCCCTATTGAACTAGCCGAACGGACGACGATAGTATACTGTTCACATAGTTTGTGCCTGACCTAATAAATTCTTTTTCGTATTTATTTACCATTTATTGAACTTTGGCTACACATAGCAATCTGATATAACCGTAGAAAAAAAGAATACATTATTATTTGAGTCATGTGCAGCATGCTTTCATTTTCCTTTCATTTGCCTTTACCATCAGTGAGTATCGCCGTTGAAGATTTCTGGATATGCTAGTTGTACATAGTTTCTGTTTTAAACATATTTCGTAGACATACAATAAAAATCATGAAATTTATTTTCTTTGCATGCTGCAGAAAGTACAACCATGCTTGGAATGATTCTGAAACCACTATACTGGATAATTATGCTACTTGGTCCGAATGTCCCCGAAGACCTGGCAAAAGAACCGACCGAAGTTATTCAACTTCGGAGGAAAGACCCCGAGGTTAGTTCTCGTTCCTCAAAAACTAAGCTTTATCATTGCATCTATGCGCATGAATGCCAGAGAAGCCGCACCAGAAACCATTCACACAAAAACCTTCTGCATCCACAAACTATTGCGGCGTATTTTTTGCGAACTAAACATGTGCTTTAATTGAAGTTTCTGATAGTCACCTGTTTTGTACTATACATGGCCCAATATCGTTTAGTTTTTATTACCAGCGCGCCCTTAGTTGAATGAACTTCCATTAATTTTTTACTGCACACACTGGCGTGTGTGCGCAGCTGCAGTGATCGGACTTTTTTAAAGCTGCGTCTCCAACAATATCGATACAAACGCAAAATGTGAAATTCCCGGGCTTCGGCAGGCGCCGTGACTTAAGAATGTTTTTGCCAAGTATCTGAAGCGAGACATGTGTTTTTATTTTTTCTGGCAGTCAAGAAAGCCAGACGTTCTGCAGAATCTTTTAGACGCGGAATATGAAGAGAACGTTTCAGCAACGCAAGCGGATATCGCACCCTCGGTTAAAGGTAGGGACTTTACAATGCATGAAGCGTTCATAGACGATCATGCTCTCAAACCAGCTTTTTATATGCACAATCTGAGAATAGATGCACAAAGCGATTGAGGTCGTCTGTACTATCGGAAGGCCTTAGTACCCACGCCATTTGTCGTTTTCAGCTTAGATTGTAAGGGAAACGCCAAAGCGGAGATGCAAACATCAGCCATGGGACCAAGGAGCCAAGGGCGTGAATTTCTTGGCAATTGTGGGTAGTCCAGTTGTACAGGCTACGTGTACAGGCTGCGGATGTACGGCTCCATCCACAGAGCTAAAATGATATCATGGTGGTGGGCGGAGTCGTTCACTAACGTTGTGCCCGGTACTGTGATTTGATAGAGCTACAAACAAACTTGATAATTCTCACATCACACCAGATTCTGAAAGCAGAACTATCTCATACGCCTGTCTTTAAAAGAGTGTGGTTAATCTTAGCTTGAGAATACTTCAGTGGATGCCACAAGAGATTTTTTAACGAAATGAAACACTTAGCCATACATTAAACGGGCCCTGGAAGGCATTTTCAGAACACTAACTGAACTAGCACAGTCGTTAGGTTCGGTGGTCAACGTCAGCTGTGCCAAGTATATCATTTGTTCGTGCAGCGGGAAGCACACCATTTCGTTGCAAAGTTTGTTGCCGCCTTCCCACCCTTTCCTACATCTTTTATGTTCTTCTGCATACGTCATGTTCTTCTGCATACGTCATCGATTACCCCATGCGCGTCAAGAGGCGCAAACCTCGCAATTGGGCGGCCTTTTCTCTCACTGCCGGCGAAGCGAAGCGTCGTCTGCTCAGCGTCAACGGGTCGCGGCGTAGCTTTGGTTAATTAGCGCTTCCAGCAGCACACTTAGCAGTATCACGTTTGTGCATATTTACCTTTTTTTACTCTATTACCCCGCTTCTCGTAACCGCGCGTAGGCTAGGCCGACGCGACGACGACACGACGGCGACGCGAACACGCCCGCCTTTCGTAAGTCCGCGTGGTGCAATGTTGCTAGAATAGCTAGTTGGCGAGGGGTGACTAGCTCGCTGACCGAAGATGCCGACAATAACAATCGGCCAAACGGTCGTCGGGAAGCGACCCAGAAGAGAAGACTGCATGCGCTCAGACAACATTCGTGCTGTAATAATGCATCTGTGTTCTGTTTAAACTTTTACGTCGAGAAAGACTACGAAAACGGACTAAGCGCAAGTAACAACTGATTAATAACGCAGATTGAACATATATATATATATATATATATATATATATATATATATATCAGGGTGTCGAACCGGAACCGAACCGAACCGAAAACCGGAACCGAACCGGTATTTTTTCCGGAACTGAACCCGAACCCCAACCGTTATTTTTTGAGCACGCTGAACCCGAACCGGAACTGAACCGGAAAAAGAAATAACGGTTACCGGTTCATGCCGAAACGGTTCGACCTTTTGTTGTTGATATTGCACAGTCAATGCAATTCAGGCCTTTTTTTTTTCACGTACCATCAACTTCTTACTTGCTCGCGCACTTTCCCCTCCAGACAATTGAACACTATCACGCTCTATGTAACAACAGGGGAAATGAATGAGCACCAATGTAGCATTGGTCTGGTGCTGCTGGAAGCGCGAGCGTAGTGCAAGCTGACCAAACGAAATGTCATTCTCGGCAGCTTGCAGGGGATATAAAACGACTTTGCTTTTCCCTAGCTGCGACTTCATTGGAGCAATCAGGCTGCAGGAGTGCCCCACTGCGCAACAGCGAAAGCTCACACCCGATGTGTGCAAACTTTTTGCATTTCATAATTTGTTTAACAGGTCCGACACCTGCAAATTATTAATACTTGACAAGTGTGACCGCAGGAGCTGCTCAGTGGCTAAGCCGTTTGCTAAGCCGTTTGCCCAACTCGCTACATTGCTTCTACTGCTACTCGTTCCGGAGGGGAGTACTGCTGTGGACGAATCAAAGAGCGTCTACCCAAATAGTCCCATCTCATGCTGCACGTGTCAAATTTCCCTTTCATTTTGTAACCGCATTATCTGTTACAAGATTCCGCAATGTAGCACACGGAACGATGGTAGGGGTTCAGGCGGTACGATGACATACTGATTGTAATGCACACTTTCGGTATCGCAAAAGTAATTGCAATGGTCAGAGCAATAATGCAGTGACTGAGCGTTAACTAAAGCTTACTTTTAACAAAAGTGTGGCTAACACAATCGATAAGGTGACAGCTAACAAATTATTCAGGGAGACCAAATATTCTAATTCATTGGTAGTATTTATGTGCCTGTTGTAGAATTTTTCTGTTTTGTTACAACTATAAAAAATGTGCGCCATTGGTATTAAGCGCTGGTATTTGAACACGCCAGCACGCAGGACTAAATTTAAGGGTTCAAGGTTAGCGTAATGGGCGATTGCATAGCGACAATTGCGATTTCAACAAAAAAAGGAAAGGACAGAAAATATATCCCACCATCGTATCTCTTGGCGTTGGCTTTATGAATAGTTGCTAGGACAACATAAAGTCTGAGTGATAAAGAAGGTGGTAAATCGTCGCCACTTCATGTGTTTTCCTAATATCTCCTAATTGTTTAACGTTTCCTTTGCAATTGCGCCACTGCCTTTGGGGACCAGCAGCATTTTGAATGTTAGTTTGTGTTTTGATTTGACGGTCGTTCGAAACTATTAAATGTTTTTTTTTTCTAATTTCAGTGATAATTCAACTCACCGAACCGGTTCGCGAACCGGTTCAAGCTCCCGAACCGGTTCGCGAACCGGTTCGGTATGTGACTTTGTCGAATCGGAACTGAACCGGAACGAAATGATTTCACCCGAACCCGAACCGTAACCGAACCAGTATTTTTTTCGGTTCGACACCCTGATATATATATATATATATATATATATATATATATATATATATATATATATATATATATATACGTACTTGTATTAAAAAAAGCGTACACAAAAGTTTGAACATATCTGATTACAACTGCACATGGTTTTACATGAAGCTTGTGCTCTGTTCTTAGCGCGGCAAGAAGTCTATTTCCATTATTGATAAGGTGATCGATGGTGCGCTGCCGTATTATCCTCCTTTTCTAGACACCATGCATTAGGTTTCCCATATCTCGCGCTGCATCTTGATCCTTGACCTCAGGAGCACTGACTCCGGCGTGCATTCAGACCTTGCACGGTGCTGTGCCCAGTTGCTCGGCGCGTTTATCAACGAGCACGCGTATTTGTGCTCCCGGAGTCGTTCATTGAGGCAGGGACCAGTCTGGACGATGTATGATTTGCCACCAGGAAGGGGAATTTTGTAAACAACACCGTGTTCCCAATTCACAAACTTCTGCACGTGTTCTCCACCTCGGACAACGCGCTGAGTATACTGGAAAAGTTCAAAGAAGCACACGAAAAACTGTATTTCCCTTTCAAGCAGCCCGGGGAGACCGGCCGGCAGTACGTTGACTTGTCGACCAAGTTTATCAACTGTAGGGGCTGGATGTATCAGAGACGTACAGAAAAAGGTTTGCTCCGGTATGCCCACTCAAAAACCATAAAGCGAGGCATGGCGACGTCATGTTTGGCATGGTCCATCAAGAAGTCCAGTTCTGATAGCGTGCACGAGAGCAGCATCCTGCAGGAAAAAAGGCTCAAGGACGCAGGGTACCCGGATCAAGCCATTGTATAACTCGCAGAAAAAGTGTTGAAGTTGGCGGGCAAGGAGCGGAAAGCGGAAAATGAGGGCTATGAAAAAAAAGCAAAAAATGCCAGTGGTGTTACCATACACCCATGCTATATCGCACAGACTAAAACAGGTAGCTGGCGGACATGACGTGCGTGTTGTCTTTTCAGTGCCCAACAAATTAAGGCGCCTTAGCAAGAAAGTAACCGCGACGGGCATGACGACCATACCGAAACGAGCTGTGGAGTAAAAGAAGTGCAGAAGTTTGTGAAATGTGAACAAGGTGTTGTTTACAAAATTTCCCTTCCTGGTGGGAAATCATTCATCGGCCATACTGGTCGTCACCTCAATGAACCACTCCGGGAACAAAAATAAGCGTGCTCTTTGATAAACGCGCCTAGCAACTTGGCTAAGCATTGTGCAAGGTCGGAATGCGCGCCGCAGTACCAAAACACGTCAGTGCTCCTGAGGTAAGAATCAAGATGCAGCGCGAGATATGGTACACCTACTGCATGGTGTCTGGAAAAGGAGGAAAATACGTCAGCGCACCATCTATCAGCTTATCAAAAAGGGAAATAGACTTCTTGTCGCGCTATGAAATGAGCATGCGCTCCATGTAAAACCGTGAGCAGTTCTAAGCACATATCTTCAAACTTTTGTGTACTCTCTTTTTTCATAAAAGCACGTGTGTATTTATGTTCAATCTGCGTTAATAAATCAGTTGTTAGTGGCGCTTCGTCCTGTTTTGTTGTCTTTCTCGTCCTTGTTTTACTAGTCAACGTTTAAGCGCTCTCCACTGAAGCTATGCAGCGCCAACTAGCCCCTACAGATGCCCTGTTCTGTTACCTCTGAGTGTAATAAACCGAGTAAGGTCCACGATCGAAGCTCACCCAACTCAATACTAGCGCTAATGTATTCCGCATTTCGGCTTACTATACTTCGGCCGTTCGCAGTGCCAACGCTTCATTTCTCGGAGTTGCAAGCAGCATATTCGTGTGTGACCAGCAACGCTTCTTGAAAATAAAACTCAGTTAAGAGCAGAAAAGTTACGGAAGGTTTATTAGGTAATAAGCAATGTAGACCGACGTTTTTAGCGCAAAAACGTAAAACAAAAGCGCGGCTAGCACTATTCCCGCAGGGCGAAATCGCAGCCGCAGCCCAAACAGTGCTGTCTCTGGATATCAGCTTTGAAGTACAATAGAGGGTTATTTGCGTCACGCCACCTGTGGTGCCCTGGTGCAGTGGACTAACGCCTGCCCCTCGCGCATTAAAAGTCCCGGATTCAAATCCCGGCATAGATTTGCTTTTTCTTTCTTTTTCTGCCTTCTAAGTTGCATTGTTTGCGAACTGTACGCGTGAATCCACAAGAAAACTTTTTTGTTGAACTGGGGGACCACCATATCAAACGTGAATGCATCGTTTAAGTCGTACACACGCTTTGTTCACTTTCGGATTCGTGCTTTGTATATAGGGCGATCAAAATTCAGTCGACAGGTTTTGTTTTAAATTAGGCGCTTAGCTTTACGTGAAGACCACCTCCCTAGTGAGGTTATGCGTCCAGGGAGACACAGAATTAGGTGGTAAATATTGATACCGCTGAGTTAATTAACTAAAATTGAAGAATTAACTTTTTAGTGCCTGCAGTAAGCAGGCATGTTTGTATTGGTAATTTAAACACAATCGTGTTTCTACGCAGTTTCATTTGTCAGAATCCTTCTAGCACATCCGTACTCCGAGATATCGAACCTTCAATCAGCTTTTGCAGTGGTGAGCGGAGTGCAGGATTTATAAAATGATAAAAACGACCCAAACGGAACGTAGAAAAACAGACGGCATGGTTTCAGAGGGATCCTGCGGAGCAGAATATCGCAGCAGATGACGCACGCCACCGGATGTTCTTGCAGACGTAACGAGAAGCGAGGTATCATGGGCCTTCACGCTCAAACAGTGCGAGGAAGTGGACGAAACGTGAGAAAATTGCCGCGGGGGCGAAAATGTGATGTTTTGATTTGCAATAACTTCACTAATACTCGTCGCGGTAAAACAATAATTGAAGCAGGTGATTACTAGTACATTGATTTACCTGAAATTGTGAACACCCATGTTTCGGTGAAAGCTCTTTCAGGGCACCTTTGACCATTTGCAAAGCCAGCCATCTAACTACTGAAGAACGGAGAGCTGTGCAGTATTTCTGACTTCAGATTTGGAACAATCTTCAGGCTTTCTTTGGTCCGTTGCATTCTTGATGAGTTAGGCATTCTTTAAAATGCAGATTCAGGGAGTACGGTACTCCATGCGCTAATACCTTTTATCTTTTCTATGTCCAGGTCATCTATGTACTATAACTTTATCTAACTTATTCGTGTTTAAACAAATTGATATAGTTTTCTCAAACACAAACACACACACACACACACACACACGGGCACGCACACACACACACACACACACACACACACACACACACATATATATATATATATATATATATATATATATATATATATATATATATATATATATATATATATATATATATATATATATATATATATATATATATAGCGAATCAGAATAGGAAATGAGGGGCTCGTTGAAAATAACACAGAAATAAGGGTTGGCAGTCGAGAAAACCTCGGAAAGCAAAGGGGAGGATGTGGTAGATCATTGAAACAGATTAAGAATTTGGAAAGAAAGAAAGTGAAGAAAAAATGCCCGCCAGGTGGGATCCGAACCCACGACCTCCAGAATACCGGTCTGGTGCGATAACCACTACGCTACCGGCGGGGCGATTTTCCCATACACTTTCTTGGGTATTTATGTTAGGTATGTTTGTTTCCTGTGTTTGGGGGTGGTAGCCAGCGCCATTCGGACTAATCGGGGTGAAGGGGACCTTCTTTTTATATATATATATATATATATAACAGTGACGGGCTTGACAGCTGACTCGCATATTAAATTAGAGTCACCACGAAAAACATAACAAGAGTTAATACGACGTTGCGGCTGGCAACCAGCCTTTTTTAAGTGAAGTACATAGGTCGAATACAGGGTATATGTAGCGCTCGCAAGGAGCGCTGTGAGCACGTGGACACATTATTTCAAAAGTGTACAAGAAGGAAGTACAGCAAGAAACAAGTGGAAAGAAACGTACTGCACGACTGGGCGCGCAGGTGATCCATCTCAATATACAACGCGGCGAAAAGCAAAAGCGAGGCACTTAGGAAGCGTGTTTCCTTCAGCCACCGCCCACCCACGCACAGCAATATTAAGAAAAGTAAACAAATAAGGAAGGGGTACTGGGCATCTTACTCCAAAAGAGCGGAAACAACCTGCGGCATAAGGCGGAAGCGTACAATCGACAATTAGTCATCCAGACACTGGGGAACGCAAATAGGCAGAAGGCGACGTTGAATTTCGAGAATGCAGGCGGGAGGATTAGCGAGGGGGCCGCGTCCTCAAAGGAAAGGTCCGCCGCTTCAGGAGGAGACCAGATAATAGCCACAAATGGCTTATTCGCGGCCCGCGTCCCGGGAACAAGGCGGACAATGACGACTCCTCGAAGGGCGCCGGCGCCGACAGAGCTGTGCGTGAGCCACCCAAGAAGAGCGCAGGCTGTGCGAGGATTTTGAGAAATGACACACAAGGCAGGAAATAAACAAAGAAACAGCACACAGAAAAAAACAGTTGAACGAGCCCCCGGCTCATGACATGAAATGGATAGATACAAC
Organism: Haemaphysalis longicornis; assembly: GCF_048455015.1. Lineage (NCBI taxonomy): Eukaryota > Metazoa > Arthropoda > Arachnida > Ixodida > Ixodidae > Haemaphysalis > Haemaphysalis longicornis. The sequence continues at coordinate 146,033,236 of NW_027526422.1, read as the reverse complement.
AAATTGTCAGCTTAAATTTGATATTTTTGCAAGTAACAAGGGTTTGCACATTATGAAAAAGTAAAAGAGAGATGTGACGCACGTACAAGAACAAATCTCCAATGATCTAGGAAAAAAAAACACTTCGTAGCTAGTCATCAATGGCAGTATAAATTCGCAGACAGCATTCTTTAAACAAACTGACAAACGAAAGAATACAAAAAATACACGTGTACAAATCGTAGAACATGGGTAACCATAGCAGTGAACAAAAATAGCTTACAAAGTGACATTTCGGGCAAAAGAGCAATGAAGCATACGGAGAAAATAAGTTATTCACAACACTAGACCGAATAGTGCTTGGAAAGTGTAATGATGGGATACAGCAAGATTTCGTGCAGGAGAAGCATTAAAGCATACGGAAAAGTAACCTGCTGACAACGATGAACCATCCAACGGTTGAGAAGTGGTAACGTGCGATACGTGCCGCTACAAGGTCTAGGTTTGAAGGCACGACAGCCTTCCCTGAGACTCATTGATACCTCTTGTGAGAATGTTATATTTGTGGATTAGATAAGATTCGCAGGCTTCCCTGTCGAAATGGGTTTTAAATCCTGATTGGAGCACTGTGGCCTTAAATTGATCGAACGGGTGTTTCAAAGAGTTGATATGTTTGAAAGGGGGAGATAAGGTTCTGTTTTTGCATTGGATCTGTGATTATTGATGCGAGTTCTAAAAGAATTTTCAGTCTGTCCAATACATTGCGCACCATAAGCACCACATTCTAGGAGGTAAACTATATTTGCAGTGTCACCATTAAAATTGCCCCTGATCTGCATGGAAAAGTCAGATTCCCTGCTCTGAGCGCTTGTTGTTGGTGTCATCATTAGACACAAATTGCACCGGGGTTTTCTACATGGTGTGGAACCAGTGAAACTAGTTTCTCTTGATAGAGATGATGTTACAATGTCTCTGATGTTTCTTGCCCGGCGATACACCACGCGTGGTGGGTCTGGAATGACGTTCTTCATTCTTTCACTCTGGAGCAAGATGTTGTGGTGTCTTCTTAAAATTTCATTGACGTTTGGGCCAGATGCCGAATATGTCAGCCAGCGCCACTCCGACTACTCGGGATGAAGGGGACCTTCTTTTTAACCCCCGGGCCGTGACTCGAGCGTCTACGACATGTCGAGAGTGGTCGACCAGCGTTGAACCCTCTTAAGCTCCCTATGGCACCAAGACTGCCAGAACAGAGGCCCTCGCTATGTATGTAGCGAATCAGAATAGGAAATGAGGGGCTTGTTGAAAATAGGGCAGAAATAGGAATTGGCAGTCAAGACAACCTCGGAAAGCAGAGGGGAGGATGTAGTACGTCAAGATAAAGAATTTGGAAAATAAGAAAGTGGAGAAAAAATGCCTGCCAGGTGGGATCCGAACCCACGACCTCCAAAATACCGGTCTGGTGCGATAACCACTACGCTACCGGCAGGGCTACTTTAGCACCAGACCGGTATTCTGGAGGTCGTGGGTTCGGATCACACCTGGCGGGCATTTTTTCTCGTAGCCCCGCCGGTTCGAAAGCCCCACCGAATCGAAAGGCGTGGGTTCAGTCTCCACTCTGGGCGCGTGTTTTTCTTTCTATCTTTCTCACGTAATTAATTAAAAAAAATAATGTAACGTCACTAACGATAAAAAATACTCTAACCATTCCCCTACGCCTTCTTTGGCGTTGTCGACTGCCGGCATTTCTTTCTCTCTCTCTCTCTCTCTCTCTCTCTATATATATATATATATATATATATATATATATATAAATATATATATATATATATATATATATATATATATATTTATATATATATATATTTACATATATATATATATATATATGTATACACACATATATATATATGTATATATTTATCCGTAACGTTAACAACACAACCGTCATACCCTTGAAACTGCAAAGATGTTCATCAGAATTGTCGGCTACGCCAGGAGGCAGAAAATAGTAACACCTGAATTACATACCTCAAAATATCCGGTCTTTATCAATTAAGACAAGATGTCAGTTTCAATACAATTCGTGCAATGAGCAGATATGTTTCACATTTCAACTGCGATCTTTCTTTAGCGAAGTTGCCGAGTTTGTTTCCGACGTATTCGTAGCTTGCAAAAGGCTGCCCAGTAGTGCATGCCACTATGATAACCTCAGACGAAGGGTCGAAGTCACTTTATTCTAGATAGCTCACACAGTCCCAGCTCTACTGCTGGAAGGTTTGTTCGATGCTTCCTGAGATATCCAATGTGTGCGTAGTACTGCCTACGCGCATATTCCCTCATTGCATCAAAATGTGCTTATTGCGCTCCTGCGCTGCGCAGGGGCGCTGCCCAACCGACTTCCGGATAGTGCTTCCGGGTTGTACAAAGCTGCCTGGGTCCAATAGGATCCCCTATTGACACAAGCAAAATTAGCTCGATACTTCGGATTGCTTTGCGACATGATCTCCAACCAATCCTCGACGCGCCCGTTCTGTTCAGGCGATCAACTTGGCGTAAGGGGAAAACATTGGCTCGAATGCATGCTGTGAAGGTGGTCGGACGTCGAAGCTGTACACGACACCCACAACGGTTACCCACGAGGCGTCACTTGACTTCACACACGTTGCTCTACAAAGAGTGAAACCAGAGTCTGCCAGCCATTACCTGAGATTCGCGGGGGGGGGGGGGGGCGGGGGGGGTCACCAACGCAGTACGGCCGGCAGAAAGAAAACGGAGAGGAGCGTCTTTCGAAGATTCAGGAGGAGGTCGGCATGCGCGGTTGTGGCGTCCTCTCTCTCACTGCTTCCCCCTCAGTCTTGTTCATAGGTCGGCAAAACAGAAAGAACTCACTCAAACTCAATCACATTTTTTTTTTATTTACGCTGTACTCAATCAAACTCAGACTCAAAAAGTTCGTCTGTTCACAAAATCACTCGTACTCACTCATCAAATACTCATTTGTAACCGTACTCACTTGTACTCAAACTCATTCGTCCTCACGAGTATTCGTACTCAATCTGTACTCATGAGTACTGAATCTGTACTCATGAGTACTCACTCTGTACTCATGAGTACTACTGCTCATGAGTACTACTCATGAGTACTACTCATTCTGCACTCGCTAGTACTACTCATTCTGCACTCACGAGTACTACTCATTCTGCACTCATGAGTACTACTCATTCTGCACTCATGAGTACTCAATCAGTGCTCATGAGTACTCAATTTGTATTACTCACGAATAATCAGCTTATCTGCACTGTTAGCTAGGTCGTAGCTCGAATGAAAGACTAAGTAGAAAAAATAAATTGTTTAATTGATTAGAAAACACAGGTTACATATAAATCAGGACAGAGGAAGAAAACGTCTGACGCGGTGCACTGTCGTTGGGTGACTTACTGTCCGAAGGCAAGTACACTGTACTTACATGTGAGAAAGCGAAACGGACGTAAGCACTCGCGTTGCGCCTGGCGTCTCGTCTTGTTCTCAGGCCGGGTCGGGCTCAGGGGAGCTCGGGGCTTGTCGGTGCGGCCGTGGCCGTAAACTGCGTTTTTCTGCGTGTCTTCGGGTGGCAGCTTTTGTCGTCCGTTTTCGTTTCCGGGCGCGCTGATACGTATCCTAATCGTGCTCTGAATCCGAAATGCGCCTGCCCCCAGGCACAAACGCTCGCGTAGATTGACGTCCGTTCGTATCCAGATCACTGTCCGCTTGTTGACAGATGCTCGATGCTGGCGTTTGTTTTTTGTTGTTCCAGATACTAGAAACTTCGTTAAGAGGGTGTTCGTCTCGTTGAGTTTCGGTGAATTTCAAATCTGCTTGATTTTATTGTGTGTGTGCCGTGGGATTCACTTCGTCAGACCTGAACTTGACAGTGTTTACGGCGTTGCGTTGGTTGCGCCGCTTCCGTCGGCGATTGTGTTCGTGTAGCTCGTCGTGTGCTTGATGCATGTGGGGGCGTAGTCGCCTCGTTTGTCCGGTGGCGAGCTGCGCTGTGTAGGGATGGCATAGTTCGGCGCGTTAAGGACGTTGCTTGAATTGACGCGTGCGTTGCGTATGGTGCGGGAGCCGTTTGGCTTTTCGTTTAGTGTGCGGTAGCGGGGCGTTTTCGTAGGGTGGCATGGCTGATCGGTCAAAGTCGTTGCGGCTCCGTGCTCGCAGTCGCCGTGGTTGTTTCGGAAGTGAAACCGTTGTGGTGGGGAAGCGGGCGTAGTTCGTGCCGTCCGTTCGGTCCCACATTCCTCGGCGTCGCAAGCGTGACTTCATCGTCAGGGCATTCGATGCTTCGTCTGGATCGGGTTCATTCGTTGCCGTTCTTGCCGTGTCCGTGTCGTCGCTCAAGACCTCGTCTTTTGCCCGTTGTTTCGAGAATGCTATAATCGCTATCTCTCCCATACAAGCAGGATCCGTTTATCGCGAGTCCGCTGGCTCGCGGTTGCGTCCTCTTACGAAATGGTGTTTGTCGTGTGAGTCTCGATCGGAGTGCGGGTGCCGGTGATCTTGTTAATTCTGGCTCGGACATGCCGCGTGCGCTGGCCGTGTCTTTGCTCGTTGACGGACCTACTTGCACGAGTGTCATGTCGTTCGTCCGCTGGACTCGGGCGGGAACAGCGGGTGTCGGAGAGCTCGTACTTTCCGGTAGGGTTGAACCGCATGCGCTGGGCCTTTTGTTGCTTGTGGCCAGGTGATTTCTGCGGTTGTAACATTCGCTGGCCAAGTCCGGATAGCACCTGCAGTGGGAGCGGAGGATGTCGCGAACAGCAGTTTCCTCCGTGTGTGCTGCGACTTCGTGGCGTTCTGTGCGTTGTGCATTTCGTTCTCCGTGGTCAGCTCCACTGGTTCAAGTTGGATGTCGTTCGTCACTTCTGGTGCGTTTCGTGCGCTGTGCGTCTCGTTTTATCTATGAAACTCCCCTATAATTGGGGTGCGGTCGTTCGCCACGTATGGTGCATTTCGTTCGCCGTGGTCAGCTCCACTGGTTCAAGTTGGATGTCGTTCGTTGCCTCTGGTGCGTTTCGTGCGCTGTGCGTCTCGGAAACTCCTCTATAATTGGTGTGTGGTCGTTCGCCACGTATGGTGCACTTCGGCCGCCGTGCGTCTTGCTCGCTTGTCGTGGCCATATCCACCAATCCGGATGCGATGTCGTTGGTTGCGTGGACCCGCGCTGGGACAGCACGTGCGGAAAATGTACGTACCGGCTCCGTTGCGTTCCGTGCTCTCAGCGTTCCGTTCGTGTACGTCTGTAGCGGAAGAGCGGGTGCCAGGAACGTGGTGCCTTCTGGCTCGTGCGCGCTGCGTACGTTGCGCGTCTCGTTGCTCGTTGCTGGAATGACCTGCGCGTGGGCGATGTAGCTCGTGGGCGATGTAGCAGAGCAACTTGTGTTCGGGATCTCGCCAGAAATGCACTGACCTTCGATGCGTCTCCGTAATCGTGGCGATTACCTAGGAAAGGTCCGGTGAGAACGCAATCACAATTTTGCATGCGTCGTCTCGTTCATGTGCGTGCCGTCGTGCATTCTGCCTGTGCTCGGATCTCGTGCAGTCCAGGTACCGGGGAAAACGTGCGGCCGACTCTCGCCAGTTGTCTCAGAAAACTTTCTCGTTCATCACGCAGCCTTCTGCTCTCAAACAGCGCCGCTTGCAGGGTCATCTGCTGTTTGTTGTCGGAGGCAGGCTGAAGTAGCGTTGGCACATTCGTTCGTTTGGAGAGATGGCGACGTTCTTCGTTGTCCTCTAGAAGACGCAAGATGATGTCGTCCTTACGGCCAGAGCAGGGTAGCCCTCGTAATCGTAGTGCGCTCATGAACTGCTGTTTCTTCGTAGAGCATAGGACGTAGCGTTCCGTTGAAGTCAGCACTGTGTCGACCACCGCTGGCGTGGAGTGCATCGGTGCCCCATGTCTGCGTGCTGCACTCTCGTAGTCGTGGTGCGGTCCGTCCAGGTTGTTCGTCCGTTCGTCCTCCCGTGGCCTTAAATCATGATCCTGTCGACTGCAACATCTTAGCTAGGTCGTGGCTCGAATGAAAGGCTAAACAGAAAAAAATAAAATGTTTAACTAATTAGAAATACTGAGATTACATATACAACAGGACAGAGGAGCCCGAGAAGAAAACGTCTTACACGGTGCATTGTCGTAGGGCTTCCCACTGCGCGAAGGCACGTATACGGGAGAGAGCGAAACGGGACGTACGCACTCGCGTTTTGAATCGCGGGCTGAATCGCGGGGCAGTTGGCCAGTTGTAGAGAGGGCGCATTATGTACGTGAAGCTACTTAACTGCGACCCCAGTAGCTCCCATGTGTACAGCGGGGCGTGATATTAAGTTGCAATAATGAATTATCTTTATGACGGACACAGACAGACAGACTGACAGGCCAACATTGTCGCGCTCAAGTGGCAAAAGAAAGACTATCGTCTTTAAAACCATCTGGAAAGAGATGCTGCCGCCGCAGTTCCGAATTCTGCGAACATTGCGCAACCGTACCCCTCGCAACCGCCGCCAGCCCGCAAAGTAAGAGATAAACAGAAAGACGAAAACCGGTTAGCGCCCGAAAAGCCAAAGAGGGAGGTCCCGCCGCGAAAAAGGGACAGGACGGGCACTACGCGTCGTTGTGTCTATTTCCGTTAACAGCTAGGCCAAAACCCACACGGGTTTCATCTTACTCATTTTTCTATGCGTGTGTGTGCGGTTAACCAGAGCGCCCGACACAAATTTGCTGCACCTGGCGACGCGCCGACGGTGGGCCCGATTCGCGCCTCGGTCAGCCAGCCCGCGGCAGACGTGCCGCAACTGGCGGCACACGGCGCCGCCGAGTCTACTCTCCTTTTCCCATCGAGACGGCCGCACCAAATCATGCTTGGGACGACCGGCCCGCAAAAGACACGCAGCGACGAGTAGACTCTGGAGACGGCGCCGCTGAGTCGCCTCCCCCTTCCCATTCGTGGCTCGGCTGACGCAATCACTTCGCCTGAATTCGCCGGATTCAAACTGCGGCCAGTGATAGTCCTGATTGGAAAGATTCGAACTGCACGCGGCTGCGGCGGAACCCCGGGGGTACAAAACCAGCCCTGAAGCAGCGGCTGTGCGGCGGCATTTCATCGGAGGCACTGAGTTGAGAAGTGCCTTTGTGCGAGCCATGTAACGCTCTTGCTACCTTTGTATATATTGTATATGAATGCAGCTTAAAATCACCGTCGGCGCGACAACTTCATCGCTCTCTCTCTGCGCCGCGTCGATGGCGGACTGAGCAGGGCAACGTCGCAACATCTATGCATCTGTATTGTTCACCTGTGGCTTTTGTATCTATGTTTTACAACGCACCCCTTATGTAACACCCCCTGTGGGGTCTTTAAGAAAATAAGTGAAATGAATCGAACAGTGGTGACTGAGCTAGAATGGCCCAGTCCCAACAGTGTGTGTGTGTGTGTGTTCGGGGGGGGGGGGGTTGAGAGGGTATCGGTCGCAGTCGAGGGCCGCAGTGCACCCAGTTGCTGCCGGTACTTGGCAGCCGTTACAGCAGCGTAGAACTGCTCTGCCGTGCTTTGTGTACTCGAGAACAAAGGACATCGTTATGTGCAATCCACATGTTTTACGAGACGTTTCAAGATAGGAGCTTAAGCGACAATCCCGGCGTCTGGCGTTGGCGTTCATCAATTCAAAACAATTCCTTCACGAGGCCACTCACAGTGTGAGCTTAAACTCCACGGTATAGTTGCTAGCGAGGGGTGGTCGCCCCGCCTGTAAACAGTAGTGAAGGTAGGGGAATAACTGCCACCGAAATTCACCATAATCGTCAGCGCCCTCATTACACGGTGGCATAAACGAGAAGCGGCGAGTCGGGTTTCCACTCGAAAGTAAAGCCATTCGAAAGCAAAACGCTCCTCCAGCGGCAAGATGACAAAGCTCTTCGACGAAATATGCGAGGCTAAACAAGGCGCCGCACGCGTTGAACTGGATATTATGATGTCCGATTCACAACTCACAAACGTGCTTAGGTGTACTCGGATATTTTATTTCCATTGCTGGGGCGAATTCCACCGCCGCGCCTGCACGCCGTAGTGCCCGGTGGGGCTATATGCTCACTTGTAAATGGCACTACACGAGACCATTTTACTAGCGAACCTGAGGAAAATGTTTCAAAACGGGAACCTAATAAAACCATATGGGCGCACGTACATCAGCCAAACTGTCGCTTGAATACGCACAGCTAACGTTACAAACCACGCAGTCGGTTTGACGCGAGTTACGTAAATTAACTGCGACTGTTGAAATGAGCGGTTTGGCTCACGAAACGACTACACAGCGTGACATGCGTCTACGGCAACTTCTGAAGACCGAAAAAGAGAGACTTTAGTACGCCTAGTTCGTGCGTTGTTAGCAGCCTCCACCGCCTCTCCCCTAAAACAATTGGAAGGGAGCAAGCGCAATGAAGCCGCCACGCGTTCAGAGGCCGCGTCAACAAAAATAACTGCGGCAGTCAACAAGTCCCATCAGAGAAGAGCAACTGCGGCCGCGTTTCCCGCCGGGCCCTCACCCCCTCCTTTTTCCCTCTTCACCGTGACCCCTTTGCAAGCGACTGCCGAAAAACGCTTACAGCGCCAAACAGGGACCGGGAAAGGAGGGAGGTGCAGTTTTCGTTGTGTAGTTTTACCATGCTTGACAGTTAAGGTGCACAGCGGCACCGCTAAATGTTTGCGACTCGTACACGCGCGTCCAGGCTCGAGCTCGTGATAAAACTTGTTTGCACTACTGTACTCAGGAGTGCATATACTCATGAATACACAGTACTCATGAGTACACAGTATTCATGAGTATTGTACTCATGAGTGCTGTGTACTCATGAGTACTGTATACTCATGAGTACTGTGTACTCATGAGTACTGTGTATTCATGAGTACTGTGTACTCATGAGTACTCATACTCATTAGTACTCAAACTAATGAGTACTCATACTCATGAATACTGTACTCATGAGTACTCACACTCATGAGTAGTGTACTCATGAGTACTGTACTCACGAGTAGTAGACTCACCCCTGTACTCACTCGTCATCGTACTCACTGTTTTTTTCTGGGTGTGTGATCACTCATCATCGTACTCACTCGTGAGTTTCAGTACAAATGAGTACAAATGAGTGTACTCACGAGTGAATACGCCGACCTATGGTCTTGTTTCGTGTGTCGCTTCCAAAAAGCGCCTTCCTGCCTCCCAGACACTGAATCTAAACCACGGTGTAAGAATAGTTTCTTACACCGCGATCTAAACCACCGTTTGTCTCCCCGTTTCGACATGTGGGCGTAGCTTAGTCGACAAGACGACAGGCTCTCGCTCCGCCTCTCTTCGGGCCCAGGCTTGATTTCTGGAGGTGCCAGTAGTTGTGTAGCCTGGGTGTAGCCAGTAGCTAGTAGTAGCCTGTGGTGTTTCTTTGTGTAGCCAGTAGTAGCCTGGACGTTTTCCTCTGATGCGGACACAAAAATTTTATCGGATGGTAAGAGGTACAGTGCTTCGATGTAAAAAAAGATTTGCAGCGCTAAAAATGTTTACAGCGTCTCCAAAATTGCTGGGATGGTGGCAGTGCTCTGCCACTTGCGTGCAGGTTCACCGACCGATGGTCGTATGAAGTCGTGCTTGAAGTGAGAGCTTCTTGTTTTAACTAATACAATCGGTCACAAGGACGTTTCAACAGCCGATCAACAAAAAGAGTAACGCAATCGGTTATGACTGTGCATAAAATCAGCGAGTCCGGCGGACCGCAGGCGCGTCTGCTTCAGTGCGTCGCGCTTTTGCGCACAAGCCCACTTATGCCTGCACTTTCATTAAACCCTGCTGGTTCGCGTCGACGTTACGAATACGTGGTGCAGCGCTAGCTTGCCTTTTTATTAGGTGAGTCAGTGACAAAATGCAGCGAGCTTCAGAAGCGTTACATCTGTTTTGTGCTTCCAAAAGTAGCGGCCGTAACACAAAGTGGTCGGGCGAAGTGGGTGGCCCTTGTGCTTCCTTGTTTGCTCTCACTTTATTTAACTACGTGCGGCGTAATATATTCCCAGTTCGCACCTAATTTTCTAAAATATGGGTCGGCAAGGTGTTCAGGTGTACGGCCAGTGGAAGAACGTCCAGGGAGGCAAGCGAGGAGGCCGTCGTCAATACAAAGCACATATATTTACATTATGTACAGGGAACCGTCTTAAAAGCGTCCATCTTGTAGCCGCGCCTGGTCGTCCTCGTCTTCTTCCTATGCGTCTGTTGCGCGCGGTACTTGCATCGTCTTCATCGTCATTGAAAGTTCCAACACGGCCGAGTTGCATGAAGCCGACGCGGGGGAGGGCTAATTTGCAAATCGTGTTTAAGGTAGCTGAAGGGGGCATTTGAAGGCAAAAGAAAAAATTAAGCAAATTGCCAATAATATTTGGCAATGATAGACAATAATCTACCTAAGGGTGAAGGTAGGGGACAACCCAAATGGAAGCGCCCAATTGTATGTCCTTGTCTCGCCGTCTAACCCTATTTGAGGTAAAAACTGCCATGTCTGCGTTCAGATTGTTAGGGACTGGCGAGTGGTGGGAGTGCTGACGACGTGCTGGGGTCTGCATAAAACAGCATTGCGGGCCACATTCTACGGGCCACATTCGGCCAGCGGCCCGTAGGTTGCCGACCGCTGCGCTAGAAGATAACGTGCACATTCAGTGACGATCGTACGTAAAAATGTGTCCCGCACATCGTGTATGCGGCTGTGTTCTGTTATGCAAATATAGAAGTACACATCTCTGCAGCAAGCGGACGTGTAATTTGGTGCTTGTTCCGCGTCTTTCAATTCCGCTCAATGTTGTTTATTTGATGCTGATGTGTCACCTACTCGCTAGTATACATGTACACTGTCGTTCTAAATGTCATGCGGCGTAAAACGTTAACCAAGAATTATTTATTTTAAGAAAGTATAAAACAAACTTCCCACTAGTTACAAAGGCAGTGCCTGGCCTCCTCCTGTGTCAGCTGAGTTGGTTGCGCTTCTCGCGTCCGCTGGCATGCTCCTCCTGAAGCAACGTGTTGCAGTTACCTCGTGCTATAGGAGAGCGACGTTTTGTGTTTATGTTACTTGTGAACTTGCCTTTGTTGACCGTACGCAAGAAGACAGAACTATAATTAGCATAAGGAAGCTATACCAACCCGACCTGGCGATACTGACCCAATGTCGCGACAATTGCAACAGCTCACTCAAAAAGAAGGCCGATAAATTGGCTTGTTGTAGCGGATATTGTTTGGTTCACCTCTAAAACTACTTCAAGGACAATTTCATTCTGTATTCAGTCATTTCAACGCTGCGCGACGCGAATAAATTAAGTACAACCAACTTTCACTCTGGCTTGCAATCGAAACACAATAAGGGAGACGAAGGTCGTCTGCTTTTGTACTGTCCAGGCACGTCGCACACTAGGGGCGCTGATTGTGGCAAAAAGAAGCTGGTGGAACAAGGAAATCTAGGAAGCTATAACACAAAGGCTGCAAGCATCGAGAGAGCATAGGGAGGTCAAGCGAGTGGGAATGCAAGCAGAGAAATAACTTTGAAAGCAGCGAAATAACTTTGAATTGGAATTGGTACCGCCTAAGAAACTGGAAGTACGAAAACTTGTACAGCAAAAACTTATATGACAAATTGAGCGATGGGTCTCGAATATACGGGAAAGGATAAAGGCGCGCCAAGAAAGCTTTGGAACCATGTATAGGAACTACGTAAACAGGCCGAAGAAGTACAACGTCATGTCATGAACAGTGAAGGCCAGGTACTGAAAGGGGAAGAGGCGGTATTTCACATACGCTCAATGCTACAAGAGAAGTTCAGAAGACCGGAGAGAGGATTACAGCATTTGGAGAGTGGGGAAACTGAGTTGCGTACAGATAGAGAGCTAAATTTGGAGAATCTAAACTGGAAAAAACCCTAAGAAAATGTTGTAAATATTACCGCAACAGGGACGGATGAAATTCCTATACGGCTGGTCAACGTACTGGGCCCAAAAAGCATGGCTCAACTGACAACTGATTTGAGCAATCAAAAAAGTGACAAAAACTAAGCAAGTACCGGACAATTGGTGTAAGAGCAGGATGAAGAGGATATATAAAGGTAAAGGAGACAACGCTGATGCCGATTCGAACAGGCCTATTGCAGTTACCCCAGTGACACACTGGCTGGCACTGCAAGCCATAAAAGCGGAACTACAGGCGTGAATAGAGGGGAACGACATACTGGGTGAACTACAAAATGGATTCAGACAAGACAGACGCTTAGAGGACAATATATTTGTCCTAACCCAACGTAAAGAGCTCTCAATGGCTTAGAAGCGACCACTATGAATAGCATTTCTGGATATATAGGGAGCCTATGAGAACGTAGATAAGCTTCTATGGAGCATACTTGAGCGGGAGGGATTAGGCGAGAACTTTATACAGCTGTTGCAGGAAATTTACAATGGGAGCGAGGTACAACTTGTCTGGGCGGACCAAAAGTGCACGGAACCGGTAGTCGCAAATAGAGGTTTATAGGGACACTGAAGTGAATTTGTCAAGCTCCCGTTTTTGCTTGCACTGTGTAGACTGGCTCAAATTAACACACTATTCATCGTTTATCCGGTTGACAAATCGGTAATTATTTTACAAAGCGCGAAAGAAGAAAAACTATTATGCGCGGTTTGCGGCGGCCGCACCAACTAAAGGCTGTGACGTCAGGAGGGGGGGGGGCACCGTGATTGGATGATGCCCAAGGTTAGCAATCAAGTTTCGGTTTCGGTTTCGGTTCTGTAAAACAACATGCTTGACATTTGATGGCGTTGTTGGATGGGCATTCTCGATTTCTCAATTATCGCCGTACCGCGCTTCTGCCATATTGTCGGCTGTCAAATGTCTAAGATAAACCTCCCAGGGCGGCTTGGAATCGTAGAAATCACTAGACGAGGCCTACGCAGTGGATGAACGCCCTCCGCGTCACCGCAGACTCTCAAATGCCATGCGCTTTTCCCGCATCTTCGGAGCTTGCCTCACTCATGTCTGTTCGTAAAAAGCAATTTCGCACCAGGCCAAGGGTGTGCTGATTCAGGCCTGGGCCCACTGCCCGCAAGCTGTCGGTGCTTGTGGCAACAGCACGCCAACGAGAACTCGCTAGCTCGTCATTGTCACTATGCGCGCGTTCTGCGATCTCGCTCATGGAGCAGTGAACGTTACGGCCCAAAAATGGTGAACTCAGTTCAGAAAACATCGGCCGCATACGAAAAAATTAACTTACAAAAAAAGAAATATATGTACCCTCGGGGATTCGAACTTGCGACTTTCAAAACAAATTCCAGCGCCTCAGACCGACAGGCCACGAGCCGGCGCTGGCCGGTTTGGATATATAAGGTTTATAATGTATGACCAGTTTACACTTTTATTTATTTTAAGCATTTTAAGTACTTTATGTGACTATTTGTGGTATATCACTCCTGCAGTAAGTGTCCCCCAAACTTCCACAATATCTCACGTCTAGCAATTGCATTTCTTTGACGGAAAAGCGTTCGCAGATGTGCGGTCGGGCTGCTGACCGCTGTGCTTGTTTACCCAGCGCAAAAAGTGCTTCCTGCTCCCTAGTTTTGCGCTGTACGGTAAAAGTTTCAGGTGATTTTATTTTCTTAGTACCTATATTGACTTCGCTGACTCTTCTCCCGCCTTCAATTGGCCTTAGATTTTCCTACTAGCGTAAAGTCAGCGAAGCGTCGCATGTGCACTTGTGCAGCGCTTGTGTGGAGCGACCCGGACTTGAGCTTGACACAGTGTACAAACTAACAAAGTAAGGAAAGGCACATTCTTTCATTCACAAAGGTGTTGTGGCTTAGTTTCAATTGAGCGAGCGAATAGCGACGACCCGTCGGCGGCCGGCGGACGAAACGCTGGGCCGACTGACTCGATCGGTAGGTCGGCTGGTCGGCGAACCGTGCAGTAGCGCAGCCATTTTCCAGCTCATCTCCTGCTGACGTCACACGAAAACGCCACAGAAAATGGGCGAGCGTAAAGAGAGGAGGACAGCATTTTCCAATTGATTTTTCTACTAAATAAATTCGCGTAAACGCGGCCAGAGTGGTCGAAACAATGCCTACGGACTCCGAACTACAATTTGCGCTAGTAATCCCGCAATGTTTACAAATCACTTCAGCGTCCCTTTAAAGCAGGGTTGTCCTCTGTCGCCATTATTGTTCATGCTGTACATGGCTAGACTAGAAAGATAGCTTGAAAGCAGTACAGTAAAATAGGTTTCAATCTGTGTTATAGCCGTAAAGGACAGGAAGTGGAACAACGTGTCCCGGGGCTGATATATTCAGATGACATAGTACTACTAGTAGATAACAAACAGTGTCTGCAACAGCTCACAGATATCTGAGGGGAAGAAGCCACTGACCTGGGGTTAGAGTTTACCACAGCAATGTCGGGAGTTCTGGTTTTTAATGACGACGCCCGTAACGAATCGGTATTCGTTCAACAAGCAGCAATATCGTGGGCAACGGAATACAAATATCTGGGAATATGGATAAACGAAGGTCAGGCGTATGTAAAAAATCATGAGGATCATTTCAGAATGAAATGCGAAAGAAACGCCTCTATAATGAAGCACAGAGCACTGTGGGTGGATAACAGATATGAAGTAGTGACACGAAGCTGGAAGAGAATAATGGTACCAGCACTCACCTTTTCGAGCGCGGTAGTGTGTGTCAAATCAGGGATTCAATCAGGGCTAGAAGTAAATCAGAGGGCGCTAGGTCGATTGGCATTAGGAGCACACCGTAAAACAACAAATGAGTCAGTGCAGGGAGACATGTGATTGGCATCCTCCAAAGTGAGAGAAGCACAGAGCAAAATATGTTTTGAAGAATGACTTAGAAATGTTGATGACCAGAGATGGGCGGCCAAAGTTTTACGGTATCTGTAAATAAAAAGCGTCGACACACAGAAGAGGAAAAGAACCAGAAGGCTCAGGACAAAGTGTATGGAACCGGGAAGTGCAGGGGAAACGACCAAGGCAATAAGAAATGAAGCAAAAGAATCAGGGAGAACGACGTCGAAAAAGAGGATGGACGTGAAGAAGACCTTCGATATCTACAGGATCGGGAAGCAGGAGATCACAAGGGAAAAATTATTCGGTAATACCAAATGGAGTGAATTGCTTTTTGAAGCCCGGGCGGGTTACTTGTGGACAAAAACGCTTATCCGCCAGCCGGTACAGGAAGAACTACGCGCAGGCTGCGGAAAGGAGCCAGAAACAATGCGACATATTGTAACAGAGTTCAAAAGTATCCGTCCAGTCCTCAGTGAGCGAGCCATCCAGCTTCCGGAGGCCCTTGGCTTTAAGGTTAGCGGAAAAGTGAATTGGACAGCTTTAGCGGTTTGTAAAAGAAGGTTACAATGTTGGCGGGAAAAGAGCAGAGAACAATCTGGGAAGACATGCGGACAAAGAAGTCAGAGTAGCACAAAAAATTCGTAAAGGTATTTTATTTTTAGGTTTATATAATTTTATTTATTTTATTTTCTTGTATTTTTCGGCGAGGCGTTTGTCCAGTGGCGTTGCGACTAAGGCCGCTGTGCCACGCCACCCCGTTACAAAGGGGAAGCCGCTAAGCAACATCATCATCACTCCAGCGGAGAAGCCCTGTACAGCTTTCAAGAGAAGCGATGACCTCACTCTGAGTGGAGAGAGAGAGAGACAAGACGTTTTTTATTGAGCTTTTAGGTGGGGTGGTTTCTCATTTAAGGTAACCATGTGCCGTCGCGGCTCGACTGGCCCTCTCGACCAGCAGAAGTTGATCTTGAGGGAGGGAGCTAGACAGCAGTATCTCCCACTGCTCAGGGGTAAAGGAAGGAAAAGGGGCTGGCAGGTCTGGGTTCTTGACGCACTCGCATATTATGTGCCATAGAGTGCTTGGTTGAGTACAACATTTACATTGTGCGTTGAAGTGTGTGGGAAATAACAGATGCATCCTGCCTGGATTAGTTGACGCCGATAGGAAAACCGCGATAACTTCGGTAACGCCTTCAAGAGAAGAGCTTGCTCACACAGAGCTCAAGACTGGATGATTATAAACGATCAAACAAGGTGATGCTGTGATCGTGAGATGAAAGGAGCAATGGTGGTTGCACTCCTGGAATGATGCGGTTCAAATTATTCAACATAAGACATAGGAGTTTTGAGGTATGGTAGGGAAATGTTCTTGACGAGAACAGCGTAGCGAAGTCATTGGTGTATGTTGTTTTCAAAGCTTCACTAGCAAACTTGGCCAAAAGCAGTCAGCGCCAATGGGCGGGCAAATACCGCGTCGACATGTGCTTAGCCTGGCCATGGCCCGATGATAAATTTGCTTGGAGCAGTTTTTGAGGTGTGCAATATGCAGTTCCTGCTCACGAGGTTTGAGGAGAATGCAGCAGTATGAACCGCGGTAAGCGGTGTCAGAGTCGGTCTGTCGAAAGCCTGGTGATGTCGTCTAGTGCTACAAAATGCCAGTGAAGTTCAGATAAAGAAGGTCACAAAACACGAATGAAGGAGTGGAGTCTTGCTAGACAGCGACAACCGGCGCAAAGCTCCTTCCTTTTGTGACGTGCCTGCTGTGTACGGTGTTTCGATTGACAACGGGGTGGAGGCATGGGAAAAATTGATAACTGGTACCCTTTCAGTCTTGGCTGGCGTTATCGCAATCTGCAGTAGGCGGAACCGCTATCGAAACACAGCACAAAAGGGAGGAACTTTTCGCCAGTCGTCACTATCTAGCATGCGTAATCATGCGAACGGCAATTAAACATCGCGGTCGGATATCTCGGAGTACGGATGCGCTTGAACAATTCTCGCAATGAAACTGCGTAGAAACACGATTGCGGCTAACTTTTCAATATAAAGATACCTGATTGCTGCAGCCACTACATGTTAACAATTCAATTTGAGCTAATTAGGTCACCGATATCAATAACTACCCCCTAATTATGTGTCCCCCTGGACGCATATCATCACTGCAGAGGTGGTCTTCACGTAAAGCTAAGCGCCTAATTTAAAAAAAACACCTGTCGACCTAATTTTGAACAGCCTGTGTGTGAATGGAACCGTGACGTTTCCACCAAAGTGAACGAAGCTGTCGGAATAAATGTCTTGTTTTCTTAGATGGATAAAACGATAGCTCGTTAATAATGTTTCCTGTTTCATAAGGTTATTCTTAAATCTTTTTAAGAGCAGAAGAAAAAAGGTTTTGTGCTTAAACAAGAGAAAAGCAATAAAACCGTTACGTTCACTAGTTTGTTATTTTTATTTGGTACAGATATTCAAGGGAAACGCGCACTGACCACTGATGAAATTCTCCTTGAAGCGATTACCCTCTTTTCATCCGGGTAAGCTGGACGCCGTATATTTTTACTACCACATTTACACTGCCGTGCCAATACAATTGAGGAAAGACGTTTAAATCACTTGGAACAGGTTTCTCTAGTCAAATTCAGAAACAATTCTGAACCCTTAACTACTCAAAAAAGAACTCGTATGCCTTGTGCAAACAGTAGCAGACTGTAGTGCGTTCGGACATTGCTTTGTACCACGATATTGCTTCTCCCCACTAATGCTAAATGTT
Organism: Haemaphysalis longicornis; assembly: GCF_048455015.1. Taxonomy (NCBI): domain Eukaryota; kingdom Metazoa; phylum Arthropoda; class Arachnida; order Ixodida; family Ixodidae; genus Haemaphysalis; species Haemaphysalis longicornis. Next base: position 146,015,600 of record NW_027526422.1, on the reverse strand, counting down.
CAGTCTATGACCTTCTTTGAAGTTTATTACAACAATAGTCGGTAAATAATGTACATACATTTTACTTAAACATTTGCACAGTAGTTTGATAGCGTAAGTGGCTAGTGTGTCATGTCCGATTTTTTTATTCCAGTTGATTGGACATTCTTATACAATGTCTCCTCTTTCATCCTTTTCACAACGCAGAAATGGTCTTCCTTACAACAAATACCTGCCCACACAGTTAGGCCGTGGGGATAATTACACAAAACGAAAAAACGATATTAAATTTTACTGCGCCGTTTCGAGTCCAGAAATCAGAAGATTTTGTATTTTTGGTTTCGTCTTTTTTCGTTTGACTGTAGAAGCATATTTTATGAGAAGACGTTTCTTACAATGCATAAAAATGTGCAAATAATCTTAACTCGGGCTAAATAGTTTACGCTTTTTCTTTACGAGCCTGCAAAACTCTTAAAATTTTTTGTTCAAATGTTTGTACTGCTTAGCTGGTTGTTTTTTCACAATGACGTACGTAAAAGTTATGAATGAGATGTTTCACGTTTGGAACTGACGTTTCTTGAACAGAATTAGTCGTTATTTGATTTTAGGTATTATTACCGTGAACGCTAACTGATAAGATTACTTTGCAAATGGAGCCAGTAAGCACAGCGTTTTGTGCGTGCTACGATAAGCCTATCAGTCATTACATAGTTAAGAATTCTGTTAGTAAGTGAGTGCCTTAAGTGAATTGTCTTTTATGCATATATGGCACTTGCATTAGTTTGGAAAGTGTGGCTTATGTAAAGCGTACTTTAAAACGGTAGAGAAAGAAATTGTGCTTGTGAATCTCATGTTACAGGAAAAATGAACGTAACGATCCCAGGCCCTTTACTTGTGGAACATCTTAATTCTGTTCCTCAACCTTCTCTTTCTCGCCTTCCCTCTAGTCCTGCGTTCATTGTCTTCGCACACTCACCTGGGCGCTGTTTTCGTGCTCCCTCTAATGTATAGAAGCACGTTTCTGATGGCCGCGACTTCCACAGTCCCGTTACCCGTCGTGTGCAACACGGTTTTCAAAAGACCACTGGTGGATGCGGCATTAATGACTTAGAAGGGACCGGTAGGTCTGGGTCTTAGGTTGGAACATCGTTTTCACGCCAAGACCAAATAATCTAGAGAAATAGCCGGAACACTCGCTTTGTGACGCCTGGCGAAGAACCGTTTCATTGCCTTCCTGTACTTAATCTCGCCTTCAACTGTCCTTTCCGTTTCGTTAAGTTTAGGCTTTGTAAGCAGAACAAAGAGCCTCTCAGCGGGTAGGTACAGCGGCTTGCCAAAGGCTGCATACTTCGGGATGCACCTCAGCGCACTTGTGCGACCGCTTGTAATGCGTGACCGGCGCCTCCAAACAGCACTTGCAAGCCCCCGAACGCTAGGGTTTAAGTGGATGTACTGTTCAATATCTCTTATAGCCCATTCTGCAAGGCCATTAGCCGCCGGGTGGTACGAGGCCGAAAACTTTAGGGTACCGTGTCTGCTTTCCGCCCAACGTGCCACTACTCGGCTCCTGAATGCAGGTTCCTTGTCAGACACAACGTAGTTTACACCCTTGAACATATCTGTTCAAAGGCGCTATCGCAGTACATGTGTCCTCCTTTTCTGGTTTTGCAGCCACTAACCAGGAGCATTCGTCAATACACAGTAAGAAAGACTGTGTCCTGTCTCCCCCCTCCCCCCTTCTTTTTCAGCTCCACAAGATCGACATGTGCTGTCTTAAATGGTCGTTTTGAATGGACTGGAAATGTTATAGCGTCCATTTTCTGTTTGTATTTGGCCTTGTTGATGTAGCATAAGTGGCAGAAGCCGACGTATTCACCTACATCTCTTTTTATGTCCGGCGATTTGATCCTTTTCCTGATGGGTTTAATAGATTCGCCAAAAACCGTCGTGGCGTCCTTATTCTGGACTGTTGTTATAGAGCTCTAGAACTTTTCTGACCGTTGTAGGTAGAATGTGAAACCGTTCATGTATGCACTGTAGCTTTTTGTTCCTTCCTACCACGTCAGAGCATTCATTGCATGGAATTCTTCATCATTCTTGCAGCTTGCCTTAACAGGAGGACGGGAAAGGGCATCAGCATTCCAAAGAAACTGCCCGGATCACCGTAATACGTTCAAATTGAACTGCTGCAATGCGCTGATCCATCGAGATCTTAAAACGAGGGCCTTACATATCTTCTGGGTTTCATGCAGAAGATATCTCGTCGTTCGGTGGGACTGAACATCCTCTACTACGAAGTGACGCAACTGCTTCCGGGGTATATTTTCACTGCAGGCGAACGCAAATTTTATGACGCAATGTCTAGTCTACGAATTTTGTTGTGTACCTGATGACACTTCGGATGTTTCGGACTTCTGTGACGCTTGCCCAGTTTCGACACTGAAATGTCGCATACCCCGAATTCCCGGAGCAGGATCTATGCGCAAGCCCTTGAAAGCACCCCAAATATTTCTAGATTTTCTTTGGTGAATTAAGCTTGATCTGCTTCTGAAGATCTTTAGGCAACCCGTGAATAATCAGTGGCACAGTTCAAATTTGGTACAGTAGAATCAGCCATTCGCAGAAGGCGCCTTTTCTCGTAAACATAGCACAAGGGTTTTCCCGATCGGTATTTATAAAAAATGAACGGTCCCACCTTTTCTCGGAATTTTGTTTGAACGCTACAAGAAAGCTGGGCTTGAGGCTGTCTCTGCTGTCAAACGCGTGCGTGGAGATGTACACCTCATACCACTTCATTGAAGTCCCGTTCAAAACAGCCACATGTTTTCCACTCGGTCGATAGCTTCGGAGGGTTCTCGGCTGCAATATTTATAGAAAGGAATCTAATCCTCAGGACTTGACCGCTTTCTATAAAACAAATCCGATTTCACCATTTCGGAGAGCTGTCTTCGTTGAGCTTGGACAACGGCAAGGAGGGTCTCCATGATATATTGTTGCCTCTTTGTCTGCTGCTGTTGCTCTTGCAAAGATAGCTCCAAGGTGGCAGTGTAAACACTCGATGACATATTCGCCTTCCCTGATGCCCTCGTGGTTGGAACCATGAAGTATTCCTAAAACTCGGGCAACTTCACCCTGAGCATGAGAGGAGACTGGGTAATCAGGTCCTCGGTTGTCGCACTGAACTTCTTAGCAACCCAATCACACAGTTGTGTTGTTATGCACTCTGGCGGGCCGTATAGCACTTCGTCGTCGACTTAACATGGCGAGGGGTAAAACTCGACTCGTAAGTTCCGCGTGGCATGTATAGTACTGTGCATAGTGTCCGTCTGAGGAATCCTGTCGGCTGCGCCAATTCCAACAATCGAGGCTGTTTACTTGTGAACCATTTTTATTTTGATCCTCATCCTTCTTTTCTTACCCTCCCCCCTTGTCTTGCCTTGGTTGTGTTGGGCTCTCCAAAATAAATCTCAATAGGCAAGGCCCAAAACAAATTATATCCAAAGAGATACCCTGCAACCACAGCTAGCGCATGCCGAAAATGGCGTCCTGTAACTCCGGGCATAACCCAAAGAATTAAGTGGTCTGGAAAGCATTGTATCGGCTGCAGGAAGCGTTCATGACATGAAAAAAGACAGTGATAAGAAACAATTTAATAACAAGCTATCAGAAAATGCAGTTCCTGACTTTACAAACGGAAATAATAGTTTTGTGCGTGACTTGACAAGAAATGTGCACAATATATTTCGTGCTATAGGAAATTTTGTTGTCCACTGAAGGGGATAACGTGGGATTCTTAAATCACCATAGATTCGAGGATTCTTAAAGTGCCGTATACTCGGGGAGGAAACTGTGCGGGCCGAAGTGTATTTTACGTACAGCTCTACAGAATTGTCTTTTATTTCCATGAATGCCAATAACAAAATTGCACAATCCATGCACAACTGTGTTCTTCATTGCACGTCCTTCTTAGTTGAAGTGTTAGTTAGCCCAATGGGCTGGAAAAGTTTCTTCGAAAAGTAATGTTTATTTTAATTACTGCCTGCCCTTGCAAGGGGCTCATGCGCAGCCTGTAAAGAGCAAGAAGATCTAGCCCGTTGCAAAGCTGGGGCTGGTGAAAACATCGATTGTTTTCTAAATACAACAGCGGTTCTTTCTTCGCTGATTGGACCGCTGATTTTTGCATGAAGGAGATGCACAAGCTATTTTATAAGAAAGAAGATGTGAGCGTCATTTTCACACGCGTTTTCTGCTTTGCAGTTATGAGACGACATCGGCTGCTTTAAGTTACATCACTTACGTCTTAGCAAGTAATCAACAAGTTCAAGACCAAGTTCGCGAGGAGGTCAACGCAGCGCTCGCTTATGAGGCAAGTAGACTACCATTTCGATCATGTTCCCTCCTGGCGTTCTCAAGAGGCAATAGTTTTATTTTAACTATTCAAAATTATACTGAACATATATTAAAGAAAACTTTCTTCGGATAAGTACAGAAGGTTGAACGTCATGCTGAGTCGCATCTCCTAACAAAGTGATTAGGATCAATCCTTAAATGTCTGGTACATTTGTTCTACCGCTTTACAAATACATAAATAACCTGACCGTGGTTTGGTTCCTTGTGCAGGCTGATTTTGACTTCGAAACGCTGGTGGAGAAGTTGCCTTACCTACACCAAGTCATCAATGAAGTCCTTCGCCTCTACCCTCCGGTCTTAACGTACGCTGGCTCTGATTTCCATGCAGTGCTTGTTACAAAACGCAAATGTTTATCTGCGTGCCGAAGATTTTAAGCGGTTCTTATAACCGATATTAGCAATCAAGTCTATCCCATTCCAAGCTTATGCCAGAAATTATTTTTCTTTTGTTTGGTGCGTAAATGTCCACATATGCTGCTCCCTCTGATTTCTTGGCATCCGGGCGAAATTTACTTCCTTGCAACGTTTAGTGCTGTACGATGTTCTCTGCTTCACAAGACTACTAGCTGCTTCTATGCGCCCTTCAAAATTCCGAGCATCAAGGCAAACTATACATATGCAGCACGTTACCAAACTATCACCATGGGGCACTGTTGACTAATTTTGATATTTCTTAGCGCATTGGTAGCTTAATGGCATTTAGGTAAACTCACAAGCAAACCTACCACATTATGGGGCACTCCAAGTGCAAATTAAAAGTATGCGCGGTCTCATGATTTTTTTTTTTTTTTTGCTGCGAGGCGTCATGTTTACCCATAAGGACCCGTAAACGCCATCATTACGATTAGGCCACTCAAATAGCTGGCGGACCACTGCAAAGGGGCACGCATGTGTGCGCCAGCCAGAAATTATGCCCAACGTTACGCACGACAGCGCCTTCGTCCCTCAAGGGCTACCCGAACTGGTGCACCACAGCGGATAGGTGGGAACCACATCGTTAAGTAGCGCTAGAGACGGTACGTAAAATAAGGAAGCGCACACGGCGGCGCGAACTCGTCACTCGTGGGAGTGAATGCGCCGTCATGAATTTTCGCAGGAAACAACTTTCCGCTGGAACTTGAAAGACGTGTTGCATAAGCAATCATGGAACTTTATATTTTAGCAATGGTGCCGAAAGGTGAGAGGAAATACCGCAAGCGCATGCCGCAATCATTGCGGGTCTTCACTATAAGAAGACTTTTGTGTCCAAATGTTTTACACCCCATTACATTTGGCGTGAAAGCTATATTCAGAGATGACCAACAGACACGCAAACAGACCGATAGGCAATGCCAAAAAGGTAATGTGATTTGGAGTTCATTAAAATACTGTTGTTTTTCTTGATTTTTTTTTCATGGTACATTTGGAAGGGAAATATTTCCTCCGAACGTAGGTATTGTTTATTTTGTTACTTAGCTGTTTATTTAAAATTTTCAAGGGCCCACAGACTTAGTAACATGCACTAATACTTGCCTGTAAAGCAATACTAAGTTTCCGTTTTTCTTTATATCTGCCCATGCCAGTAATCGGCTTCTATAGTCTAAGTCGGTTGATATAACTAACGTAGAAAAATATCAATGGTATTTACGATCGGCAATCTTCAAGTATAGCATGTGTATAGCATACTTCTCATTCATAATACTTCTCACTGGCTTCCAGTTTCACGACAAGAAAGGCGCTTGAAGACTTCGAGTATGGCGGCCATAAATACAAAGCCGGCACCTGCGTCATGTCTCCTACACTGCAAGTTCACACCGACCCCCGTCGCTGGCAGGACCCACTCAACTTCAGCCCCGATAGGTACCCAGAGTTTCTTCTTGCATTATCAAAATACGCTCCTTGTTCCAGCACTGTGCAGCTCTCCTTCTGTTCCAGTTACCTATGCCTCAATGCTCCCATCACCTCACCACGTTGAACGTCTGATGTCAGACATTAAAGTCACAGCTACATGTCACCTTCAATACTAACTGTACAGGATACGTTTCAGTAACACGTGGGAACAAATACGAGTCACGGCCATAAAGTGAAGTCCAGAAGAGATGGACATGACTTTTATGAACCTTCGCCGATCAAACCAGCGGGAGCTGTCCGAACAGATCGTGAGAGCCGCGACTTCAGTTGGGTTCACGGTAGAGAGCATCCAGCTCCTGTTCAGCGCTAGTGCCTACCAAACTTTGCGGAACGCAACCATACACGTCTTTTCGGCCAATAGATCGAGCCCACCGGGAGAGTGCTTCGGGACTCCTACTGTGTTCTGAGTTCGCCACCGTTATCGCGTGCGAATTTGAGAAATACCAATATTTATTAACCCGTACATACGAGTATGCTGAACCTTAAATGCCATTCAGCTAAGCACGTGCATTAAGCATCAACTTAACTGGAACAGGCTTAAGAAGACGGCACAGGGCCAGACGCAAGAGGATGACATTGCTAAATACGACGTCTTGCAAGTTCTGAAAGAAGGAAACTGAAGACGTATAATTGGAATAGTGGAAAGGAGTTGTTAATAACTGCAGTGTGTATTACCTTCATAGGAGGCATGAGTGGTCCTGCTTACAGTAAACTTTTCCTCCTTCTTAGCGTGTGGTTGCATTTATATACAGGAGAACAAAAATTTTCATCGACCTTTAGTTAAGTTGCTTCGGTCAAGGCATCACCAGTGTTCCATTTACTTTGCATGGGATCACATAATTAGGCATACTTTTTTTCAACTCATCAGGAAGGAGATTTACGGCTTTCTGGAGAACTCAAATAGATCCTCACGGTATACGTTTCCTTGCAATAGACAATGAGGATGGAGTGCCTTACGATTTAGTGATGGCACTGGGTCTCCATAGTATATGGCGCTCTCGTACAGCAAGGTTGTACAATGATGTTGATGCGCGATGTGCAAGGGAGTATTTCAAAGAGAGCATTGGGCGATTTGTTGAAGTTATTAAGTTCCGCCAGGAACTACCTGATTGGCTGCCGCTAATAGAGCAACTAATCAATATGAGGGCATTTAAATGGACAAAGTCAGCCCTGTAGTGGCTGGCAACTCCACCTCTTGTATGTGTACATATTTTCAATGTCGAGATGTAATCTGTTGTGAATTGTCAAATACAGGCAATAAATACAAAAAAAAGGTCTGGCCTCTTTGTAATAAGGTAACTTCTGGTAACGCATTTATTCTTCAAACCGAAAGGATAATTCTGACGTTGCATTTAAAAGATTTGCAGCACTTCTCATGACAGAGCACATTTATATATTGCCATAAAAGACGCTTTTAAATGGCCGGTTTGTTACAAGCGCGTGGCCGCGCGCGGTTATCATCTCTCGGGTTTTTTGCGGACCGCTGTTTTCTTCTTGTGTCGCATGCTGCACCCGAGAATATTTTTAAATGCGAATGCATTTATTAGTCGGGGGTTGTCTTGCGTCCATCGAGCGGCGTGCGCCTGCATTCCTCGAGCGCGAGCGCACGTGAGCGCGCGCCTCGTAGTTCTGCCTTCGTCGTCGTCGTCGTCGTAAATGCGAATGCATTTCTTAGTCGGGGGTTGTCGTGCTCCGTCGGCGTGCGCCCGCAGGTGTTATCTCTCCGCGCTCAATGCCGAACGCATGCGCTTGAAGCGAGCTGTACTAGTTTGCTCGAAGCGGCAAGGACGGCGAGTACTGCGGTGTTAGTCTCGTGTCTAACGTGTATGGGAACTTGATATCGCACGCCGTTGCCACGTCTCCCGTTCGAGACACGTCTCCATACAAGGACTCGTACACCCTTGCCTACACCGGAGACGGAGTCTTTGTGGTGACCGTGTACCTCGCGCCCAACCTCGCTCGAGACGCCGTTGCCGCGCAGCTGGACGCGGCTATGGAAAGTGTGCGCGTGCGCTCCAAACCCTCTGACCCCATAGTCTTGGTTGGCGACTTCAACGTTGACGTGCGCAAGAAGAGTGGCGAGTGGCTGGTCGAGTACATGCAGACCAGGCACTCTATGCATTGTCTCTCTGCCGGCTTCGACACGTGCCCCACTACCATTCACGGGAGCTGCATTGATCTGGTCTTTACGCGAAACTGTGACGCGCGTATGCTTCTCAAAGACCCTTTGACCGTGCACTTTAACGATCACAAGGCAGTTATTGTGGCCGTCAGGTACAACGATAGCACAAACAGGTGCTGATGAATAAATGATTACGTTCACACTCTCGTCATTAATTGCGCCATTACTCGCAACACACTCATCGGTGCAACCAATGCATTCGCATTTCTGCACGATTCCCTTCGGGGAGGTGCGGGGGAATGTTTTTATTGTGTAGGGTGGCACCTAGTGATTTTTACCCTAGAGAATTCTTGTGTGTTTCGCGAAAAAGGCCTGCAGAGCTAACACCCTGGCGCTTGATTCGCCGACGCTCGGCCATGCACGTAACTTTCCTGACTGTATTGTGGACGCTTGTGTTTATTTCTACGTCATTGCGCAGCACACGCTTGCTCCAATAAAGTTGATTTTATGTGAGAACTTTATATTGTGCGCGACCACATGACAAAAAAGCTAAAAAAACACTATGATCTCGTTTAATAACCGGATACCCTCATACATTTTATCAATTTTGAAATGGGTTAACAGTTATACGGCTATCAGATTTTGTGGCGTATTCTGGCAGCAGTCTCCAAATCCACATTAATGGCTGACATCATCTGGTACGCGAAAAAAGCTTACCCTTGTTCCAGTGATCAATGTTTTGCAGGATCTAATGATGGTGTAATCGTGGAGTGTATTAACGCTAGTGTTACCGCTGGTGATAATGAACCCTGTGATGATGAACCGCCGGATCGTCTGCAGTGGTTTATAGGACCGCTGGAACAACACCGCCGGAATCATCGTTTGGAGACAGCAGACCTTTGCGGCTTGCAAATCATATGGTGCTTTATTTAAAGTAAATCTGTTTACAGGGAAACTGAGATTGTTAAAGATACAGCCCGTAGGGTGGTGTGCTGTTTGAAATGGCAACGATATTTTCGCAGTGCTACATAAAAGAACCACATGCAAGGGCGCTTCGTCAACGTTAAGAACAATGAGACTAATTGACAAGGCATAACATATTGTAAGCGTACATATTGGAATGTAGGATCAATGAGCCGATTAAAAACTGGTCACTGTAGAAGCTTAATTTCTCCGGCAGTTGGGTCAGTAGAGCCGGACTTTCCAAACAGAAGTTTAGAGCATAAAAAACCGTGGGTATGGGTTTGGAGATCGCGGATTTCATAACTTGGGAGCTGATTTCATAACTGATTGCTCGCTTGTAACCCAGCAAACCACTAACATCTCTGCGACGCCCCAAAAAAATCCGAACGTCTATGTCCCAGCAGTATCTCTATTAGACATCCGTACAACGTGCAATATTTTAATAAAAATGTTTGAATGTTGAGATAACGTTGCTGGTACCTTAATGTCGGACGTTCTTTCAACTTTGCTAAAGACGTACTCTCGATGTTTGTGCTGCTTCATTTGGGGACAGTATTTAGACATATTCTGCTGACGTTGTTGAAATGTTGCTGGTATGTCCGCTTTTTACTTCGAACATGTCTATCCCAGTTACATTTATTTTAACTATATCTGCTATACTTTATTTTCAAACTCTCCGCAGGCGTACTTTACTGAAGTTAGCGAGGGGTTTTATATGTGTTTTGTAAGGGTTTTGTACCGAAGGGTTTTCTGGAAGTATTGTAATCCACCACTATTGCATTGAACCTTTGACCTTCAAAACAGCAGCTCAACACCGAACCTCACGGAGAGAGGCAGGGACTTAGTGCAGAATTCGTTTAGAAGCGACGTTGCCAACGAGCCTTGTAAGGTTTTTTAAATGCGAATGCATTTATTAGTCGGGGGTTGTCTTGCGTCCATCGAGCGGCGTGCGCCTGCATTCCTCCAGCGCGAGCGCACGTGAGCGCGCGCCTCGTAGTTCTGCTTTCGTCGTCGTCGTCGTCGTAAATGCGAATGCATTTTTTAGTCGGGGGTTGTCGTGCTCCGTCGGCGTGCGCCCGCAGGTGTTATCTCTCCGCGCTGAATGCCGAACGCATGCGCTTGAAGCGAGCTGTACTAGTTTGCTCGAAGCGGCAAGCACGGCGAGTACTGCGGTGTTAGTCTCGTGTCTAAAGTGTATGGGAACTTGATATCGCACGCCGTTGCCACGTCTCCCGTTCGAGACACGTCTCCGTACAAGGACTTGTACACCCTTGCCTACACCGGAGACGGAGTCTTTGTGGTGACCGTGTACCTCGCGCCCAACCTCGCTCGAGTCGCCGTTGCCGCGCAGCTGGACGCGGCTATGGAAAGTGTGCGCGTGCGCTCCAAACCCTCTGACCCCATAGTCTTGGTTGGCGACTTCAACGTTGACATGCGCAAGAAGAGTGGCGAGTGGCTGGTCGAGTACATGCAGACCAGGCACTCTATGCATTGTCTCTCTGCCGGCTTCGACACGTGCCCCACTACCATTCACGGGAGTTGCATTGATCTGGTCTTTACGCGAAACTGTGACGCGCGTATGCTTCTCAAAGACCCTTTGACCGTGCACTTTAGCGATCCCAAAGTAGTGATTGTGGCCGTCAGGTACAACGATAAATCAAACAGGTGCTGATGAATAAATGATTACGTTCACACTCTCGTCATTAATTACGCCATTACTCGCAACACACTCATCGGTGCACCCAATGCATTCGCATTTCTGCACGATTCCCTTCGGGGAGGTGCGGGGGAATTTTTTTCGGGGGGGGGGGGTGGAGAGAGGGGTGGGGGTCATTGCCGTCAAATCTGAACAAAATAAGATAGGATGATGAACGAAGACGCAATTAGCACAACTTTACTTGCTACTTGATTTCACCTTGATGTTAATTACCGACTGCAGCTTCATGAATTCAAAGTGTGAGCAAAGCAAATTTCGCGGCTGCCTTGATACTGAGGTTACCGTCAAACGTCACTTCTCGGTTAAACGGCAAGGTTCTCTGCCCTTTTTTGCCTTGAAAAAAAAAGTCGATGACACCCTCGTTGCAAAAAAAAACTAAAAAAAATCCGTGAGGTTTTGCCAAGATTTGAACCATAGACTTTCAAAACCGAACACCAGCTCCTAAGCTCCAATCCTCTCGACCACGCCGGAAAACAATGCGTGTGCACAAGAATTTGGTACCCTAACAGAGGCTGCCAACGAATATTGTCGGGTTATTAGTTTTGGTCGTATTTGACAAATTTCGGCAGTGCTAACGCTTGTTTCTTCCGCACCAATCTTGGAGGGGAGGTCAATTATGCTAATACTGCAAGTGTTGTAACCAAAGCTCCCTTATTTAAGCAAGGAAAAGCTATCGCGGTTCATCGTTCCCCCGATGCAAGCTACGGTAGCCGCGAATGAAATTGAATGCACCGCTAGATTTCTGGCGTTGATAAACTTTGTTCGTTACGCACCGATCTTGCAGACAAGCCCTTCATGCTAACACAACAAGCTATGTTGCCAGAGCTCCCGTATGTAACTCGCAAACAGCTCTCCAATCCCCCGATCTCCCCGATGAAAGCCAAGCTAGCCACGGAGGATTGCGCCCTTTCGAACAGAAATATCTTGTAATTTGCCTCGAGGCACCAAATTACCGCACATTAAAAAGAAGAATTGTTTTCTGCGTTAACGTAATGACCCCAAACCAGGAGATGGACATGGAATCCTGACGATGTCACGTGCTTTCGGATGCTTTCTGGCCCTGCGCCGACGCTGATATCTATCGAATAGCATAGACATCGGCGTAGCTACATAGGAGCAGTGTGAGAGTGAACTTGCCAGCTGGGACCTAAGGAAGCAGCTTTGGCTCGCTGAAAGGGCGATGACGGCAGGCCGCACCAACTGAGTCTTGGACTGAGGACCCCGCCCACTTCTAAGCTCGATCTACCTGTTCAATAAAGTTTTCTTTTCCTCCTCCTCCTCCCGCGTCAGCTCACGTCGCCGTGCATTTTGCCGACGCCGTCAACGCGGGGCGATGTCGACGCGCGAAAACGCGGAAAATACGCTGCAAGTGGTTGCGGCCTCAGAACAAACCGTAAAATTACGGGGCCCACAACCCCACGGCAGCTGTATTTCCACCGCGGACCCTGAAATTGCCTTAAATGCCGTAATCTAGATTGCCAGTACAATTACTGTTGTCTTCAAAAAATACCCACGCTCAAGCTTTTCTGGTATATAATTGGCAACTAATATCTGTATTTACCAATACCTTGGGCATATATTTCGCAATGCGTTCTTATCAAGGTGGCCATGGAGGAAAGAAAAGTTTAGGAGGGAGCGTCACGTGACTATCGTGAAGCCGAGTCATAAAAAATAAAAAGGAAATACTGATGGGAGATGCCCTGCCTCACGTGATAGGCAAGCGGTAGTTCTTTGCGCCTCACGCGGCCGCCCGCCTGGCCGCGCTATGCTGCGTCGTTCCGTTTGGTGGCCGGGCCGTCCGGGTATTCGGGTTTCGGCGACGAGTCCCCGTCCAGGCGTTGCGCGCAGCGCTGCCTGCAACCCTAAACGCGCAGCGGGGTGACCGTGCAGGCAAAGTGTTCGGACGGGAGAGGCAGAAACATCTTTATTTATTGAGCTCTGGGATCCGTCGAAGTGCGCCGCAGTCGAAGTGTCCTGCTCCGCCGCTGTGCAAAAGTGGAGATGTCAGAGTACGATATCCCTGCCTCACATTTTATTTCACAAAACACACCCCACTTCCTTGGTTCTGGCCATTTTATCTTTTCACCTCCCAGGGATAATTAAGCGTTCGTTACGCATATACCTATCGCACGGATTGAGCAGTACTCGGACAACCAGCCCGCGTTCTGCCTGCGACGCGAGGCGGAAAATGATTTGTTCTTCCCGCGCCCGCACCCAACATCAGTGGTTCTCCACCTCTTGTTTTCGAATGCACTGAAGGAGGCAGCAACGCAAAACAGACGTCGTCACGACAATTGTGGCACGTACAACGTGCCACCATGCCGGAGCGGCCGATACGGCGAATGTATGCAAATGCGCACGCGAGCGAAACCAAAGCTTTTCGCACCACCTCTCAGCTGATGTGACACTCGTTACAGCGCTATGATGTAAAGGGAAGGTGGCGCGATAACTCCCAGCAAAATTCGAAACGCAATCGTCAAAGCACCCCTGACAAACACCACGCAGCCGTAGGCCGCTCCGTGCTTGTGAATGTTTACAGCGGCGCGTTCGAGCAAATCCGGTCGTGTTTCCAGCGGTAAGCGTCAAATTCGGCTCGCAGCACGTGAAGGTGCTCCCTGAGCATGGGATCTACGTATCGTGTCGCTTCGAACAGCGACAGTACTTCCACGATACGAGGGTGGGAGCGCAACGCTGGCGAAAAATCTCGTACGGCGCCTTCGGCAACGCCACTCTCCTCAACCTCCACCGGCAGCCAGCCGGAGCCACTAAATACTACCGCGGGCCTGAGAGTGGTGCATCTTCCATAATGCATTGCGAGGGAGGAGCCCGAGGAGAGAGAATGCGGCGTCAGAGGAGGTTGGCTTGCCAAAGCTGTGCCGCCTGACGTCATGCTCCCTCCTAATATTTTTCTTCTTCCATGAAGGTGGCTGTCTTTCAGGAACTAGTTTTTCCCTCGGACGAACGTGAGACAGGAAGTCGCTGCGGGGCGAGTCCGATCGTCCGACAGTGTATTAACTGCACTCCGTATAGGCCTCCTGCGCTGCCCAGGGGGCGCTGCGCAAGCGGCTTCCGGGCTGTACTTCCGGGTAGTACAAGGCTGCACGGGTCCCATAGGACCGCGTGTAGACAGAAGCAAAATGAGCTCGACGCTCCCGATTATTTAGCGACGTGGTCACCAGGTCATCCCCGACGCGCCTGATATATTTCAGCGATCAACTTGGCATTTGGGGAAAAAGCTTGGCAGCGCTAAACACGTTTACAGCGCCGACGAAAGTGCCGGGACCGTGACGGCATCTGCTACTGACAGGTTCACCGACCGATGGTCGTACGAAGTGAAATATGAAGTGAAATTTCTAGTTTAAACTAATACTCTAGGTGACAAAGACTTCTCAGAAACAGCCGATTAAAAAAGAAGGGTGACGCAATCGGCGATGATCGCGCTTTAAAAACCCAGCGAGTCCGGCGGACCGCAGGCTCGCGTACCTGCACACTATGACTTTCATTAAACAGTGCTCGTTTGCGTCGCCGTTACGAATACATGGTGCAGCATTGGCTTGCCGTTTTGTTGCGTGTCTCAGTGACAAAATGCCGCGACCGTCAGAAGGGTGAAATCTATTTAGCGATTCCGAAATTAGTGGCCATAAAACAAAGTGGTCGGGCGAACTAAGAGGCCGCTCGCTTTCCTTGTTTGCTCTAACTTTACTTAATTACGTTCTTGCATCCTATATTCCCAGTTCGCACTTAATAGGCTAGAATGAGGGTCAGCAACGTTTTGAATTGTAGGGCCGACTTGCATGCAGCCGACACGGCGGAGGGCTGGAAGGTAAATCGGGTGGGAGGGGGAGGGGGCTTTGAATGCAAAGGGAAAAATTCAGCAAATTTTTAATAATATTTGACAATAATCTGGGGGAGTGTGAAGATGGAGGGGGGTCAATTCATCTGGAGGACGCCAATTCTCTGTTCTTGTCTCGCTGTCTAACTCCATTTGAAATCAAAACTGGCCTGTCGGCGTTCAGATACGACGACCCCTGCCCTAGAAAACCAACACAGTCAGTGATGATCGTATGTAAATATTCGGGGCCCCGTGCTGTGTATGCGGCTGTGTTATGTTATGCTGTGTTATGTGATGTTATAGAAGTACTTATCTCTGCAGGCAGCGGGCGTGTAATTTGGTGCATGTTTTGCGCGCTTTAATAGCGCTTAATTTGTTTATTTGGCGCTATTGCCCCATCTACTCGCTAGTAGACATGTACCCAGCTGCCGTTTGTAAATCGTGCGGCATAAAACGTTACGCAAGAATCATTTAGTTTGCGAAATTACGAAACAAAATTTCCACTCGTTTCAAAGGCGGTGCCAGGCCAGCAGTGTCAGCTCAGTGGGCTGCGCAATTCTTGCGTTCGCTTGCATGCTCCCGCTGAATCAACCTTTTGCAGTTACCTCAGGATATAGGATGAGCAGCGTTCCATGTTTATGCTACTCGGGAACTTACCTTTTTTGACCGCACGCAAGAAGAAAAAACTGTTACTGTCGTCAAACAGTTAAACCACCCGACTTGGCGATACTGTCCCACGCCGCTGCAACCGCGACAGCTCGCTGAAAAGAAAGCCGACAAATCGGCTTCTTTTAGAAGATATTATTTTGTTTAGCCTCTGCAACTACTTTAAAGTCTATTTCATACAGTATGCAGTCATTTAAACACGCCACAAAGCGCCACAACCAACTTTCACTCTGGCTTGTAATTGAAAACACATGGATGGCGGCGAGGGTCGTCTGCTTTTGTACTACCCATAGGCGTCGGCCGCTAGGGGCGCTGCATGTCGCCAAAACTCAAGCGCAGGAGGCCTATCGATACGCGTGCTACAGGCCGGTGACGGTATGGGTGTGCACGCCTTCAACTTTCGTTATTTCGGTGATTTGACTACCATGGATTTATCTACCGGGCGAAGAAATGCTGCCAAGTAGTGGAGGTAAGTGAGTACTAGTGAACCTTGTTTTCTTGTCATGTGTATTTAACGTAGGAGATTTGCTCTCGAACTTCGGTACGCGTAAGCGGTTAGCCCTAACGATTTGAGGGACTCGCTTTGTGCGTTGCGGAGATTTGTCGCTAGACCTTTGTGCCTGGCTGCTGCGTTTGCAAAGAGAATCAATTCTCTCGCAATTTCTAGCCCTGGGTTTGGTGAAGTGTTTGTGTTCTGTCCTGTTTTGGTAGGCGAATGTTTTGATATGAAATGAAATAAGGAAAGCTGGAGAGTGCGAATACAAGTGCGTGTGCGAATATAAGCGTGTATGCGTTACACGCACATCGTGTATTTTTAGCGTGATATTGGTTTTTGTTTCCTTTCTGCAGATGCCGTTTTTTTCGTCATAATAGTTTTCGGTTAAAAAACGTGCACAATAAATTGAAAGATTGCCGTTCGTGTAGCATTAAAATAAAATATTAATACAGTGAATTCCGAGAGTACAGCAATAGATTAAAATGCCATCTGGATGCTTTTCTCGCGTTTCCATTGAGTGTTCAATCTGTTCGAACGCTCAGTTTGGTCGTGAAATGTTGGAATGAACAACGTGTATGCATCCCGAATTTATTTGTAACGTCAGAACTACACGCATGTCGTAACTGGTACAGTAGTATGAGCAGCACTGGTTGTGCTTCGTACTCTTACTGCAGCATCGCAAACGTAAATTAACCTTTTAGAACCTAGTAAAAATATTAAAAATGGCTGTTAAATTTCTGTCAGTTTTGGAATTTTCAGCCTAATGAATTTATGTGTAACACACCTTGGTGATCAGAGTAACACAGCATTTGGGATTTCGCAGGTTTAAGGCAGAGTATGATTCTGGTGTATGGCCTGCCGTTTGCTAATAACTTACATGTTGCAGGCTGCTGACTTGTGCAACGTAGACTATGTGTGAATGTGATTGTGCTGTAAAATTTTCTTGCACTACTTCGATGCTTCCCGCTGTACAACGTATACTTCAACTAAAAATGTAGTCCTAGAAGGACAAGCGAACAGGACAACATACCAGTGTTTCAGTGATGTGCTTTTTGAAGGTTTAGTTATGCATATATACCAACTAGCCCACCTCACCATTCTGCTGCACAAAGTATACGTCCATGGCAGTGACGCTGTCCGGGTTTGTGCATGTTTCCTTTTGCCACATTTTGTGGACATGGCTTCATCCGTGTGTATATTGTCACTTCAATCCACCAACCGGTTAGGATAGACAGAAAAATATTTTGCAAGTTCAGATGGGACCTGTAGCTGGGCTAAAATGTCCTCAGAGTCTTCATTCACGAAATATAGTTCTTATATTTAGTGGTACCTCACATTAGCTGTAATAGTTAGTGTTAAGGTTGCCTTAGTAGTGCCAATGCTGACATTAACGTATATCCACTCCGCTCTCTTCCTGTCCCTTAATGTTATACCCATCTTCTAGCGTTCTATTGCCTGCTAAGTCGTCGTTCATTTAAGTTAGACCCTTTTAGTTAGCCTGGGAGTTTCTGCCCCGTAGGCGAGTACCGGTAGGATGCAGCTGTAATACACTGTCTTATTCAGGGACAATGGTAGGCGGCCATTCAGTATTACACCAGTCTTAAAAAGCTGTATTAACAACACAGATTTTCCTGTACCCATGACTAGACTGACGAACTGGCTTGCAAAGGAGGTGCTACTGCAACAGTCTGAACAAGGCGCCTGCTC
Organism: Haemaphysalis longicornis; assembly: GCF_048455015.1. NCBI lineage: Eukaryota > Metazoa > Arthropoda > Arachnida > Ixodida > Ixodidae > Haemaphysalis > Haemaphysalis longicornis. The sequence continues at coordinate 145,997,818 of NW_027526422.1, read as the reverse complement.
AAGCTACTGTTGACGGTCAACTTGGCGCAGGACTTCTGGTTTGGGAAACAGGGAACACGCTTTTTTCCACCTGCGAGTGGCATCCTGCATTGTGTGTAACTAGATATCTTCGTGTTGTTACAGACATCAAATTCTTTCACCAGACAATGCATAGGGCCCAGATTTTTATTGTCAGTCACATACTGCGCAAATATCAGCTTTGTCGACAACCTGCGGCCTCTTAGTTTTTATTGGTAGGAGCGGTATTAAATTTATTTCAGCCTTTCGACCATGAACTTTTTACTCACTTTCCAACCAATCCGGTCTGCAACTATTTTGGCAGTTTCTTGCACCACAACGAAGAACGCAAATTGTTCAAGAATCCCTACCATAACTGATTATGGAGGCATGCACCATTGAACCACCATTGAATCATTTCCGTGCTTCCATGCGTTTTCATTTTGTTTGATTGTTCTTTGAGCGCATCACTTGGTGTGAATCACGTAGTCAAGTAAATCTGTCTTCTTGTGACTAATATTTAATGATTTCCGTGTTCCCTAATTTTTGTTTGTTCCCAAATCATATAACTTTGTGTGAAATATTGAAATAGTGTAACTTTTTGTTTTCCTAACCAGAATTCAAAAAGTTGTTTATAAAGTTTTTGGTTGTTTTATTGTTGTTCAGCCATTTCACTAAGTGTGAATCATTTCATCACGTAAATTTCTATTGCTCTTGTAACTGCCGTACGGTGATTTCTTTATACACACCTTTTCTATAGATCAATAGATCGTAACCATTTCCCTAGATGTTGGTTTATTTAAAGTAGCTTAAATTTGTATGGCACTCACAACCACCATTCAACACCACTTCTGTGTTTCCTAGGTGCTTTTGTTTTATTGTTCCACAAACTTTTCACTGCATGTGAAGTATTTAGTTACCTAAATATGCTGTTCTTATAACCCCATTCAATCATTTCTTTGTTTTCACAATTTTGTTGCGTTATTTTTCACTCAATTATTTTAATGTGAGATATTTCAAGTTGCATAACTATCTATTGCTTGTACCATGGGTTTACATGTTAGCTTTTCTTGCTATTTTTTGCCAACGTTTCTGCTGTGTGTGACTTATTTATAGTCATGAATATCTGTACTATTCTTCTAATTGTACAATGTGTACCCTGTGGGCCAGGGCAGATAGGAATGAAAATAAAGTGGTTGTACTGCGAAAGCATATTACATAATTTGGAAGTCAATATAACCTGTTTTACCTGAACTCTTTTGTGTTTTATGTCTACTTTGAAAGCGTTCTTACTACCAGCTGCAGGTACTTACAGATAGGATGGGAGACTGTCATTCTAATTAGTTTAATTTTTGAATTGTTTCTGTGATCGTTTATTTGCAGAAGGCCTGTACAGCCGTGCTGTATGGTACAATTCTATGACGCTACTGTGGTTGCCTTAGTGTCCAGGGCGCTTGTGCTGATCAGGACTGGTTTGCTGTTACTTACTGCCTCTTGTTTTCGACGCGACATTTCTTGTTTAGAGCTGTGCTTCGTGTGCTTCTGCGAGTGAGTGTGGTCAGCTTGGCACTTCACATATGAGACTTCATGCAGTATGCAGCACTTCAAAAGTGGAAACACATTAATCTAGAAACCAGGTGACAAGTAACAGCAAACAGTGCTGAATAGCTAGTAAGACATGTATTTGAGGTATAAATGCCCACAACTCGTAGGCAACCTTGGAAAGGGGGCTGGCCAAACTTCCAAACAATGTAAAAAGAATTTAAATTTCAGGCATACAGTTTCGTCTCAACAATACAATACTAATGTACACAAGTCATGAATATAAAAAACTAATGCTTGTGCCAAAGACAGAAAACCAATGTAGAACAGACATCTACATACGTCTTGCATGCGTACCCCGACAATATTCATAAGACGTACCACTAAGGTAACGTCCCGTAAACAGCGTATAAAAGTACTATGAGACGTCTATTGTACGTTATCCTTTGTGTGATATAGGCGGGTTTTTTGCAGTTGTAGGAACGTTGAATATATGTAATTTGGTCCCAACGGTACGTCTCCTGGACATCTGCAATGTCGATTGCTGACGTCTCCGGGATATCTGCACGACGTAACGTGATTTGCTGGGAATTTTAGATTATGCTTTCCGGAAAAAATATTTTCAACGTGATTTTTCTTTCCTCGATTTCTTCAGCATTCTGACAATACAGAAACAAGGTCGCACAACTTCAATCGTGCAGCTTAGACGTAATGCGTGGCTATATAAGCGGGCTGTGTGTATAGACCGTAATATTTTTCGCGACTGTGGTTTGGAGTGCTCGAAGACTGACTTTTTATACGTGTTTCACGTGCTGTCTGGAAAATGTATTGTTATCGTGTGATTCTAAATCTTCAATATTGTGTATTATTCTTGTTTTGAGAGCACTTTTTGAAGAACTCAGACCGTCTGGGCCCCTCCTGTAGAATTTGCTGAAGTCGCGCCATAAAAAAAATCCACCAAAAACGGTTTTGTTGTTCGCTTTGAAACGCCGCCACAAAAGTGACTGCCTAACAAAACACCTTTTACGAAAATGTTATTCGAGGCCCTGTCGAATATTAAGCGCTGGCTTTTCTAGAGGCAAGCCACAGTACCAACAGTAGCAGCTGACGTAGGAGAACGAGCGCTCTCGCCCTGCCGGAGGGCTCGCGCGCCCCTGGCATCAGTAGATGGGGACCCCACGGCGTTCCGAATAAAACCGGCCTTGCTACGTGGTGTGGTCGTCTCTCTTTCAACGCCGCCGTGGCATGTGCTGTGCCGTTTGTGATCCGGAGGTTCCGAGCCTGATACCCGGCCAGCGGCCCACCGACATGGCGACGTGGGGGGACCCGCCGAAACCGGTGTTCGACACACGCCACGTAAGAGGATGGTTCTTCAAGTTCGAGGCTACCCTCTGGCTCAACCACGTGAGCATACAGCCTCTGAAGCACAGATCCTCTGGGAGACGCTTCCGCTGCGGCTCCGCTGCATCCTCGTCCTCCCACCGACCAGCGCCACCCCCTACGACGACCTTCGCGCTGCCGTGCTCGGTCACTACGGCCTTACGGACGATCTGTTTCGGACTGCAGCGGAACGGGTACACGCACGCTACGCCCACGCTTTACAGCCGCAGACTGTACCCTCTGCGCCATCGCCCACGTCCCTTGCCACAAATGTAGCCCCCCTGGACTCCACGTCCAGCATGGCAACCACACTTACACCAACAAGACTAACAGCTTACGTCGTTACGGACGCCAACTGGCCGCAGCCCTCCTCCTCTCCTTCTACCACCCCATGGACAGGCTCCGGTGAGTGCTCTGTGATCGTTTAATATTGCCCAACCCGGTCGAGTGCTGCCCCACCGACGCGCATCGTGTACAACACGACGCTGAAACAGTGTCCTGCTCCAGTGCAGTCGCAGCGTAGCTCGCACGAGATGGGCGTCGTGGCTCCCAACGTCAACTCCCGTGGACTCGCGTTTACCATTGTGCCTCCGTCAGCGCTGAAACTGGAAGTTCGAGGGTTAGAGGGAGTGAGGCCGCTGGCCATAGCGTCTACATCCCGGCCTCACGACTCTCGGAGCAACAGGCCCTGGTGCGCTGTGGGGAGCACTTGGGCGAAGCATCCGCGACTGCTGCGCTGCCTCAAGCGCCACGAGAGCATTCCCGTGAATGTGATCTGCAGAATGACCTGACGCAGCGCGGCACTATAAGCGCGGCACGCCGGTGGAGCACTTCCTGCGTCGTCAATCGCTGATGTCGCCGCCAAGGAAGCGCGCTGCTGCACTTCGACGCCGACATCGCCATCGAAGTCGAACGACTTGCCAAAAGGGCGAGTTTCGTCGCTGGCACTCCTGCGGTGAACTCCCGCGGGTCATCAGCACCGCTTTGCCCAACGTCTCTCGCACGCACGCGGTGGACGGCGACTCAGGATTTGTGCGGCTGCTCAGCATCGTTCTGGGAATTGGACGTCTCGCTGTGGCCGAGGTCAGTGCACGCGTCTTGCAACGGCCGCACGTCCGGCCCGCGCCACGGGGCTGCACCTCAACCCGTGCTCAGGACTTCATCGTCGTGAATACCGGCCTGTTCGCACATGCGGCTGAACTTCAGTGTGCCTGCGAGTGACCGCAAGACGAGCTCCCATTCTGCCAGCGTCGCCTCGTATGCGCAGTGGCGGTGGCTCGCGCCGCTTTTCCTTCGGAACTGCTGCACCCTGCGCCACCTCGACCTCGGCTCCACTCCCAGTGAAGGCCACCCGAGACGCATCTACTCCCCGGACGCTCTCACCGGATAGACCAGGACTGCTCACTGTCTCAACTCTAATGCGGACACACCTGTGAATTGGCTGTACTATACATCCCTGTACATATTTTTTGCGCACTCTACACTGTATATGTTAACGCACTCATCTTAACGCGCCCCGCACCAGGGGGGAGCCCGTCCGGGTCAGTACTTGTAGGAAAGGGAGCCGTGGACTCGGTTATGCACTGTGGCTCTCCTACATCTCTTGCGGGTGCGCAAGGCCCGGCCGGAACTTCTAGAGCGGCGAAGACGAGCTACCGCCCAGGCGCTAGGTCGTGTTCCATCTGTTCTGTGGCGCGTGGCACTGCCCGCACAGCGGGGCAAACCCCGGTGATGATGGTGGGATGATGCGAATGAAGATAGTGGCGCTGCTAGAAGATGAGGTGCACGTCACTACACTTTAAAATTACACCAGCTGTTACGCGTCGTGACGACATTTTGCCGAATAAGACATGTCTAGGCTAAAACAGTGGTCTAGCTTTTGGAACTATTTGTCTCTATTAAGATAGTGTTGCAGCCGATATCCTTTTGCCTACATGCTTCATCATTTATTGCGGAGGAACTATGGGTACAACCGCGTATTAAACATATTGTAGCACCATTGCAAGTCCAAACAATAACATATCTACGCCATACAGCCCTTGTGCAACTCGTGCACGAGTATGTAAAATAAATCGTTTTATGTAGAGTAATACTTGTGCAGTAAAAAGATTGTTACAGAAATGACTCCAAACGATTACGTATAAATTGTTTCTATGGGCATTTCTCTACACAATATGTGACCGTTGTGTAATGCATACAGCTGTGATCCCGAACAGTCACGTAACGCTCACGAAGGCTGCGGACACGTCTTCTCGGCACATCGCATGTTGTTCCCAACATATTCCCATTTGCTCAAAACTACCTTTTGCAATCGAGATGCGTTTATGCTGCTTGATTTCGATCTTTCTTTGAAGTTGAGAGGAATGTATCGGTATTTATTTCTTAGCTTGAAAAGAAATTATTGTTCTTTGCTAATTTACACCTTCATTCAAGAGCGGCGAATTACAGTAAAAACAGCCATGCTGAAGACCGGAGATTTTTGAATACGATTGTATTAAAGTGGATATCACTTCTCGCTAAATATTTTTAAAGAAACTAGTGCGGCCAATGCAATATCTCTGCTTTTTTCGCCTGGACTGCAACAAGATTGTTTTTTTTTTGTTGAAGATAAGGAGCTTTGGTAACCTTTGGCAGCACAGCATGCCGCTTGTGCCTTCATGGCACTCTATACCGGTATGCTTAAGTAGGATTCCAAGTTTTGATATTTTTTAGTTTAGAAGGCCCTTTATTTACCATAGTCACTTTGGTGTCCTAGGCAATTTGTCGTCGTTGTGTCTGCACTTGGAGAAAGTATAACGCGGCAAGTTACAAAAAAAGCGGACTTAGGCATTTCATTCTAAGCGAAACCAAGATGGTATGACTGAGCTACGCTACTGGCGGAAACTGAGCTTAACTGAGGTGCGCCAGAAAAGCAATCGCGCCCTTGTCGCCAAGTTGCAATTTCCTACCTGTTTTCGATATTTTAAAGCTATAGTGGTACTTTAAAGTTTGAAACGTATTTAATCTGTGCGCATAGCAGCCATGAATGTATAAAGTCGGTTTATTCCCACGGTTTCCAACTTAAAAATCAGCACCACCGTTTTGGTGGAGATGTAGCTCTTTGTTCGAAGTGTAGCTCTTTGTTCGCGATGTTACCTACAAAGAGCTAACCAAAAACATTTTTAAATGCAGGTTTTCTCCAGAGAACAAGAAAAACATTCCAAAGATGGCTTACCAACCATCTGGCTTGGGGCCTCGTAAATGCCTCGGAATGCCTATGGCCGAGTTGATGCTGACCTACGTTATTGCTCGACTGGTGCACCAATTTTACGTCGACCTGGGACGATCGCAAGAGGTATTACTCAGTTAAATAGAGGAGAAAATTACAAGTAAAACCCGAGTATATTGAACTCTCTCTAAAACAAACAACGACTTTCTTGACGGGCTGTTCCTTGTCCTTTATTGACAACTGCTAAAGCCGTACTCAGGACGGACGGTCCTCTCGTCAATAAGGTCAATAATTACTGTTGTGGCCAGTGGCACTTGGGAGGTCTAAGATTTGTTTCCGGAAGACGCGCTAAATCTGATTCACGGATGAACTGCTGCACGTTAAAGATCCAAAGGTAGGCTAATTATTCCTGAGCCCTCAACTACGGCGCGCCTCATATCCAAGTTGTAGCTTCGTCACGTAAAGCCCGGAAATTTCCAGGAATGATCTATAGTTCGCCAACCCGTCGGATTGCCAGCCTCGCTCTGAATCTCACATCTTGGCGCGGCGGAGGAGAAGAAAAAAAATTTATTCCAGAGCATGCAACGCGAAATGCACTGGATGAGAGTTACTCCCTCTTCATTCATTGTGCAGTTACATCTCTTTTTTTCCTGTGTTTAATGTGTCGTTTCAACAGCCTTTTGTATTTTCTTCGTTTCGTCCCCTTTGAGTTTGCAAGTCTTAGACTTCACCTACCAGTTTTTTGATGCAAGCGAAACATGACCCTTACATGGCCAATTATTCCATTCGCCCGCCATTGACAAGCTTTTTTTATTATAATTTCTTTCGATTTACTTGTAAATACAAGCTCCTCTAGGACACGCCTTGTCCATTCATAAAAAAACAGGACAGGCACAACAATGTGTTTTGCGCAACCAGTTCGGGTAGGATCCATCTGTATATTGAATATGGCCATGACGGCGCAAACAAACCATCCAGCTTCCTTTCCACAACGGATATCATGTGCGCTGCTCGATGAAGAGGCACATGGTTGGAAAGGGGCCACAAGAAGAATATTTTTTCACTATTCTCCTGTAGCAAACGGTACATACAGGTCTATTCAAAAGTATAAGCAGGACTGGGATGTTGGGACGAGTTCAGATTTGCACAGTTTCGTGAAGCAGACAAGAAGTAAGATGTGTGTTATGAGATTCTTGCTGACTGTTTGCGCCGCCCTACCTTTTAAATCTCTTCGCAGCCCTTCAGGCCAGTCGAGGTTGCCGTAAAATTTTTAAACGGCAGAGCTGCGCGTCGTAGTGGCGCTGGTGAGCATGTCGCTCGATACCAGCAGCGGCAATGGCTTCAGCTCTGTTCCGTTTCATGAATGTGCACGTGTCCGTGTGCGTCACATACTGGGCGCTCTGGCGCGAATGGCCCGCTTGGATGTAAAGGGGTGTCACGGTCTTCTTACTTTCCCTTACTAAATTTAATAGTCAGCATATGCTCCCACCCCTTCCCGACCCAGTACGGGCGCGAAACCAAAGCAATTAAAAATAATTTTTTTGCAACAGGACATTTCACCAAATTTACAACCTCGATAGAACAATGCAACTTTAAAGCCACAGGCCAACCACAGAGGAGCCCGTATGCCAACACCATGGCTTGTTAAGACAAGACGGAAGGTACAAGCGTGTTGTTAAGGCCATGGCGACCACGCATATGCCATTCTTGAATAACCGCACCAGATTGTGTAGACCAGTCGAGATGTACAGTATGAAAGTGGACACGGTTATTAAAATGTCTTCTCTCTCTCTCTCTCCCTCTGGCACAAGCTACAAACGGCGCTAATGTGGTTGAGTATTCGGTGCACTCATAAATACCGCAAAACAGAGCTCGTGTTTCTGGGCAATTTCATTGCTTGGATTCATTTGTGGTTGTGCTCTTTCATTGTTGATAATTTTACCCCGCCACTAAAACACACCCACAAAAATAGGTTGAGGGCGACACTTGGGAACATGGCGCCGAGAGGCGGTGCCAGCAACACACGGTTGCAAAAGTGTAGACAGAGGGAGGTGAATTTTGTTTTATTGGTTAGGTTAGAGGAGTGCTAAGATCGGCACCTATAGTGAGAGTACTGCACGCACAAAGTAAGTGAGCCCATGTGCACGTTATTGCACCTTCCCTTCGGGGATTAACAGGCGCTGCGCTTTTCATAGGGTAGAGTTAGGAAGATAGAAACATATTGGTTAAAGTTCAAAGAGAGGCCAAAGATAGCCCACGATACTGATCAGCAACTATGACCTGTTGGTTAGGTTTCTCGTTCCCGCTTGCACCATTGGTAGTATCAAAGCTTCTTGAGTCGGTTTTTGTCCTGGAAGTCTTCTCATAAACCCTTCGAAACTGCAGTACGGTGCTCTAAGAGTGAAGATGAAGATAACGACGGCAAACTACAATAAAACATCTTCGGGAAACGTTCCACAAAGTGTGCTGTAATGGCCAAACCAGGCTTTATTGCTATTAATTGCAACAAATTTTCTTAAAAGGTGTTGAAGCAAATTTTGTTATGCTGTCACCTTAGTTATTGAATTGAATTGTGTTGGCTACTAAGCAATTGTATCACGAAATGCTACTTGTGGTTTGCAAGGGCACTAGAAAGACCTTTTTAAGCAAAATTTTTCGATTCGTCACCGCTGATGTTAGGACGCCTTGTAGGCGGTGATTAAGAAATGTCTTCTCGATTTCAAATTCACCGAGAACCTTGCAAGTTCACTTGACATTGTGTGATGCTGGAGGTGCGGTGACGCTAACATATATTACAGTTATGTTGTATTGTTCGTCAATGCAGGGCTCCCTGGAACTGTGCTCGTGTGGAATGGGCTCTGCACCGGCCGTTGGCCCCTGGATTGGGTTTCGCCGTGTGTGAACGTTCAACGGATGACCTTGGTTCAACATAAGGACGCTTTATCATAAACGCTGTTCATGATTTTTTTTACTGATTATTGTTTCCACAAAGGAAGCGGCTCATGCGCAAAGGATTCGTTCAATATAAATATCGTCTGAAAAAAAGTGTTTATATTTATGTCGGCACTTGAGCATAACTTATTATGTGGACGTTATAAAAAAATAGCACTTACATCGCACCAGCCTCGACCATTTGTGCAAAAATACTTTTTAACCTTTGTAGTCACATTTGAGTTTTAACTTACTATATGGAAAACTATGCTATTTAGTTATTTCGCATAGCATGCGCCAATGAGCATAACGTAGGGCTGTTTCCGCTATTCTATGTAATATAGCGCATTAAACAGATTTCAGACGTGTGAATGGCCAATGCATTGACCTGCTTAGATACACAGTGAATTGTAGCGTCTAAACAAATTAACACTCTTCTACCTTGAAACAAGGTCATTTATCAGGTGAGCTATATAGCAAGAAAAACAAGGCAAACAAATGCATTTCACTGGCACCTTTTCCCCACTCGACTTCTGCCTCCTATCTGCGTAATTAGCTTATGCCGATAAACGGAATGCAATAAAAACTAATTGTATGAGCTCAACGACAGCTTTTTTCAATGCTCAATTGCAACGCCTCAAAGGAACACCGTTATAAACCAACAGCCGCAGGGCAACAACGCACAAAAAGTAAATATGCCTCGGAGACCACCGCTACAATCTCCAAGGATGCTGCGCCATTTTTTGTGGGTCTGGTTGCAACGCCAGCGCCTTTTATTCAAAACCTATAAAGCAACAGCTGGCACAACTGTTAATATCTAAACTAACTGTACAGGTAAACTCAAGTCAAATAATCTTATTTGGTTTGACCCGTAGCCAACCAAATCCATTCTCGCGATTTAATGAAACAATGGTCTTAAGTTTTATTACGTACGAAATATGATTTTCAACTTCAGGGTTCCGCTCTTCGTAATTGGGTCTTTACTGACATTTCATTCACAAATATTCAGTCGGAGCGATATCGAAAGAGATTTTTTTTTTTGTGCGACCATCTATTCGCTGCGTTTAAATACAAAAGATAATGTCGTGACTCTTCAGATCACCTGAGATTCCGCAATATTGGTTTACGTTGAGTGTAGGTAGCCTAGAGCACTGCACCGGCTGCAATTTCTACGCCCGGTCCGACCCGAACAGAAAGAAACACGACCCGGGCCGGCCCAGGCCCGACCCGTTTTTTAAAATGTGAACGTGCGCCGGGCCCAAACCTCACGTGCGTTTGAAATTTGAACCCGAGTCGGGCCCGAGCCCAACAAACTTTTAAAAAATGAGCCCGTGATATACCCGAGCTGAGCTGAATTTAATGAATAAGCCCGAGGTTGCCAGACTATATTTAAATATCAACCCCAGTACGAAAGGCTATAAACATGAACCAGACAAAGTTTGCTGTGTTTAGCCTAAAGACGTAAACATAAATATACTGCTTTGGATTTGAGTTATTTTGAACTTGGAGCGCGCTTTCTGTGTCTTAAATATTCTCATTTGAAGGTCTATTTCCGAGAATCCCGCAACATATGCACTTCATTTGCAACAGTTTTCGAAATCAAGAGCACCGAGGATCGTTTAAATGATTCCGAGAACAGTAGATATGTTTACTTATGCAACTCTTGAGGAATTATTGCAGCTTTCGTTCCATTTCGTGGTCCTTCCTACCTCTCTTTGCGCAGAAGCAACAAATTGTTCATGGACCCTTCTTGAGACAGGCGCATCTTACATGTTGTAGCCTGCTGTGCCGAAGTGCCGATCGCTGCTAGCACTTGTAGCAGGGATGCACAGCATGAGTTTGGATAGGAGGGGCAGTTTTGGGAATCCGTTCTCCTGCGCTCTCAAGAAATAACAAAGCTCAGACAGGCCTGAACACGAGTAGTCCTTCTTTCCGTGCAGAGACACTCCCCCAATTGATCTGTAGCTGCCTTGTCATCCTCCTCTACACAACAGTCTTGAAGCAAACCTAGGCACCTACTTTTCGAAGCGGGCTTTCCTACGCCATCGCTAGTTTCATCGTCACTTACGGTCAATAGTTCAGTGAGACGTGCAAGCAGCTCCCTGATGTGCGCCTAGACTTCAAGGCGCTTGTGCTCGGGAAACATGCGCAGTTGGCGGAACTGAGGTCACAAAAATGTGGTCGCCTTGCGAAGATGGGGAACTGTTCAGCTTTGTATTCAGCAAATGACAAGCACGGGCCTTCAGCTTCCGAATTTTCACTGCATCTTCTGCAGACACCAGAGCACGTGCAAAATGTTTCTCCAGCGCGCAAGCAGGGAGCACGACCAAAGGAAGTGTGCGACGTCTTTTCTCTTCGTACGTGTCGCTAGCATCTTTGAAGCGTTGCACGAACTCGATTAACTCTTTATGTGTTGTTTTGTCCACACTTTACATCACAGGTTTGTTCCTTGGCTCCAATAGAGCTTCTATCTCCTTGAACTGGGAAAAGAATTTAGCAAAGATACCTTCGAATTCCACCTGGTACGGACTTCCTGACTGACAATTTGCTTACGCTCGCAAGGAAAACCACTTTGCTTTTAAAAAAATTACAACGGCTTTGTTCGCCCGTACCGTTTCCCTAACCAACAGATATATCACTGGCGACGAATTCCTCGGGAAACGGGTTTCGCGATACAGTGTTCATCGCGTGTGCGCTGCAATCTACTCTGTTATAGACTCGCAATGACCACACAATATTTGCTCCTTGGTCACTACTGCACGTGCCTTTTAATGCATACCCTTCTTTGCCGAGTACCCCTACGGCCAGGACCGTGTAACGGCCTGCATTTTCACAAAAAGGCAGATGTCGTGGAAGTTCCACCTGTAATTCTTGCAGTAGCGTAAATCGAGATAATTGGTGGAACAAAATTTAGCAAAAATAAAAAAATAAGAAAACCATACAATAATCACGGAACATTCCAAACCGTCTACCCCTCTGAATTTCCACAGTAATGCAGATTTCCCGAAAGCTCTAAATGTAATCCTCATAATAACGTAAATGGAGGTTATTCGCCGTACGAAGTTTTGAAAAGCTAAAAAATAAAAATAATAAAGAATTACAAAAATACGCCAAACGAGTAACGCGTGGCGTTTCCACAATACTGCTTATTTTCCGGAAGTTCCACCTATAGTTTTATAAATATATGAAGGAATTTATGCGAAAGTGACAGCCATGTAAAGCCCTGAATTTCCACAATAATGCAAATTTAGCGATAATCCCATTTCTAATCGTTATAAATGCGTAAATGGCGACAATTCATTAAAATAAAATAATAATGAAATCAATAATTAAAAACAAAAAAATGGGTGGAAAAATTAGTGCCCTCCCACTCTGCGAAGAAGGATGACCTGCAAAGCTGGACGCAGTCCACGGAGTGCGCGAAAAAACAAACAGATTTACCGTAATTTGATTTATTGTAGGATGTAACGCGTCGGCGCAAGGCAGGCGATGAGGTGCGCCGTAGTGGAGGGCTCCGGATTAATTTTGACCACCTGTAAATCTGTAACATGCGCCCAAATGTCGTACACACGGGTGTGTTTGCCTTTCTCCTCCATCAGAAAAGCGGCCGCCGCGGCCCGGAATTGAACCCGCCACCTCGTGCTCAGCAGCGCAACGCCGTAGCCACTTAGCCACCGCGGATGGTGTTTATCGTAATTTGCGAAGTAGCATATTTTCTAGCCAATCAGCTGAATGGACCTTCGACGGATCCAAGCTTTGTTCTTGCAGATAAGCATGGAATTGCCTGTGTCGCTCCCGTGGCGTAAGCATCTTACTGTTTGCATAGGACCGGGTTCAGACTGCTGCCGCAGCTTTCCTAATAACTTTAAGGAATGACGTCATTTCACGTCTGAGCCAACCGAACTGCGTGACAGGGCATTTTTGACGTCCATAGATCATGAGACGGGTTTTGCGTCGCTAATCTGAACTAGCCTAACAAACAAGCCCAATCTGCTCAACCACTAAGCACTACGGACAGGTCCCATTGGGCCGTTTAATGTCCGCGTTTAAATCTCGCACCAGCACAACGGACATTCCATCCATCAGTACAGGCAACCTATAGCTGCGCGTGTACGCCTCTCCTTCGCTTCGTACTATTCTCCCCTACAAACCTGCTCAGGCATTAACCAGTAACCGGTCATCTGCGCGTGCTTAGAAGTGACATACGCGTCGAAAATATCACCTGAAAGCCCTCTGAAGAAGAGATATTGGCTCACGCCGGCATTCCAAGAGATCAATTTCCTGTTCACCCGGCAGGGATTCGCCGCTACTCCACGAGCTGAACTTGAGGCGGTACGGTGGTGTAAGCAGCTTTCCGTTGTCGTTGCCCCCATTCGAGCTTGTGTTCGCGCCGACGCTTCGATTCTTGCTCTTCTTCCTCTAACCGAACTGCACGTATCCGTCCCAATACGATCGAAAACTTTGGAGCCTTTCAGCTCTATTCTCGCGTACAAACATGTGGCTATCCATTTGCCTTCCCCCTCGTATGCAACCTACGGTGTGTGTAAGATGTGTGTATAACACATCAACCCACACCCGAACCGCTCGATTGAGGAGGATGGCTGACTAACTGCATTGAGCCATGTGATTTCGGCATCTTAATGCCAGAACCATATCCATTTCATCGGTAGCGGCTTGAAGCCTAGCTCTGCGTGCAGGTACTCCTTTTCCTACCCGCAAATCGTGCACGAATAAACCGGCAACCTGTGATGGCGCATACTTAGCTGTGAAAACCACAGGTGAAAGTGTCGCTCGGAAGGCCTTCCAAGCTGAAAAAGAAATATGGGCTCAAGCCGGCGTTCCAATTAGGGAAGTTTCTCGAGTAACGGGAGGGATTCGCAGCTACTTGGTGAAGTGAATTTGAGTGGAAACCACGATGGCGGGTTAGGGTCGTTTTAGGGGCAGCCCTTTGGCAGCCGTTATCTTGGATTAGCGGGAGCGCCGTCTGTTTCTCCGCGTAACCGAGTGAGCGAACGCAGCAGTGACGAAAGAAAGAAAAGAAAGACGAGGGTGTAGCGAAGGGTGAAGTGGAGTACGACAAGTGTGGCTACGGTGTCATCTCTATCACTGCCCTTCCCTCGCACATGTTTCATGTGTCACCACCAAGGAGCGCCCTACCCCTGACACTTTCCCCAGACGCTGTTCCATTCTCCGCTAATCAAAACCACGTGACGTTTGCGCGGGAGGTTCAAACACGATATGCAACAACATGCTCACTGCTCCCTTATGCGGGGTTAATCCGAACCACGTGACATCTGTGCGGGAGGTTCAAACACGATTGGCAACATGCTGCCCCGCGGCGGCAGCGCACTGCAAGGTAGCAGCAGAGTAGCGTACGCCGCCGTACCTTCGCTGATGACGCGAACACTTCCAGCTATGCAGCAGAAATGAGCCGTGACCGAGAAGATGGCAGCTCGCGCTGCCCACAAGTATTTCATTGGCAGCTCGCGCTGCCCACAAGTATTTCATATTAAGGAGGGTAGTAATCATCAGTGCATTATTTTACGCCCATCCGTGCTTCTGTTTATTTTACGCAATCATGTGATAACCGCATACCTCCGTTAGCTGCGACTGCGCAACTTTCTCAAGGGGCGTCGATAGAGAGGAGGAGGAAAATAGTTGTGAAAAGGTGTCAGCGGTGGTGAGGAGGAGTCCCGGAGCGTCGCCGAGTAAATCGATGACACCAGAATGAAAACCGGGGGGGGGGGGGCAGTTAGACATATAATGCTTTGCAGCAAAAACTCACACGCAATACAAGCGTCATAGACATGCTATGCATAAGTAGACAACTCTCTGAATTTCTGCGGAATTTTTTTTTCAGCGCAGCATCACAAACTCCCAGCTTTCTCGTTCCCAGTGAAACTAGCACATCAACACAACATTGCAGTCACTCGCATAAATCATGGGGAGAGGAGTCAGGGGTTCTCCCGACCCCCTCATTGCGTGGTATATTTCAGAAACCTTACAGTCATAAAAATAAAATGGGCACCAAAGCAAGATGTGTGTCCCCTCTTGTGAGTTTTATGGATTCACGCCAGTGACGGCAGTAGGTGCTTCAGTTACAGTCGAAGTAATGTGCCGTACACTATAAATTTTTTAACGCTTAGCAAGCAGGAGTGTCGGCGATTTTTCGCACGCTTGTTCCAAGCGTGATGTGTTTTCACGCTGAAAAATCACGCTTCCTTAGCGTGACTCGCGGGATGTGTAACGCTTACGAAGCGTGAGTAAAATGTATTTTCGCACGCTTGTTTTAGGCGTGGTGAAGTAGCATGCTTAGCGCTCACGCTTGCAACCCGTGACTGGCGACCTTTTTATCGCTTAGTGAAGGGTAAAACAGGATTTGTACTTACCCAATGCGGCATTCTGCAGCTGTGTATAATACGCCTCTCTGACCGCGAGGAATCGTTTAAATAAAAGCGGAAAGAAGATAATAGTTGCTGTGCCGTGTTTATGGTCTGTGTAGCTTGGAGCACCCACGAAACTTATAAATACGGCAGAGAAAACGTTATCTTCTTTTAGATTTCTTTTTAAAACATTTCTGATGGTCAGAGAGGCGTATTATGCACAGCTGGAGAATGCCGCAACGGTAAGTACAAATCCTGTTTTCACCTTCACTAAGCGATAAGAAGGTTGCCAGTCACGCGTTGCAAGCGTGAGCTCTAAGCGTGGTACTTCACCACGCCTAAAACAAGCCTTCAAATAATACATTTTACTCGCGCTTCGTAAGCGTGTGTAAAACGTCCTCAAGCATTCCCTGCAGTTCAACATAGAATGAGCGCGACGTTGCGCGATATGTCGTCAGTAGTGAAGGTTACCTGATCAGAGTACACTTGGAGGTGTAGTTTAGATAAAGGCTATGTTTAGTTAAGGTTAAGATTAAGGTTAAAGGTTTTAAGTTAGGGTTACCGTTAAGGTTACTAGCAATAATGGTTACCCGCAGTGTTACGGCAAAGTTGAACCTAAAGTTTACCAGTTTTAGGTTAGGGTTACTAGTAAAACATGTTACCCGCAGTATTATAAATAATTTGAACCTAAGGGTTACCCGCATATTGGTACACTATGAATTTGACGTTACATGGAATGGGAAGGTTATTTATTTATTTATTTACTTATTTATTAATTTATTTATAGTTTATTTGTTGGTTAATTTACTATTTGTTTATTTATTTTCGTTACGTCAATGGGCCAATGGAAAAGGGCCGGGCATTAGGTGAGGGGTGGGTAAGGCACATATCAACGAAACAGTGGAACGGTGAATAAAAACATACAAGGCATTAAGTTCATAGCATGAGATTCGTAGCGTCATACAAGTTGTCGAATTCACAGATAACATAGCACCAAGCTAAATAGTGTACAACTTGGTAAAAGGTAAAATATATGCGTAGCATTACTCTCCCATACCAACTCAAGGAGGTTGGTCAATTTCATTTCATTTCATTTCATTTATTTTACTCTCATTCACATTCAGGCGTTAGAGAGAGGGGTAAAAAAGCAAACTACATAAAAATGGAGGGGTCAATTAAAATGATTTGCAAGTGCAGAATTGAATTTTTCTAGTTATTTTGTTAATAAGATGCCGGCAGGAAGGCTGTTCCAGACCACACTTGTTTTCGGGAGGAATGGGCCAAAATGAACGTTGGTCTTGCTGCTTGGCACACCTACTTTTAAATGGTGCTCAAGGCGGGAATAAATGTATGCAGGGGCTGAAAAGAGATTGTTTTAGAGTTTCCTTCTTGTAAAACATTTTTCCAAGAGGCACAATAGTGAACTCCGATGTCGAGTAGTAGGAAATGGAAGATTTGAAGGTTTTTCCATCAGTGATGTGCTAGGTGTTCGGGCATAATTACATAGAATGAATCGTGCAACGTGGTTCTGTACAGCTCCTTCTTTTTGTATTAATGAGGCAGTTTGTGGGTCCCACACATATGAGGAATACTCTAATTTGGACCGAACAAGTGTTTTGTAGAGGAACAGTTTTAGTGAGCTGGGTGCAAGTGAAAAGTCCCCGCGAAGAAAACCAAGCATGGGATTAGCGTTACTAGTTATTTCTTCAACGTGCGCTTGCCAGGAGAGGTTGTTAGTAATATGGAAGCCAAGGTATTTGTATCTGCTTACTGAAACTAAGGGTACTGTGTTAACAAAGTACGTGACGGTAGTTGTGCTAGTTTTTCGTGTTATTCTCATCGATTTTCATTTACCAGTGTTACGTTTATGGCCGTTAGATTCCTTATTAAGAACATACTGAAGAGTAGAAACATCAGACGAGTTACAAATTTCTCAGTAGAGCACGCAATTATCGGCCAAAAGTCTTATACGCGGGGTGATAGAGTCAGGAAGGTCAATTATATATACCAGGAAAAGGAGAGGTACAAGTACCGAGCCCTGCAGGACACCCGACTTGACTGGGCAAAGATCCGAATTGTACCCATTAGCTGTAACATACTGGGTGCGATTATACAAGAAGTGTTCAAACCATTTTAAGAAATTCTTTCCAACGTTAAGTTTACCTAGTTTTAGGAAAAGTAAAGGATGAGCAAGAGTGTCACATGCTTTCGCAAAGTCAATGAAAATGCTACCTATAAGTGATGAACGATCGTGACCAGAAAAGAAGTCATTAGTAAATGCTAGCAGTTCAGTTTCGCATGAGTAGTATTTACAAAAACCGAGCTGGTATTGGTAAAAAAAGAGATAGCCTCGAAGAAGTCTTCCAGAATAGCATAGGTGATATGTTGCAGAATTTTTTATGCGGTCGAAATTAGAAAAATTGGCCGGTAGTTCTGAGGGCAGTAAGTATCACCGTCCTTTTGTATTGGAACAACTTTCCCAAAATTCCAATCGCTGGCCACCGCGGCACACAGCAATGACTGCGAAAAGATAGACAAGATTAAGGACGAGTGCACCAGCGTTCTTTTCAAAAATGTGTAGTCAATAGCATCTACGGCCGCTGAGGACAAAACTTTGGCCTTATTTACAAATTTAGTTATGCCCACCAAGTCAATGATAATATAATTCATGTGTGGGCAGAGGAAACGACGGGAATCCGCAAGGACAGTAGACGCTATACCACTGAAACATAATGAGAAAGTTTTATTTAAATGTACGCAACACTCGTCATGCCGAACCCAAAAAACCTGTATAAGTTTTTAAACTAATATAGCTTGCAGTGGTCTTCTTGAAGACACGCCAGCATTTAGTTGGAGTGGTTGATAATAGCTAGGGAAGCGTGTTATGTAAAAAGGTTTGTTTCGCTGCAATGAGAGCACGTTTGTATCCATAAGCGGCTGACTAATAGGCCGTCCATCTTTCACGCAAGGTAGATTGTTTACATTTACGAGAGATGCGTTTCTTCTTATTAAGGAAACGTTGCAAGGAAATAATAAACCAAGGGGCTCTCTTGGATGTCACTCGAACTAGGCGGATGAATTTTTCCGTAAGTGTCTTAACTTTTGTTTTGAAGAGCGTCCAACTGTCGTCAAGAGGGGGTTCCCGAAATGAGGAGAAAAAATCATCTGAAAAAGAAGGTAATTCAATATTGATGGCATCAAAATTGGCTTTTTTGTAGTTTTTAATACGTTTGTACTGTTTATGATTGCGGGGTAGGCGATATGACATTGTGAAATAAACAGCAGAGTGATCTCTTAGACCGGGAAGTACAGTTAGCGACGAAACAGTTTCAGGCCGTGTTGTTAATACTAGGTCAAGAATGTTAGCTGTATAGCTAGTTTTACGAGGTGGTTCTTTAACGAATTGAGACAACTTTACAGTTGAGCATATATCAAGAAAAGATGGTTATTCGGCAGATCAAGTTATGACGATGGAGGCAGAATTTTGCCAAAAAATTACAGGATTGTAAAATCACCCAGAAGAAATACTGAGGCTCGCGGAAACCGAACAGTGACGTTGTTTAAGCAGTCGTGTAAATCAGTAGAAAACAAGTCTACAGCATTACGTGGGCAATAGCACACGCAGAATATTGTATCGTCTTGGGTAATACGTATTCGAATGCATAGAAATTCAAGATTCGATGAAATGACAACAATGTTTTGTTCTATCCTTCTAGATACAGCTACCAACACGCCACCCCCAATGCGCTTTCCGCGGTCACATCGATAAACGCTGTACTTATTCTTGCACGAAAATAGCCCACAGTTGTTTACTTTTGCGGATAAACAAGTTTCCGTCAGAGCAACAATGTCCATGTCACACGTGTCGTTCAAAGCTGATAATTCATGTCGTTCATTAGCGATTATCCTGATATTTGTGAACAAACAAGTACAGCTTCGCTGTTTTTGTGCCTAAACGGCCGCACATGCCTATGTGGTAGTAGCAAGTGGTTGTGACCGAGAAGGGCATGTCCGCCGCTATCAGGAACTATCAGAAACATGCACTTTAGACGCTTCAACTGCACACACACTATCCGTTTGATGGCAATAAACGGGAAAGTTTTCGTTCACAATAAGTCTGTTGTAGCGCAAGCTCTACGATTGCCCAGATGCTTTTCCAAACTCCAATAGGTTTTTTCTTGTTAGTCGTGTCGCCTTACAAAAGTCTTGTACGTAAACACTCGTATTTTTAAGTTTTTTTGTGTGAGA
Organism: Haemaphysalis longicornis; assembly: GCF_048455015.1. Classification (NCBI taxonomy): domain Eukaryota; kingdom Metazoa; phylum Arthropoda; class Arachnida; order Ixodida; family Ixodidae; genus Haemaphysalis; species Haemaphysalis longicornis. Next base: position 145,978,129 of record NW_027526422.1, on the reverse strand, counting down.
GCACCGTTTCTCAGTTTTTAAGCGAATTGAATCTAACAACATTTGGGCGGCAATTGGTAGAAACAAAAGTGCCCAACCGATGGGGCCGAGCGATTGCTTCATCTAGTAGCTCCAAAGAAAAGTGCTCTTTGAAAGGGCATCGCACTTTTTCTTCAGATTAGGCCCATGTTTCCTCTGGGTTATCATTATTTCCATGAAAAATTAGATTATCTCTACGAGAGCTGTGTCCATAGTCGTTTAGTCGGGATTGAAATGAAACGCTTTCACCTTTTACTGCCTGAGCTATGAGGTGCTCTATTGCTCGAGTGTTGGTAGCTTCAAGCGTGGCGACTTTTTCTTAAACCGCTGCTAAACCTAAATTTATATCTAGCACGTTTTCTTCCAGCACTTTTTGACTGGATTTTACTGCGTTTAGTTTGGCCATATCTTCGGTGTGCCTATCATTTCTTGCTCGAGAGCTTGTATTGCAGCTAACACTTCCTTCACAGGTCTGGGGTTTAAGTACATGTTACCAGACAAACAACAATTTTAAGGTAACCACACAGTCGGCCTCCAGAAGTGATATAATATGTGGCCTTGGGAAGAGCACCAAGGAACATTCACTGCTCTTTTGGCAAAAAAGTGGGTAAGCAGGACCAACCTGAGCGCAGAACAAGAAAGGTTTTACCAGCGCCTGTGCCATTGCTGCTATCTTATGCTCACTGACGACAAGAAGCAGGAACTGCCTATTTAACCCGTTGCGTTGGATGCTCACGGTGGCGATGCGGTTGTCTTATGGTCCTGGAAGTCGGTCAAAGTTCCCATTTGCGCCAACAAAGATACCGTGAGCGCATGCTCTTGGCCCGTAGATAACAGGATGACGGGAGCAGGAACACGGGGTTTAGGTGAGGCATAGTCAGTATACTACAGTATACCTTAGTCAGTATACTAGAGAGGAACCTGCGCCTCGTAAGCCATGTCTTCGTGGGGGTTCTTGGGAAGACCCCCTTTTTGGCTTGGGCTTGGCATGACAACTGAATTCTTAAGTGGTTTTGGGGATTTCCTTTCTTCACTATGCATTAACACGTTTACGAGCCACAAGGAAGCCAAAATCCTCCCGTTTCTGTGGCAGCCTTGTTCAGTGAAACAGCAGGTAATGCGTGATCGCACCTGATGTTGTTCATGCCGTAGTCGAAGGAGGTATGACTGAGCGGGTAATATGCCGCCGCGAAATTTGTAGCCGACGAAAAGAAGAAACAAAACGTACTTCGACGAAGGCAAGATACGGCAGATATGGGCGCTTGTACGCGTCCAATCTTGTCATCGTCCACGACTGTTTAACGCCAAGTTTTCATTTTTGTTGTTAAACTAGCTGGCGGTAGCGGTGCATCGGTTCACCACGAATGCAACGTTTTCATAGACACGCTCAAAAAACTTTCGAAACTCCTCAAACAACATATTTTTTAAAATAATGGTAAAATTAATAAAAGCACAGTCTGTAATGAGTTACCCCCCAAATATTAACATTGTTCGTAACTAAAACCTTGGCCTGCGGAATAGCAGGCACAACCGTTCCGGCAAAAATACACGGTACTTCTTTTTTCCTTAGTATTAAAACAGCCTGTTTTTATTTTCCGCTTACATAATTGCACATTATTCTTCGCGTTTTTGTGGCACTGTGTTTAAATTTGCGGTCACTAAAACGTTTCAATCCAAGCCAATGATGAAACTAAGGCGAGCGCGATGTATAATGGCGGCCCATGACGACACAGACGACCTTGATGTGAGCCGCATAAACGCTAGCGCCAGATTCCTCTCTAGTGTATACTGTAAGAAACTCTATGAGGTGAGGAGGCCAGTGGTATCTCCGCGTAGGCTGCAGACGGGACCGAGGCAGCAGCCAGTAACTGTACGTAGAACAGGAAATGTTTTATCAGCGTCTGTGCCATTGCTGCTGTCCCATGCCCACTGATGACAAGGAGGAGGATCCGCCTATTTATAGCCGTTGCGCTGGATGCTGGTGTTGGCGATGCGGTTGTCTTGTAGTGCTTGAAGTCGGTCGAAGTTGCCAGTCGCGCCAGTGAAGACACCGTGAGCGTATGCTCGTGGCCCGTAGATGACAGGATGACGGGAGCAAAAAGAGTGGCTTTGTGCGAGGAGGCCAGTGGTACCTCCGCATAGGCTGCAGGCGGGACCGAGGCAGCATCCAAAAACTCTAAGTAGAACAGGAAAGGTTTTAGCAGCATCTGTGCCAAAGCTGCTCTCCTGTGCCCACTCCAAATAACAATGATAACAGCTGATAACAATGATAATGCCTAATAACAATGATAACTTGTCTTCGAAGCACGCGGCTTCAATTTCCATTTGACAGCATCATTAACATGTTGGCCCAAAATTGTCGCATATGTATGCACAGGGATGGACCACTGACAGCTACAGCTAGGGCCAGAGGGCCATGGCCGATTCAGCAATTCTCATTGGCAGCGACATCAACATACGTACCAACGCACATTTTTCCACACATCATACAGGGGTAAAAGCGAGTCCCACGTGCAGCCGTAAATGTTTAGTTGGTTAGAACGCTTAGTCCTCACATGTTTTTGAAACAAGGAAAATGAAACAAACAAAAATGTAGGGTAAAAGAGGAACCCCGATATCAGCAAAGCAAGCTACGATACCGGGATATTTTGAGTGTATTCAACTGTAAGCACCAACGAACGTATGCTCGGTTACTGACAATCGTTATTATGACATGCAGACTAATGCAGTTAGTACGTGCCCTGCAGAAAGCTCAAATAAAAAGAATATAATAATGCACAGGTCGTGAATACAACAGTAAGTAGGATACTGAAGCTGTGAGCAAAGTAACAGTGGCCCTAAAAGAAGGCATTTTATTGTCCCCTTGACGGCAGTTATTTGGCCGGGTCGGCGACGTCTGTGTAATCATCTTCGCATAGGTCGGCCGGGCGTAGAGGAACAGCCAATCCGCAGATGTCGCTGAATTGTTCGAGGCAGTGTTCAGGCACCCGGTGCTCGACCTCCTTTGTCACCCACAGTGTACACGCTGCGCGTGAAAAAAATCAACGAGACAAAGTTAATCTGCAGCTGGACGAAGATTTGACAGGACAATTTTAAGGTACATGTCGGGTGAGACTAACAGCTGGCCTATTTAACTTCTTTTGAGCCTGCATTTCTGCCACAGTAAAAACGCACACGAACAATATGTCAAAAATTTACTCATCATGGTTTATACCTTCTGACTTTACTTGCGCTGCCTCCGAAAGACGATCATACAGAGTTCGGTGGGTTTGTGCCCTAAATATAAGTTACATTATGAAGAAGAGTGCAAATTGCCTTAGAGCACGCAAGAATAAATACAACTTAAATAAAATATTTGCTCCGAACTCAGCATTCTCTCTCCATTAGGTTATGAGAAACAGTGGCGTAGCTCTAACGGAGAGCGTTGCGAATGCAGCCGCCTGTTCATAAACAAGGCTGGCACTGGTGCACTGTACCAGATCCCTTTTAGCATTTAGAGTCTGCTCTGAGAACCATAATCCTGACGTGACAATATCACTAAAGCATGCTGGTTCTACCATCTTAATCCACCTTCTCTGAGTGTCATCACACTGAATACAATAAAAAACAGCTACATATGTTGAGACAATAAGCGTTTGAAAGCAGTTTATTCAAGTATACAAAATTTGCTGTTTTCAGAACCACCAAATTGTCAGTGTAATGCTGGGTACCAGAAACAAACGCTTGAAAAAAATGTGTGTTGCAGGCTGTGAGTCAACTGTCCTGTAGTCTTGTTGAGCACAGTCTTTATGCTGAATTTAATATCACGCATGTCTTTATGAACCACTGTCTTGGATTCATGTTTCCAGGAACTGCACTTTGCCTAGAGAGAACGCCTCAGGCGTTACGAAGCTTGCAAGTACGCTAGTCTTCGCAGTTCTAGTTCTGGCGAAGTATCCGCAACAGACGTATTAAAAAGTGTTACCCCTACCATTCGATCGGAAGTAGTTTTTGAAACACAGACGTTGCTTTCATTCTATGCTTCAATGACGGTTTAGTATGGACGACAACACATTATACGGTGTGGTGTACAGGATGAGGTCCAGAAGGGAGAGAGAGAGAAAATATTACTTAATGGCACTGGTGAGGTCGACCCCGAAAAGACGTCTAGGATGTTTCTAGAGATGCATAAAAATGAATTTCATCAATGCCATGATGATGACTGAAATGAATCTATTGCTCACGCTTGCTTAACGTTGCTCAGGGACGATAATCAAGTCCTGCACTTAGTAAGAAACTCAATAGAGCTCTTGTCGCTCCCCATGCTCATTTAAAACGTAACCAGGGGCCCAACACGTCACTCAATTTCTATCTGGCATAGACGGCTGCCCGAGGTATACTAAAATGGAGGCTGGAGCGGATTGAATGGAGCTGAAGGATGGCGGCTTAGACGTAGCCGCTCACTGCTTACCTTCTCCAAAGTACGTACTTTCCGTCACGGTGCATTCCTTGTAGTCGCTATACCTAAAATACTTCACTTGAATCTTCCCTGCGCAGAATTAGAGACACAATTTAAAGATATTGAAGCCAGAGCGTACTTTAGTAATGGTGTTAGTTCGTAAGAGTTAGAACAATACACTCGATGGCGACCAATTCATTTAAAAAAAAGAACCAGCCTAGAGGCATACAATTAGCAACTAAGGTGTTTGTGTTAAACATTGAGATTCTAGGCTCATAAAACTGGCGTAAAATTCATGTAATACAGTTTTCACATTAAAAAGTAGGCGAACTCAAGGAAGAGCAAGAAATGTTTATTTTTGCCCCGTCCTAATATGAAACTCTAGAAAACCGCATTTCAATCACTGACTGTTCGAAGTAAACCCCTTCCATTTTCAATATATGACTTATTCGGCATTTGCCGAAAGAGCCAAAATTTTGCCTATGAAAAAATATATTGAAAGCCGATGCTGAAGGCAAAACACCTTCACAAAGCACAAAAAAGACAGATTCATGCGTGGATTTCACAATGCACAGCTGCGTGGTTGCTCAGACAGCATGAAAACTACAGACGAACACGATACAGCCGTAAATAAAGGCTCTGTGAGTAAAATACGCTACACCAACTGGTAAACAAGCACATTGAAAATAGCTCAATAGGAAGAGCCTGAAACGAGCTACCAGAAAGCAACTAAGGGAAAGGGAAGACAGTGGTCGGACAAGGTATTGTTTCGTGTTATTTTTACGCAGAATGCAAATAATACAGTTTTCTGGGAGTTAAAATATTCGCTTCCGTTGAATACGCAAGCAAACACTCAGTTCATGTAGAAGTGTAGATTTCGGTGCGGAGACACCCATGACAAGACGTCGTAGGCTGGGTACGCAGCGAGTGAGAGCCAAAGGCGTGGTGTCAAACGACATTGTGGGCTACAAAAATTGCCGGCGTGGTGTGAAACGACATTATGGGCTACAAAAAGCACAGCCGGCGGTCATACCTCTGGCAGCGGTAACATCACACTCGACGAAATTTTAAGCGGTACAGTCTTTGTCAAAATTTTGTGGGCCATGGCGACCGTGGCCGGAGCAGGCGCGAGGCCGAGCAGGGGCGCTGCGCTTGCTGCTGTCGGCTGGTTGCGCACCTAAAGAGAGCGAGGGGAACTTTTGCTCTTGCTTTTGTAGTGTGTCCGGCGTGACATGTGCTGCGCAAAGTGCCTGCGCTGAAGCGAAGTGCGCCTACTCTGAGAAACCGGCCCTGTTGCACTTATCGCCGCAGCCATACAACGAAAGGAAGTGCGAAAGTTCCCCTCACTCTCTTTAGCCGCGTAACCAGCCGACAGTGGCAAGCGCAGCGCCCCTGCTCGGCCGCGCGCCTGCTCCGACCACGGTCGCCGTGGCCCACAAAATTTTGACAAAGACTGTACGTACTAGCTATTGCGTTTTTAGCAAGAAAAGTCTTCGGTTTACTTCGTCGGCTTTTGCGCACCGTTCCACCCGTTAGGGCGCCCATCGGCTTCCATTCTTCCTAAGCTGTTTGTTTCCGAATTCTTCGTGTTGCGTATTTTGGTGCACCCTTACCGCGGAACTACCAAGTAAAATTCGCCAACGCTGATTGGCTAGCAATCCTCAGGCAAGGCACCCCAAATACTGAAAAGCGGGCAAATCGATAGGCTACACTTAGGACCAGCGAAACTGCATACATTAAAATCAAGTTTCTTTGGCGATGAAGAAAATATCGCGATAATTAATAAGCAGATTGGCATTGCGAACTGCCAGCTATGAAAATTTCGAATTTTGCGTATGCATCACAATCTCTAAACAATTCGCCATGCTTCGTAACAATCTAGTTTTTCGTGCACCGCACAGTCACATTTCCATAAGGTGTTTTCGATATTCGGGTGGCCCATAGAAGGCTCCGCGTGTCTTCTTCGCACGACGCGCTTAAACTGTGGAGTTGTTGTTACTGGCCCTAAGTTCGCCGTTGCAGGAAAAAATACCAAGAAGACGCAGAGCTCTCGGGAGCGCGTGCCTCGCGGCGACAACCGAGCTTCCCCGCCACGCGCAATGGCTTTAGCAGAAAACCTAGCGAAAACCCCGAGGAGCGAATAAATGCCGAGCGCTCGGGAGCGCGTACTTCGTGGCGACCGCCGAGCTTCCCTGACATGCGCAATGGCTTTAGCAAGAAAAAACTGGCAAAAACTCCTAGGAGCGAGAAAACGCCCAGTTCTCAGGAGCGCGTGTCTGGCAGCGACAGCCGAGCTTGCCCGATCTGCCAAGTGGTTTTAGCACAAAAAACTCTCTACAACCCCGAGGAGCGATTAAATGCCGAGCTCTCGTGAGCGCGTGCCTCGCGGCGATGCTTCCCCTTCATGCGCAATGGCTTTAACAAAAAAAACACAAAAACCCGGTTGAGCGAGAAACTCCAGAGCGCTAGGGAGCGCGTGCCTCACGGCGACCGCCGAGTCCCTGTCCCGCGCAGTGGTTTTAGCAAAGAACGTCCATCGCTATCGCAAAGCACTACCAATTGTGTAAAAAAGACTCCATCGCTAATGCTGAAGCTGAAAGACACCCTGCTTGAGAGAGTTCACCACGGCCGGCGCATTCTACAGAGCCATTATGGGTAATTAGAGACATGGCTGCGATTGTGTCAATCCTTCCCGATATGACTTGTATATCCCGCCACCGCTGCTTCAAGTTGGTGACGAAGTGTTGGTGGAAGTCCAGGTGCTGAGGATGAGTCTGCCTTCAGAACTCGCCGCAAACAAGAAGACGACCTCTTCGATGCATACGACGACGATTACTAGCACCGCAAGTATGCAAATAAACAATGATAGTGTAACATAACTATGCTTCCTTCAACGCTCACCTACAACAGCTCCGACATTGAAGTCTTGCGCGTGAGTTCAAGCTTCCCTGATTTTTTTATGACATGAGGCCTTCCATGGCACTCGCTTTAATTTGGCAGTATTGAAAGGTGGCCATTAACGCAACTACACCGCAGGCGAAGTAAGGAAGCAAAAGAACGCAGCTAAGTGAACTATGAAATAGGCAACAAAATTTACCGACGTTGCCAAGCGCACCAAGAAATGGCGGCAAGAACGAGTAGTGGCCCAACGCGTATGAAACAGACCGAGGGCGTTAGAAAGCACTGAGGCAATATAATTTGTGTGAGGGGGTGAGGCAGCGAAGCCATTCGAGCGTTTGAGATGGATGCATTGTCTTAGGTGTTCAATTGGGCAAATTAGAATTTTGCATTCCGAACCCCTAAGTGCGTAATTGTCCACGGGCTGTCCTCTAAACGTGCGCTAGGTGCAATGACATTACCGCTGCAATCGTCGGCGCTTGCGTGTTTGGGACGTTTTGCTTTGGATGCCACTGTGAATGGGCATAACCGATCGCCCAGCTGCGTATTTGTATTATTTTTTCTCATTCCGATGAAGGGGTCTGAAGTTGCGAGTATGCGCATCAGTTTAATTATGAAAAAGCAGTCATTGATACAGTCATTTCTAAAATACTGTCAGTAATGCAATAGTGATCACAACAGTTTTTAACACCAAGAGAGAGAGAGAGAGAGAGAGAGAGAGAGAGAGAGAGAGAGAGTGCGCTCTAGTCTTTTTTAGAAGAAATCAGAGAGGTCTGCAGGCATGTATTTGCCTACATGTCACTCTGAGGGTATGGGGTGAAGGGAATAAAGGCCCAAAAGGAAGCAGGGCGAAAGAGAGCGGAAAAAAGAATCAGGTAAAAAAGAAGGCAACATGGAGTGTTCCATGGGTCGCGTAAAAGATATTTACAGTTCTGCTGGTCATTCGCCATTGCGGAGTGGTAAGGTCATGATTTTGCCTTGCCGCAGTTTATTTTTGCAGTGGTAGCTCGGTTGCTAAAGCGCTGTCATGAATCGGAATCCCCTGCCAAGAGCTTGTTTAATATGTGGAGGCAAAGATGCTGCTTTTGAAGCTTCTGAAGCACATTAAAGAGTTAAAGGGGTACACGCCTCACATCCCTCCAATAGAGTGCCTTTCCTAGCGCAGGTTGTGCTTTAGAGCCAAACAAGAATTTAAACATTGCTTTTCAGCTTGGAGAACGTTGAGAGCTATGATGCATATTATCTTGCGCAATATCTTAACACTCCTTCGGTGTTTCGTACTATATGAATACCCCACAAGCATAACTAAAGCGACGTTACGGTCAAAACACGATTCAGTTTTGTATGATCCTACATATATTTTCAACTCAGAATTATGTTTTCGGAGACATCATTAGACCTAATAGCACTAGACCTGTGGCATAGTGCGAAACAAAAATATAGTGCGAAAACGTATTGCGTGGTAGAAGGCTCTCAGTACTTACCTGTCTCATCAGCAAAATTCACAGTGTCTGGTGTTTCGCCCGCTGTATATTGCATGTCAACGTATTTTCTAAAAAGAAAAAACACAGCACAAAATCATACCAGTCGGAAGGAGATTTTGATGGTTTTTTTCAGGAAGAAAGATATTGGGTCATTTTGTGTAACCGCATCTTTGAATAAAAAATTACTGACATAATATGGGGTGGTCACGGGACGCGGGCGTTATGTTTGTGTGTAATCGAGTTTATTCTCCCCAGAACAAGTGCGTGCTCTCCACATAAAAACACCAGTCATTGTTGCCACTCCTTCCTCTGGAGAAGGAACGAGCAGCAAACACTTGTTGCATGTTACTGTCCGTTGGAACGAAGAGGTACACTTTCTGGAGGCGAATTCACCGATACGATCATGTGCGCTTTTCCTCCATTTCTCATATAACTGCGAAAATATGGTACCCGTAGCCCGCCATAAAAGACAGCTGTGGAAAGTCAACACGCCCACGCGCACAGGCGAACACGCACGCTCGCATACCTGCTCGCCAGTATGGCGTCGTGGCCACGCACGGTATATATTATACGCTAACGCTGCACATTTATAATAAAAAGCAAATATTTCAGTACCTTGTGCAATTTAATGCTCCACCGCTTCGAGATAACCTCTTTTGATGCAATGCGTCTTCTGCTTTAAACTGCTCAGCCGCTTGTTCCCTCTATTACTGTTCACTTTGTTGTTTTAGCTGGCGCTGCCACTTCACATAGGCATAATTTTGGTGAATGACACAACTTGTGTCTTAGGGTCATCTGGTACAACATTCATTGAACTCAATACTTTCAAGACCTAGTTTTGCGACCGTATACCTAGAGTGTTTCATATCTTTAGAGAAACAAGTAAGCCTCTTACGTGAAGTCAGCGTAAGGATTCGTTATTTCAAACCCTGCAACTCTTTCATAGCACGTACCAGGGCGCATAGCTGCATAGCTTTAAAACAGCCTCTACTGGGGTTGGGGATGACTGTAAAGCACGTTCTTTTTAAGTAAATTGTAATGTGTTAGCCCATAAGCAATATAATGAATCACTGAAAAAAGCTCATCTTGAATGACTACCACTACCCCATATTAAGGATTTATAAACGACCGAAACAATTGTATACCTTAGATGAAACTGATTTATGTTACTTTCTTTTGCAGTACGAAACCCTAAAATATGTCGTTTTGGTCAACGCTACCCAATAAAAGGACTGCATGTTGCAAGACGTATGTAATGTCCGAGATGTGTCGCACATTTTAACTACACTGTGCGACTCCTCGATATATTTAACGGGCCTGTTTAGCACAAAATGTCCTGCAGTGAATTCTTGATCGGAGATATTTATCATTCTCGGTCATTGGTTTGCATCACGTACCACCAACACCTCACTCTCTGTCTCTTTTTCTCTGTTTTCGAACTGTGCCAGGTAGTTGTATATCCAGAATAAAATATATCCCGCACGTGCTGTTAAAATAAGTCAAGTTATTCGTATCTGTCTCCCCATGTAAATTGGTTCAAATGATGAGTGCCCCCCGCCAGTTTAATTGCTACACTCATTCTTATACTATAACCACAATAACAATTAGACAAGTTTGGGGTATTTTAATGGCTTATTTGATACAATCAAATTTATTATCTTAAAATCACCGAGCCATAAGTTATAGAATTTGCTAGGCGTTGTGAGGCATGTGGTATTTCAAGTGTATAACCGTTCATTACTACTCAGAGTTCTCTTTTACAGTAGAAACTAACTTTGGCCAGACACACCAACTGATAGCTCGTAGCAACTCACCCGATGTGAGGGGCATGGGAAAGGCAGCACAAACTTGAAATTGCAACTTGCAGTGTTGCTTTACGAGCACGGTATATTTGTTTAAGGGTAACTGCTGATGTACTTAGTAAGCATTTGTAAAATATGCGAGCGACGTACTCAATATCACAGCGTGTTGATACCTTTTTAATTAGGTCATTAAAATCTATACACATAAACGACGGGGTTTTTGCTTCTATGACGGGCGCCTCACTTCAAAGTTGTTTTGTTCATAAAGAAAATGCACATCCACGCTTTGTCATAGATGCTTACCTTTCCTCTCCAGGGCCTTGGTTGAGTGACCAGACGTATGTGGCCGTTTTTGCCACGGGATCAAATTGGGAGCGCAAAACCGTTAGGCATTCGAATATGGTATCGTTGTTGGCATCACTAATGCCAATGGCGTAAGGAAAAGCAGCAATGGTCTAGAAAAAAAGAGCGAAAACAGTGTATAACCACCTAAAACTAGAAAAGCTTCCGGCTGAATAATGTGATCTATACAAATGGTGCGACTGTCAAATGCACCTAGACTCAATTTTTAAAACAAATCTCGTTTTTACGAGATCCGACTTTCGTTTTGAGCGTACCGCACCTGCCAATGTCGACACCACGTGCAAAGTTCTGAGACACTCGTGGTTCCTAGTAACATTCTTTCTTTCAGCAACACACTCGATGCCACTTCTACGGTTGGAAGAACATTAACGTATAAAACGAGACTGCGCGCAATAGCAAATTCGCCGGGGAAATCACGTAGCGTCAATTATCTCAATAGCCACATGGCATTGTCCGTTCACCAGCTTCATTGCTCTTTTTTTCTCAATATCTTTAACGTTTCTCATTACGTCAATGGTCGCGTTCAATTTTGCTGATAAACAGTCTTTTTTAGGAGGGATACTCGCAGGCGCCAATCAGTTGTCATTGTTGATGGGTCATGGATGATTTTTTTTATTTCTTCCTCAATGGTAAGCAGTCTTTTAAAACGACCTTAACAAATTATTACGCGTACACCATGTTTACTGCTTTAAAGTGGACCTGTCATCTAATTATTATGCTCAGAAGAAACGCGGCTTTTTAAATAACTGGGCTTTTGTAACACCATCACGTCAAAAATACGCTTTTAGAACGAGGAGCGTGGAAGTGAAGCTTAACCGGACTTTGTGGAAGCAACCAGTGATAAGTAACGGTGTTATTTCAACACCGAAACAATTTGGCGTTTTTCCGAAACGGAGCCGTGCCGCATTTGCTGAAGCGGTGCCAAAATAGCCCCGCTAATTTTTATCTTACGGAATCGGCTGTAGCAACGTTCAGCAATGACCGCCACAGAAAAAGCAAAATTAAAGTACACCAAACTTTAATATGGAATCGTGCGGGGAAATCCCAGGGGGACGCGTCACAAGATTTATACCCAAAAGCTGAATGAATGTTGCTTTCGAAAATGCAGCTCGATCTGTGTACCGCCACTGCTGTCAAGCCGGGTGTAGCAACCTCTGCTCTCCTTTCGTTGTTTACGTACCCTACCAGCAACCTCGCCGTAACATATATAGACTGAAACTATGAACCTTCGCTTTTTCTACGCGATGGTGAGCGCTTAATTAATGGTACCGAAAAGTACGACCCAACGCGACAGCACTCACAAAGTAGCATGCAGCCATTAAGTGCCCGTGATGAGTTGGTGTTTAGGGTGTACAATCACATTTATAATAAAAGCGCCCCAGGCTCGAAATACAAGCAGCTCTTGAGGCTCAGCGGATACAGAAGCCAAACACGTACCAATCGTGACAACCAAAAAATATTTGCAATAAAACCTTGATCTTTGTGTGTATGCAACCAGAATAAGTGTTTCAACCAAAGGTTGTAAAACAAGCGTCCTAAATTTCAATGAATTTGGCGGTCAGTCCCCTTCGCAGAGTAGCCTTTGTAATGGTAATGTGTCACATATATTATCACTGATTGTAATTCTTTTCTTTTACGGTGAAAGTCTGACCTTAAAACAGGCCTACTACCTTGAACACAACTTGAACCTGAGACCATAGAGCGAGGCAGATGCTCCTGTCTAACTTTAAACCTTGCCGAAGGGTTCGTTGAAGCTCTGAATTAGGCAACCATTCCCATTTCTCTGCAATATAAATTTATCTGCAACTATTCTTGAGAGTCCGATTCAAGCGGCCGTTGGTGTATTGATTGATATATGTGGCTTCGTATTACGCGTCATTATTTTATTTTTGGGTACAAGGGAAACTAGAAAGACTTCACAAGCGTGGCATGTTTATAGTGCAAGCCGATATGACTCACTGAGCAAAACAGCCGGCGTCGGCTACGGCACTTGAAAAGCGAAATGGGTCCTACATCACGGGTCTGGGACACGACTAGTAGCGCAAGGCGCCCCATAATGCCCGCTAAAACTATCCAGTCGGCAAAAAGGCGGTATACACCAGTGCATCACACATGTAGGAAGGAGGCTGAAGAACGCGCCAAGCAAGCAAAGACACGGGCAGCGAAATCCACCAGCGCCGTTATATCTTCCAATGCACGGGTGCAGGGACGAGCAGCGGCGCAACGAGTATGAAATAGACCGAAGCCATTCTCAAGTGTTAGGCGGGAGTACATCGCAAAGCAAATCGTCTCGAGCAGCAGGACGACGAAGCCCTTGTAGAGCGTAAGGTGAATGCAAAGCGTCTAAGGTGTCGCATTGGACGACAATAACTTCGCATTGAGGCGCTGTTCAAAGTGATTCGGTGTACTCGGACTTTAAAAACAAAAGGATTAGGAAAAACGATTATTCCGGTCGCTTATGAGTTACGTAGAGTAATATACAGAATAGGGTTCTAGAGCACGTGGCTTTTAAGGGGACCTCCTTGATTAAATAGCTCACCAGGATGGGAAACCCAGCTTCGGCGTTAGCTCTGGCGCCGAAGGCCAAGGAAGGGCTTACACGCAAAGGCGAAAGGTTCCACTACACAAGGACACATACTTGGTTTGCATTATTAAAAACGTTAGTAAGCAACCTTGCTACCACGGAATGCCTGTGCATGAAAAAAGACCCTTGGAAATGCGGAGTTTTGCAGCTATGGCGCTGACTGAGGCTCCGTTGCCATATCTGGCATGCGTACAGTTGACTAGGCGCAGCCACAATCGCTCGCGGCGCAGTACTGTAAAGGCAACTCAAGGGCGTTAAATAGGACATTACTGATCTCCCAAGCACAATTCACAAGTGCTTTATTACCAACCGATATTTTTTGTCCTCAGAGTCGAGTGTTACTCTTCCGACACTGAAGCGCACCTTCAATAAATATGCAGGCACACCAATATGGACATTTGTTTCTGAAAACGTGTTCACTGAAGCTTTATGTTCCCGAAGTTCAAAGCTGGGTAAAAAAATAAATACAAAGAATTTGCGATATTTCATGTATGCCAGTCCCCATTTAGCGCTCGACAATGCGGAAAATACCCGAGTTCCTACGTTCCAATTCACAATTCTGATATTTCATTTGTTATTTTTGACTGACGTATTTATTACAAAGTTGGCTGCCTAAGGGCACTTGCTTTACTTTTCGCATTTGAAGCCCCGCAGCCTAAATTTGTTGAGTTGGTGTTCGTACTTTTAAAAGCACCAAATTCAAAAGTACAGTAGAAAACACCCTCCAACGAGGGGAGCGTACCCGAACTTAAATTTCATTTCAAGAAACAACGGTTAATACGTTTGAAAAACGACGCGGTACCTGGTAAGCTTTTGATTTATTAAACATGCTAAACGTTAGTACCCGTTAATCTTATTTGGATTCATTTGTCGTTATCTCTTCGTACTAATTTCTTTTCTTTCTGCATTTTACAATTTTCTGTCTCCAAATCTGCCCAACCCCAGTGTAATCCTCATTTATCAATTACCCTTCTTCAACATCCTTTACAAACGACTAAATTACACAGTTCCAGGTGATCATAAGTGCTCATTTGTTTACCTTGAAAGCATCGGGAACCTCGCGCTGAAGCTTATTTGGCCCGCTGCCAGCTTGCAAAGCCGAAGGAGCCAAAGCGATCAGTAGAGCACAGAGAGGCAGAACCTTGAACAGTCCCATGATATTCGATCTGTGCTTCATTCTGCTATCTGTCGAGGGCCCCTATAAAAACCTTTTCAATTGTCACGTGACTTAGAACAGCTTGAGGTTTGTAGGTTACAATTTTGAGTATAATTACATCTCTGCCTCGGGAGGAAGTAATTGGCCTGTCTCCTAAGCGAATCGGTTCCCCTACAGTAAACCATGTTGCTGCGACAACGAGTATTTTTGCTGTATTATATGATTTCTTGGGCGGCATCTGTAATCAAGATTACGACTACACTTGCAGCAGTGTCATAGGAACGCCAACTTGATTGAGTACAATGTTCCCTTTAAAAAAAAACAACTCACGGGTGATTGGTTTTTGTGCGCAGAAGTTTTCATATTTCCAATTTCAACCTGCCGTCGGTCTGGACAGGTACAGGTTTGTTGTGCCTTGCAGTTGTGCTGGATCCCATTAGAAAGACTCCAGACAAGTGAGTCACACGGGTAATTTCACTTCGCTGTTCAGTTTTCATAATGTCAAAAACACATGTGAAGGCAATCTAACTGAAAGTATCAGCAAGGCAACAAAAGCAAGAGCCCTGCGTCTATCAGGCGTTCGCATGACAATGGCCTCGCCTCAAATTATCGTCGTCCTTTGATTGATTGATTGTAGGGTTTAACGCGCCGACGCAACGCAAGCGATGAGGCGCGCCGTAGTGGAGGGCTCCGGATTACTTTTGACCACCTGGGGATCATTAACGTGCGCCGAAATCTCGTACACACGGGTGTTTTTGCTTTTCGCCTCCATCAGAAAAGCGGCCGCCGCGGCCGGTAATCGAATCCGCGACCTCGTGCTCAGCATCGTCGTCCTTTAAAACTAAGATAAATTGATATAGTACTCACATTTGCTCTCTGTCTAAAGTTAACTTTATGTTTGTCCTTTCGGGATGGTCGGCGGTTACCTAAGGTCACAACATGCACTGCTGTCATGTAAGCAACATGACTCGGCGCTGATGTCGTGGGTCAGTGGGAACTTTTGTGTGTTTCAGGGATCCGTAGGGCCGCTGACCTGTATTAATTGTATCACAGATATCGCCGATGAAATGCTTCTCCAACCTAATTGACCTAAGCTGACTAAATAGGACATCTCGCCAATAATTTCGAATAAAAGTGAGCATGTTTTCTCGATTCGTACACAGATCTGTGGAATAAGCCAACAGTGGTATCTCTACCTTATGTGCAGGTATTGAGGAGCACTGAAAAGTCTGTTAATCCCTATTTGACGCACTCAGAGAAATTATAAATCTTATTCAAAATAAATGTCATGTGTGCTATATATGCACCGTTGTCAATGAAACAATTTTGAACAGCTTGCACAACCGGTGCGAAGCTGGAGAAACAGCCCAGTGGGCGGTCCCTCTCCCTTCGTGGCAGATCCGGTTGTTGCATCTAACATGAATTTCGGAACTTTGCGGTGAAGGTTCGCCCCGACTGGCAGGCCGGGCTCGCTTTTTTTGCGCGCTTTTACCTCTCTCCGGAGCTATAAAAATTCATTTCATGCGGCGCCTTTCGATACAAAAATCAGTTATTTTATCTGTCGGATGCCGGAGGTAGCTAAGGGAAAAGATTTGGGCAATATTGACTCCATATGGCTGCTTCGCACACAAAGTGCCACAGCCGCTTAACGTGTACTTGTCTCATCCGCGTGGCCTCATTCAGTCCTTATAGAGGAGGACACACCTTATGCGATGTGTTGAGCGGCGCGGTTCTGGTGTACTGCAGCCCTAAACAATTTAGCATGTTGTTGGGGTCTCTTCCCCCATGTTTCACTCCGGGCATCTTATTGTAGAGGGGGTTGGATGCGTCCGGTTCTGTTTCGTGCACCCTCAAAGCAATGTCTGCCTAGTCCAATACCGAGCCTGAGAGGACGAGTCTTCGTTTAAGTGGAACGTGTTTGCACTAGCCGTCTGCAAGACAACACACCGAAATTTGAAAACTACATGCGGAACCCCGGAAAGAGGAGGACGAAACATAATCGGCATGGATAGCGTTCAGGTTACACCACACGCAAGCAGCTTTCGGGTCTTCGATCATTTACTACCACATCGCCCACTGCGCTGTAAGGAAAAGGGAATCCGTACTGATTCCTTTTTACGGAATCATTCGCTTGCTGCAGAATTGACCCCCTTTGGACTCTAAGGGAGAGGGTCATGAAACTCTCTTTCAAAAGGAGTCCCGGGAATCTTAGACCAAAAGTCGCCACTTACAGTCGAGAGAGAGAGTACGATTGACTCTATAGGATGTAGTCACAGTGACTCCAAATCAGTGAACAAAGCAAGTCCAGTTCACTGCTCTCACACCCCACTACTGAGAGTCCCTCCGACTCCTTTGAAAGACAGTCCTGAAACTCTGTCAGGTCAACAATCGAGAAATAGAATGCAGGTCTCCATAGGCCGTAGTCACTGCGACTCAGTGTTGTACACGTTCCTCTAAAATAGGAACGAAAACTCGTTCCTCGTTCCTTCCCAATTTTGAAACGAGTTCCCGTTACAAGTTATTTTATAGAGAAAGGAACGCGTTCCAGTTCCACTTCGAAAATTGGAACGTGTCGTTACATTAACGTTACAATTAGGTTTCTAAATTAAAATTTAGGGCGAAATCTTAGGGCGAAATTAAGTGAGAAATTTAAAACTCAAATCGATCTACCTATATAATACGAATATTAATTAACACCGCCGGCAGCAGGTTATCTGGAGATAAAAATAATCGAAACAAAATCTCCTAGGCGAATTTTTTCAGGGAGCACCGGACAAACTCCAGACGGCTCTATGACATTTAGGTGCAGGATGTTTCCGTGCGGAAATTTCGGTGTACGGACATATCGGTGCACGGGCGTTTCGGGGCATGGACATTACGGTGTAAGGACATTTCGGTGCGCAAACTTTTCGGCGGCCAAATTATCTGGTGCTTGCCTGTTTGCGACAGCGGTTATATTTTTATTTCCGCTTAAAGTGGGTTATGGACAACAATCTGGAGCAGTGAATTTACTTTTTGACTTCGTTTAGAAATTCTACATTTATATATTATTGCTTAATACCTATTCCTGGGGACACCTGTTATGCAGCCGATTGAATTATTTAGCACACGTTTTTTTTTTTTCATTTACGACAGGTTGTTGATTTATATTCGCTCTTTTTAGCTAACACAATTAACCGGTGTCTACGATGGTCCGACGCATTTTTTGTATTTTTTAAAAATTGCACAACCTCCAATTACATAAATTACATGCACACTCTCAATATCCAAAACGTAACGAACATTAGCTAGCCCCCCAGAATGCAGAAAACCTTATGAAGGGTATTACGTAGGCTGGGCTGCCTTCCTAAAATGAATTTGCGAACACTGGTCTAGGATATTGTTGTGGACGAAGAACGGGCCTTTTTGACAACAGCCGCAGCTTGTAATGTCTTAAATGTTGATTAAGTGCGTACGGGTTGTGAATACAAATTGCACCCATCCTGTTCGGGAAAACCAACCTTCGTTTTATGTTTACATGCCTATATTCACCACAATTTTATTCTTTGTCCAAGCGCCCCCCCCTCCTCCACCCCCCCCCCCAGCACGCTCGAATCTCGACCAGATTTCTTTTTCCGTCATATTATTTTTGGTTTCCCCTGAAAATACTACAGGCGTGGCGGAGTTCAGGGTCTCCGAAGCCTCACCGCAGTGATACAGGAAAAAGCTTTACATTCACCAGGAGCTCACGAAACCTCTATAATGTGCAACAAAAAGCCACCTAAAAAGCCGCTGAGAACACAATGGCCACTACACTTTGCTGGCTACGCCCTTCCGCGCGTCGCGGTCATACCGATGGCGCCCCCACTCCAGGAATCGCTCTTACTTCGCCTTCAGTCTCCCCATTGGGAATTAACTCTTCAAGTCGCGCATATCATGAACACCCCAGGCATACATTGCTTTCTTCATTTTAAGGAGCAAAGAAATTGAATATTCTAGTGTGACGATAGCGGCAACAGTCTTGTTCAAGTTTGCGAAGTCCAGTTGGTGCAATGGTGAACCACAAGTGACACTCCTCTCTCTGTACAAAGGGGGCTGGTAGCCGGCGAGGCTCAGCCTTCCCCTCCCCTAAGTAACGCCACCATAAGTGCGATCATTGGTTGGTTAGTTTTAAGTAGAACCGACACCGAATGCAACGAATACGAGATTGATTAAAAAAATAATTAAAACGGAATGCACACACACATAATCTACCTCGTTTTTTTGCGGATGTTTAGCTGTGGGGGGGAGGAGGGGGAGAATAGACTAAAAGCAGCAGCGTCTTGAAGCGTTAGGTGAAGTGAAAGCAAAGCGCTTTGTTAACACTTCAAGTATAGTAGGGCAGGTCACATGAATGTTAAAATAAAAAGAAGGTTGAACGGATGCAAATTAACAACGTTAATTTTTACCATCTACTACAGAAATTGGGTTTTACGTGGCAATGCTCCGCCAGGGTTTAGCGTTCGTTTCCACACACGGAGGCGCAAGCACAAGTCTCGACCGTAAAATCATCTCAAGTCACGAAATTACAATAATAAAGCAAATATGTTCAAAGAATGCCTGGGACATCCCGGGACTCAAAATGTCTGAGCCAAGACATCGTGCACCAAAATGTCCGTGCACAGAAATGTCCGCACCGAAACGTCCTGCACCTAAATGTCTGACACCGAAATCTCCGGATCCCGTATTAGACAATCTTTCCCCGCCAGGGACCAATTCTATCGGCCAGACGCGCGTCCTGGCCTCCCCAGGCAAACGATGAAAGGTGAAAAGCATTCTCGCGGCTACGCTATTCACCCGTCGAACGCCGCGCAAGCAACCAGCATGAAAGCAAACACAAGACCTGCGGCCTGCTGCGTGGTTATTCTTCTGCCTTTGACCTTCGAGGAAGCACGTACGGCTGAAGGGTGGGCAAATTGACCATCTTATAGGAAGAGAAACGCAGTAGCGACTTGTGGATTTTTGTACTCGAGCCTTGACATCAAAAACAGCCAAATCCTGGTGATGTAACAGCAGGAACGGCGTTCCTGCCGTTTCTTCAAAAACGTAACGAGTTACCGTTACAGTTCCACCGACTCTTAATGGAACGGTGGCGTTCCTCCGTTCCTCCAAAAAGGAACTAGTTCCAGGAACGCCGTTCCTTATAACGCCGTTCCGTACAACACTGCTGCGACTCTATATCGACGAACAAGAAGGCTCTTTTTGAGTATTGTTTAATTCCCGTAATGTGAGTCGCGAGACTGTTTTTTAAAGAGAGGTCCATTGCGTGAGGAGTTCCATTAGACGACAAGAGTCCAAAAGGAGTATGGGTGACTAGATTAGACATATTCGCCATGATTCTGTAAGGTAAGCCAGGCATGCATGCAAGAAAAATCAAGGCCAGGAACAAAAATATTTTATTTAAGTACCAATCGAAAACAATACAAATAAGATTGTCGTCAGCCATGATTGTTGACTTAATCAATAGAAAAAAGGTCAAGTTAAACACAATATCTCGAGAGGTAATCTGAGAAGCTATTTATATTAACTATAAAAATAATTTTTAACTCTGCTGAAAAAGAATTTGCGAGATCAAAACTCACATCAATTATAAATTGTTCCTCATTGGCTGTTCGCAATGACAGCACGTCCACATTTGATACATTGAAAATACAGATTAAAGGAAATTGAAACGTATAATACCCGAGTGCGCTGCCTGCTGTGCAGCTGGCTGTAGGGTTGGACTACATCATTCTTGGAACCTACAGAAACGGGGAAAATATGCGGGAGATCTAACTGCAAAGCATGGTGCAACCATGTAACGAATAAACGTGCGCAGCAAACAACAAATACAATGTTTATACATGCTGCATGTGTTTGTACAGTGGAAAAAAGTATCTATAATACTGATAGAAATAAATATTGTGAGGTAATTCACGCCGAAGCTTCATTTGTGCTAAGAAGTGGGCCACAGAGGAGTGACCCGAATCAATTTCGACCTCATCGAAAAGAGGCTAGATGGCAGATGTGCAACAAGTCAATATTTTTTTTTTCATTTTCCAGTACAATCTTTTAGGTAGGGTAACTTGGCAAGATATGTGAAGTAATTTTGAAAAAAAATAAATTTCAAAACAAACTTTCCTTAAAAACCATTGCGTAATGAAGACTCACTCATTAAGTAAGCGTATATTTCGAAGAAGCCCAATGAATGCTTTTTTTTCTAGTTGGGACTGCATCGCGTTTAACAATACATCCAGGACATCCGATAGAGTGGCAAAGGAGCACTTGAATTCTATGATTTAGCTTGGCATCCCTGGTGTGCGTATTCATAAGGCTCGTGAATTCTTTCGAATGTTTTGAGGTAGAGAAGTGTAGAGCGCTACCGCGTCTCAATCATGTGCAAAAATGTAAACTCGGCCGGTGATGCTGGAGATTCGTTGTAAGAAGAAATCGTTATTTCAACGAAACCATTCTTAAATCGTGAGAGGCTTCCACCTTGCCTGTGGTCAGAAGCGTTTTCGGGTAATGGCTTTGTTTTTGCCTTCTACATATTCCCGCGAATCATGCATTGTGTTTGTTTATGTTTTTTTTACGCATGGCTGCGCCAGGCTGCGTTATCTGTATTCCAAGTGAAGCGCGTCTTGCATTCTTTCTTCCGTATGGCACAAGAGTTATGTAATTTAATAGGGAAAACGTCATTAGCCTCATTAAAGTCATTAGTCTAGAATATTCTTCTCTGATCTACAGTGTTTTTGATGTAATTCAACGCTCCGAGAAACACCTGCGCCGAAAGGTAAATGCTCGCAGAGCAGATTCCGGGGCATACGATACTCCGACACTCGCCTGCGAATGTTACTTTATTGACTGCTGCTTCACCGCCTGTGCATTGTTTGAGTTGTTAGGTGACCAAACGTTAGCCCGAATAAACTTCTTTTTGTTTCAAGACAACTTCGCCGTCTTCGGCTTTATGACAGTATTTGTGGTGTTTTAATTGTGTTCTCCGGGGAAGCAAATTCCGGGGAAGTATATTCACCGAAGCGCACGACGGAAGGGCGGTAAGCGAGAATAGGGATCTGCATTAACGTTACTGTGGAGTTATTTTGGCTTCATAGGCCCTTCAATGCCTATTACGCTCTAGAAAATCAGTAAAAGGGCCCATCTCCCCGCGAGGGGGACTCCAGTAAATGCGTCGCATAGGGGGTGGGTGTATTGCGTTAACGTTTAGTGTTTGGGGAGTTGGTGGTAGTGAATGCGTTGTATCAGCAGCTTCTTTACGTATTTTGAATGAGTCAAGGATATAAGGCGCGTTCGTAGCTTTCCATTCTGTGTCGGCTTTGTGGCGCGGTGGGTAGAGCACCATGTACATTGCGTTCCGCCCGCAGGGTCGTGGGATCGAAACCAGGCGCCGGTAAGTATTATTTTTTTATATAGTGTAGGGGGAGGGGTGCGGACATGTTGTTGAGAGCGAGGATGGTAGCGTGATTCGGGAGAGGAGGAGTAGGGGAGAGGGCGCACCTGGAACGGCTGTTGCGGACGGCGAGGCACGCCAACGCCGACAACGCCGGGTGACATCGTGAGTTAAAGAAATGCTCTGCATTTAAAAAGCCACATTTATTATCGCAGAAACGTTGTAGGGGCACAATTGTTTCTTATAGATCGATTATTGACTGCCCGTCAGCAGCCCTGTCACTTGACAGGTTTTGATGGCGTCTTCGGTTCTGCTAGCCTGTAACAGTTCGCCGAATTTCCATAGACTGACGTGTTTGTGTCGTTGTCAGTGCGGTGCAACAACGCGGTCTGCTGACTCTTGTGTCGGCCAACGAGTCGGTGACTTGCCGACGCAGCCGGCGTGTCATCGTCGGCATCGTTTCGGTTTGGTGTAACCGTTCCCCAACTACCTCGCTCTCCCAAAGAAGTTCTTTTATGACATATGTGGTCTCCAAAAAGTCGTAACGTGAAGTTTCAGGCTTTCCTCCCAACCAATACCGGTGGTACAAATCTGCATTCTGCGATAAGTTACGTGTTTTTACTATTTTGTTTAGACCAGTGGCCAACCGATTTTGTGTGCGCCCTATTTTCCGGACGTACCTGAACACGCGGACTCTACGATGGAAGATTCACGTGCTCCATTGAGTCAATGTATAACGCCGACCAAGATTTCGGACGTCTCAAAGCATTCTCGTTCAATTTTCCTTTTTTTCTTTCGGTCGCGAACCGAAAGCTACAAAGCGCAAACATCTCGGCCAATTTGTTTTTCGGCAGCCTTGAATCCGCATTTCATGCACGTGGCCAGCTCATCTCGCATACAGCCTGGATAGCAAACATCACTTGCTGACTGCCCCCCGAGGGCCACGGAGGAAGGACTTCAGTCGTAAGTCGCGCGATGGCCGTTTAGTCCCGTCTGGACAGTTGAGCTGTTTGAATAGCCGCTTCAACAACCCAACCTGGTTTCATGGGAGTTCCCTAAGCCGACGGCGAGATCCGGCTCTGGGCTGAACTGGTTCCCAAGGAGCTCGTTGAAAATGACTGGGGCTCCGATCATGAGAACCCAGTTACTCTGTCACCAAGTAGTTCTGATGTAATACAAGCTTGGTGGTGCTTTGTGCTGTTTAACACAAGAAATTCCCTCTCACCGACGTGCAAGTTGATGTATTGGTGCGGCAACGAAGCGCCTCAGAAAAACCGACTTTCCAGTATTAATGGAGCTGTTTAAGCTTCAGGTACGTTCGGTTACAAGATAGAAGGCGCACACGGTGCCTCCTGGCGGGGATAAAGAGCGCGAAAGCAGCGCGCGTCAGATAATAGCGGAGGACACGCGCTCTCTTCCCAGCTGGGCTCAACTCTTGATTTGATTGATTGTAGGGTTTAACGCACCGATGCAACGCAGGCGATGAGGCGCGCCGTAGTGGAGGGCTCCGGATCAATTTTGACCACCTGGGGATCTTTAACGTGCGCCGAAATCTCGTACACACGGGCGTTTTTGCTTTTCGCCTCCATCAGAAAAGCGGCCGCCGCGGCTGGGAATCGAACCCGCGACCTCGTGCTCAGCAGCGCAACGCCTTAGCCACTGAGCCACCGCGGCGGGGCTGGGCTCAACTCTACTCGGGGAATGTCTGACATAATATAAGGTGCTCCCGCGACACAGAGCGCCTCTCGACTCAACACCGAGCAGATCGTATAGACTCCACCAACCCATCAGTAAGACGAAGTATGTAACTCCTAATAAAAGCGCAGCGTGAATGTCGTCTTGTCGCTGATTGAGAACAACTCGTAAAATGCGGCTGAACTTGACCTCACCCCTAAACACTTCGCCTGTAGCCTAACAAGAACATCGAAAAACCTAACAAAACCTAGCAAAGCGTAGCAAAACTTAGCAAAATTTAGCAAAATCGAAAGAAGCTAAATCGGCCCACAACACTACCGTTTCTCCCGCCTTGCACCACGTGCAAGGTAGATTTTTTCAAGGCGTTCGGTAGATAACGTTGCCCTTTCCGTGACAATCCGATTTTTCGGCTTACCGATTTTCCACACGTTATCTCGGTGGCGTGTGCGTCCGACAAATCGTTTGGCGACTGTACATGTTAGAAACATCGAAATATGAAGTCGGTTTCTGCGGATACATATGTCTCGCACAGATATACTATTGGTATTTTGGGGATATTGCATTACGGCGGAGATAAAAAGGGGAAGTAAGGCCTAGCAGCTCATATCAGCGCCCACCGAACCTGCTTGTCCTAAAGGCCTGATATTTCCGGAGTGAATTTATATTACGCTGCAGACACCCGGTATGGCTTGATTTTGTTGCAAAAGGGCATTATTCAGAATGCAAGAATACTTAAAATAATTTTTTTACAAAAATTTCTCAAAATGTTGGAGGCCCGTTCACGTGTTGACTGTTTGTGATATAGGTAACCCATACAAATTTTAAAATGTGTCATATTGGGTTCTGCTAATCTACTGTTAGCAGGGCTAATGTGGAACTGGAGGAAATTACCTGTTTTCGCTGTCTTCAATAAGAGTTTAGCCCAGCTAACAATGAAACTGAAGTGAGCTTCTTTGCTAAGTGTAGATGCACTGCCGAATTTTTAAATCGGTGGGTCCAGAATTTTAGGCAAGTTTTGTGTATTACATGGAG
This sequence comes from Haemaphysalis longicornis, assembly GCF_048455015.1. NCBI lineage: Eukaryota > Metazoa > Arthropoda > Arachnida > Ixodida > Ixodidae > Haemaphysalis > Haemaphysalis longicornis. The sequence continues at coordinate 145,953,254 of NW_027526422.1, read as the reverse complement.
CCCCTTCGCCGCGAACGACAGGTTAGGGTGACCGGGAAAAGCAGGTGGAAGGCCAATGAAGCTAATGACAAAACATACCGGCCAGCGGCTGAGCTAAATTGCTTTGGTATCCATTGCGAGCGAGGCTGGCGAAAGTGGAAAATAGCATCCTGCATGCAGGAGGCACGTAGCCCTTCGCACATTCCTACCGGTGAAATATCCCAATTTGGATACGTTTGCTTCCATACAGTCAGCGCTTAGAATATTTCCCCGTCGAAGCTAGAGAGGAACCCTTGACGGCCAGCACTCGGGCGCCATGGTGAACACCGGCAGTTTAAAGAATTGGGCTAATACGCATGCACAACGAGGCATTGCCTATGCATTCGTGGGAGTGATGCTAGTAATTCTGCAGTAAGTCCGATTAAGTATTACGGAACCCCCATTCTTGTCGACTAGAACAACGAACGAATAAAACGAACACGTTGAATTCTCACTGCATCATTGTGAGCCTGTGGTCAATCAGTTCTGAAATGATTTCAGGCTCTTTCGATGAGACACTATATGGGCTAGAGCGATCCATTACAAGAACTTCCTGTGTGTTTTCTGCGAATGGCACTGACATCATCTGTTAAGGTTTGGGATGGAAACAAAAAAACATCTCATTTGTACAGAATTTCCAGCAGTGTTCTTTCTTCAGGTAAATATCAGGGCTGATGGCTGAACTACACAGGAAATGATGAATTGGACGTTGCTGAGTAATGTCCAGCAAAATGTGGCCCAATAATCTGCAGATAACAATAAGCATCCACGCATGCAACACAAATGCAGCGGTGGCATCTTCTAGGGAGAAAGCAGTCTCGAGGGTGCTATTCCTGGCCGCACAGAAAAACACTTCCGCAAACAGAACGAGCTGTGAGAGAGATGTAATAAGCATTGGAGGGGGAATGTTGAGGTCGCAAAAACAAGCATGCCAGTGTCAAATATGCGGGAATCAACCGAGATAATTTTTTCGTGGCCAGGGAGCATAGTATATTCTTGGGAAGGCAGAAATAGTAGCTGTGTTGTATCCGAAATATCGGCCCCTTCTGTGTCGCTCGTACGAATCATAGGCTGGTTGCACAATGATGTAAGAGAAGAGTTTTACAGCAAATCCAAACCTATCATCATTTTATGAACACATGAAGACAGTGCTGCGACCTGAATGGGGCCTCGAATGCCGCCAATAAGTACACCGTCTGTGTATGCACGGAAGTGTGAATAAAAGCGGAGTTGGCACCCCACTTAGCGAGACAAACGTAAGTACTTTTGTTGTTTCTGATTCGGAACAGAAATGTTCATGAAATATATCAATGCTAGCACTAGAGTCGACAGGAGCGTCCACAATATATTCATCTAACGAAAGCATTTAATAAAGCGTAAGCTTTTTTAGTGGGAGATACGGCGTTGGGTGAAAAATCCAATGGATTTCCCCGCACGGTCCGTTAAACGAAAATTTCTGATAATATCTCGGGACACAGAGCGCATGTACGAAATCGGGTTTACACTGTGCCAAAGCGGCTGTGTGAAAATCGCGACAAAGGAACTTTTCCGCATAAGACAGTACATGCATCGATCGTGAAGAAAGAGTACAATTATCTATCTTTATCCCATAAACTACGTGTCGGTACACATTTACATCGTTCGTAGATGCGTTTACTTAGTGCGCAAGAAGTCGTCGCACGGGTTAATTCTGCGTTTGCAATTTTGGAGTTTGAAGGTGTGACGACCGAATGGACGCACTTTTAGCGAAGGGCTTGACTCAATTGTGACGCAGTTTTGAGGTTAAAAAATTTGGCGCTTTTCTAAACTTCCTCTAGGAAGGGATTTCAAATGTTTCTGTTGGATGGCCAATAGGAGGCATTTTAGAATTTTTATGCGACGTGTTTTCTCTTCCAGATACTTCACTTTCTAGTTTTTTGTGGCTGGTTGATGTCCTTCAAGGCCCGATGATGCGGCGTAGCCGAGTGGCTGCGGAAGGTAGAGGGAGAACCCTGTATGGGGGGGAGGGCGGGGGGTTGGAGCTCCGCTGCTAATCCAGTGAATCCGAATGTGACAGCAAGCGTGTTGGGTAGGGAAAGGGTTGTGAATAGAATCCTTCAGATGGCTAACTGCCGCCTGGGTCTGCTGTGAAGTATCCTGGCTGTTGCTTTGGCTGGCGTCTTCTGTAGAAGCTTGAAATTTTCCTCCGGATGCTCTGGCATTCGGTGGAATATATACAGGTTGGACGCCAATGATGACAACAAGCAGGAGAAGACGGCACACGTTGATGATCGAGGGGCTCGGGATGAGAGAAGCGGATGGTGGGAGGAGAAGGGGAGACGTAGATGCCACAGGTGAATGCACAGAGCTAAGTAAGGCGTCAAAACAGGAACATTGAATGGATGAGGTAGCGCTGCTAACGCTTTATGGTCACAGCCTTGCCCAGAATCATTTGCGGGCCGGATGCCAGTTATAAGGGATGGCAGATCACGCTTGATTACTTGCAGGAGAGCTGAAAGGATTCCTCACGTCGTAAATCCTGAACGCTGGGCGGAATCATTCCACCCAGGTTCTCATGATTGATGGATCGTATAATTCAGAGGAGGTTCGCTTAGCTTACAATGATACGGTTGTCCCACCATCTTGGCTGCGCACAAAATGACTGAGGGTTGTGCCGGCGCTGCCACATCGTTGCACCTCGGCTAACGCTTGTGGGAGTCTTCGCGACCACCGCTTTAAACGACGTGAAGGTGGATGAGGACATGCCATTATCGGCTTTCCTCTAGCACGTCTTCGTGGGTTCGTCGTCATAATGATTGCACATTCTCAATGTAGGAAGTGTGGGAGTCATCGGGTCTCACCGGTACTCACCGAGTCGAGGCGAAGCTAAAGTGTAAATCGAATTCCGCCTGTGAACTACCCGCATTGCTGAAATACGATGTCTTCACAATATCGCTAGTGTAAAAAGAAATGTTAGCAATTTAAGGGTGGAGTGAGAAGGAGGGCACGCGGTCATAGCTATCCAGCCAGTTTCGAAACTCGTTATTGCAAAGCCAATAAAAGTCGCAGCATTCCGCTTCCGGCTGGTCCCTATCCAGGATAGCGTGACAAACTTGCAGGGGAGCACCAACCGCTCGGTTCAGGTGGATTGTGCCACCCTGATGTATATTCAGGTTAACGTTGAAGAGATACAGGAATAGACTGAGCTCAAAGTACTCAGGAGCTGAAGCCTTTACCTCCACCCCCTGTGATGCGCAGGCCAGTAGTCCAGGGACATCGGTTTACAGGGTGAAATTTGCGTAGAATCACAGGTTGAAGAGCCCGGTGAAGGCAAGCAAATGCTGACGACGTTTATGAAGAGTAAAACAGCGGGGATTGCGATAAGACATAACTGCTAAGATTTGTGGCGAGCGAAGCAAGTGGCAGTCTTGTGTATACTGTGCCAAGCAGGAGCCACGCAGATTTTCGCACCTAACCACCAGGGGAATATCCAGATACAGATGAAAATATATCTTTGCTACAGTCAGCGCTGAGAATATATATGATATTCGAGATCAGAGTTGAAAAACTGTAGCTGTGGGAATACAACTGCATGAATAAGTTTCCGAGGTATGAAGCACACTATCTAGTTGTTGACAGGAAATATTTGCATCTGCACCGTGCCTTTCACAGAAGTACGGCTGATTTTAGAAAATACTAGCTACATTAAGAGTATCATTAGAGAATAATTGCTGTAGAATCATTTGAGCATTTCTTTTTGTATGTTATAAAAGTGGGTTATTTCAAAAGAAGGGTGAGAAAGGCGATGCTTTAAGCGTTCGCGCATTGCACTTCTACAGAATAATAAACCACAGGTAGCTTAAAAAGTATACATTTTTGGGTTAGGGGCGAGAATGACCTTAGTCTTCGTTGTGTGCTATTGTCAGATAATATTTTAATAATACGAAAAATAATGCGTTACAGTCTCACGGACCTGCGCTTCAGCGGACAGTGACGGTCTATGATAAGCGTAGGTGAGTTTAGGAAAAGTGCTCAAAACTCTTGTGGCGGGCGGTCTGCGGTGATTCGGCAAGAACACAGCTCTAAAGCGTGCGCGCACATTATAAAACTTCCTTGTCTGTGTCGTTCTTTCCTCGTCCCTAGTCTAATATACTAAATGATCGCCTGATCAAAGAAATAAAGCTCGGAAACAAAAATCTCAAACCCGAAGCTTAACAAACGCGCCTCCCTATCACGTTGAAACCCACAGTTCTCGTGTTTGTTGTGGAGGAGTAAACCACACGTCTCATTTAGCAGTTTATGTTTTTTTCCTAGCTTCCCCAAGTTTTCGCAGAAACGTAACGGGAGAAGATTACCGCGCTGTGTTATAAACGTACATAGAATATAAAGTTACGGTGATTCCATCCGGCGGTGTCCACTCCAACAGCTGTCACAGCCATAAAATGTGTGACTCTAGCTTACGGTGTGAACACGCCGGGCTTTAATTCGGGGTGTCGCATACATCTGTTGTTTGTGCACGGCGCTGCTCTGGTGTCTACTCCAACACGCGTGCCTCTGCGCCGCCGTCACTGACAGCCATAAAATAGTTGACTCTAGCCCTGTGTAAGCACACCTGCCTTAATTCCGAGGTTTCCCAGATAACTGTCTTTAGTGCGTTGCGCTGCGCTGGTTGCGGCAATAAGCACAATGACATTTCCACCTTGTCGAGGGAGTTGGCGGCAACGTCTGCCGGTTGGCGCAAGCGCAGGCAGGCTAGAGTGAAATACGTCACAAAAGCACGTTCAGGGACTACCGGTATTACCATTTTGGGAACAAAGGTTTGCTGAACGTCGACACTGACAGCCTTCACAAACAATATGTAGGCTGGGGATAAGCGCGTTGGGAACAGTTTTTGCAGCTCCAGAAGCACCCCAGGGATAACCTTGTGGAAAAGCTGTGATCGCTGCTGTCCCGGGGAACGTGTCATCTGATATCTTCAGAAATAGGGAGGGGCGCCATTCACCAATGGTAGTGGTTGCGTCTTGCTTCCATTGCTTGTTTCATTGTTTTTAACTCCCTCACCAACCCATCAGCGGTCGCCTCCGTGCAGGGTCATCGGAGGGCAGTAGGCCCACCAAGCTGTGCGCCACGCATCAGCTGCTCTGGGCCTTAGGCTGCAACCGGAACGACTTGGGCTGCGGGCAGGGCGGGCTGCATGGCAGTGGGGCATCTGGCTGCTTCCCACTGTGCTGTAGACCGGGGTGCTGTCGTTTCTGGGGGGCAGGCTGCTGCGTCTGTGGGCCAAGCCGTGACTGACGTTGGGTGCTGCGCCACCTGATCATTTCAGCGTAGCTGGGCTGCGCCGGTCGAACCGATGCCTCGACCTCCGCACGTGGCACTGGTTGCCGCGACTGGGCCATGGCTGTGGCCACTCGGCGCGCGTACTGCCAGCGTGGACAACGGCGGCCAGTCACACTCTGGCGGCCACTACATTTGCAGCAGCGGGCAACAGCTGAGGTGCACTGTTAAGAGTTGTGCTCTCCCTCCCACATCGGCCACACTGGATAGGTCGGGGGCGGCAGGTTCTCACGGGTAACAGCGGCTTGTAGACAGTGACGAAGGGGGTAGGACCGGTCCCGCAAAGTGCACCACCACTCCACCACCGCGCTGCCGGGACACTTCACTTACAGGCCCATCGGAGTTAATGTTGGCGAATATCTCTTCCGAAGCGAGTTGCGGGTCCCAGCTGAAGATCAGGCCACGACTTCTGCCGCGTTCGACGTGTCGGTAGGCTTGTATAGGAATACCACATATTTCCTCTGTTGCCAGCAGAGAAGAGAGGCACAAAGCAGTCCCCGCATTGGCGGCAACAACGTTTAAGCGAGTGTTCATTCTCACTTGGGAGACACCGGCGACAGTGGCCAAGTCAGGGGCGACTGCCTCCCGCGATACCGCAAGGAAGGAGGCAAAGCGGTCAGTGGGGCAGAACAGGCAGGTGCCGACAGCAGGCTGGTGTATCGGTCGCATGGCAACAAGCTTCCGCGCTTTGCGGCGGTGTGCCTTGGAGATCTTTTGCCTCCACTGCACTCCACGTCGTCCGAAGAGGGTCCGCCGTTGGATCGCCCTTCTGTGAGGACCCCGGTGGCCACAAAATCCATTGGTGTGACTAAGCACTGCGCCGTATTAGCATCTTCCTAGGTATGAAGAGCAGACGCGGCCACTGCTCTGTCACATAGCTCAGCGGCGCGCTGCAGAAAGAGCACAAGCTCGTCGGTGAGCGCGGCACCATTCGGCGACGTACCGGGGGCACCATCCGACGAGGCAGCAGCGCGCTGAGCAAACCTCCCCGCACCAGCTGCCATCGCGACCTTTCCTGTGGAGGTAGCAAGGGGCCGGTAATGCGCAGGGGAGCTCACGTGGAAGCGTCACTTGACCTTTCGTGTTTTGCCTGTCTGCGCAGCCTGGGACGCTGTCATCCCTTTCGCAGCATCGCTGGTATGGGTGCGGCGCTTTGAGGTTGGGGCGCGCGCATTGCCCGCCGTCTCTGAGTCGGCTGTCAAAATGTCACCAGTTTTATCCTCGGCGTACTCTCACCCGTCTCCCGAACAGTCCGTGGGGTCTCGGGCACGTTTTTTTGGCGACGTAGAGTCCATGCTGACCACCTGGTCGCCTGCATCGGCGAGGGAGGGCTGTGCTGCGTGTCGACGCCTTCACAGTGGTCACAAGACGTAACCAATTCCAATTCCTTTCTGTGTTCCCCCTCCCAAAAGAAAACAAAATAAAGTGGGAAACAACACCCGCGCCAGCAAATCTATTGTAGGTTTCATCCAATTAGATATAAATAAACACGGGCAAGCGCGAAATGTAAATTTCTGAAAAACCAACTCGTCGATTATTAAAAACACCAAAATAAGTGAACATCACAACACGAAAAGAGCACGGAATCACCACACTGTAGTTTCAAGAGGTCCTAAATTCTAACACCCACATCTGCTAGAGGCAGTATCCGTAATTCCGAATTCAGGTAGTCTGTCTCTACCACAGAGTCCGACTGCAGAGAAGCTCACCTCGAAGAACAGCACCACCGCGATGATCTGAGGATGAGCACAGCCTGTCCACTTCAGAACAGGTAGCAACCACCCACAGCACCTTAAATTATATTAGAAGAGGCCGCAAACTAGGTCTGACAATCACAGAGGCACGCACTACACCCCAAAACAACACACATCGCTTCGGAGCCCATTTCATGAGTGCGAAACGTTCGGCATGTTCCTGCTCACAAAATCGCCGAGCTCGATGAGGATTTGCACGGCCCGAGAAATGTCCAGAGATTGTCGCAGAGGTAGAGGTTCCAGGGGCAAGCGGACGACAATTTTAACTCGGGTTATAATCGAGGCTGTCCTTGTGCAATGGCGGAGGTAGTGGCTCACAAAAGAGGCAAGCTGGCCACAAAAACACCTGTTTTCACGGAGCAAGTCGATCCTGTGGAAGCAGTGCGGGAAACGGCCATGTCCGGTACCTATGTGGGCGAGTCGCCTTGGCGGAGGAAAGCAGCGCGGTATAGCGAGCACGCTGGGAACACAGCGAAAAAACTCAGTGTCAGCGTCGTCGGTGTTCCATCGCTGCTGCCACTCTAACCGGCAAGCCCTTAAAAGCCTCCCTCTTACGATGTGCTTTGAAGCACGCGCTTCCACCTCTTCGCCCATGGTCACCGAAGCTTTGGCAACAAAGTCGGCAAGCTCGTTTGCCCACACCTCCGAGTGTCCAGGAACCTGAAGCAGGAAGACGGAAACAGAGCAAACGAACAATCTATCCTCTTCAGTCTCAACAATGCGCAAATAAAAAAATATTTTGTAACACACTTTTATTCAATTCATTATCCATAGAAATAAACGCAAAAAATTACAATAGCAAAAAAGCAAACGAAAGTAATAAAATTTGATGGTGCCCATTTGGGTACTCTGGGTTTCAGTGCGTATGGAATGCAAGGACCAACTTATTCAAAATTCAACAATGCTTCAAAACTCATACAAAAATGCTACAAGAAGCTTTTATTCGGTTCATTATCTATATAAATAGGTGCAAAAAACTATAATAGCAAAAAAGCAAATGAAAATTATAAAATTTGAAGGTACCCATTTGGGTACTCTGGGTCTTCTTACCCTGTGTACGCATTGGAGCGCTCGCGCCGGTGAAAGCCATTTTTGCCGCCTTGCTCTTCAGAGATGCCTGGGCACATCGCGCCACAGAGACGGGCTTAGTAAAAGCAAGGCCTGCTTTTTGCGGGGAGACAACTTTTGACTCGCTAATTTTGAATGGGGGACAGCTATTGCCTTTATGGTTGTGGTACCCATTTTGGTACCCCGGGACCAAGAGGCTATAGCTGTTCTGAATTCGATGAATAGTGTCCGAGGTGTATAGGTGGTTTTGGAGAGCAAGAAGTAGGGATAAAGAGTCGGTATAGATGAAAGCAGTGCTCGAGGGCGCGTTATTTTGAAGGTAAAGGAATAGACGACGTAGAGCAATTGCTTCCGCATCATAGGGGCTTAAGGGAGGGATAATCGGGAAGCGTTGGGCTGGTACTATAACTTCCGGAGCACTGAACGCAACGAATGCGGTACCAGGAGCTGTCATGGTGAAAGAACCGTCCATGTATGCGTGTAAACATGGACGTGTAAAGAGTCGTGAAGCCGTTTGGGAGTCAGTTCTGTTGGGCGGGATTCCCAAACGAGGAGCAGGATAACAGCACGTCCAGTCAAGAAGGTGGTCCACCTCCGTTGGAGAAACACGTGTATTGGGCAAATCAACAGGCCGTTTAAGGTAAAACAATTGAAAAGACGCGTTTCAATGTTCAAAAGGATGGACAAAGAAATTGAGAAGGCCAACACCTCAAGCGCTGCGGCACGGGTGGTCGTGTAAGCGCCAGTCACTACAAAAAGCGGAGAGCGCATCAAGGAGGGAATCCTCGCCTTAAGCGAATGATGCTGCAGGTCACCCCACCATGCCGGTGGTGCATAAGTGATGGCTGGCAGAATAATGCGGTGGTAGAGGAGGCAGAGGTGGTTTCGTTCTAAAAACGAGAGCAACCTCGCAAATGCTGTGAGTGCAGTACACATCTTTTCAATTCGGCCACGCAGGTGACTCGCGTGGGCAACGAATGTCAAGTGCCTGTCAAAGACGCCTCCCAGTAGCTTTAATTCTGTGACCTGCTGCAATTTTGTTCCGCCCAGCTTGATTGTCGGCTTCCACTGCGCTCCCCGCTCTTCCCTAGAAATCAGGAGGCAACTACATTTGGTAGGGTTCAGTTGCAACTTAGCTGTGCGTGTCCATTTTGACACTCGCTCAAGGGTGTCATTGGCAAGATGCTCTATGGCCGCAATTAACTCCTTCTCTTTCAATGTAAACGATTCGTACGTGTTACGGAGGAGCGATACAAAGCAGATGTATCCAGTTCTTCTCGAGACTGCTTGAAGCTTCTAAAGCCTAACGTGCGAGTGCCGATTAATCAGAAGTCGCGTGGCTTTTCTGCCCTTACTGTGACGAAAATATTTCAGCAAGCCAGTAACGAGGAGCCGCGACAGGTAACCGGACGACACGTTCGCGGCTGAAGCGCTTTATCAGGCGCAAGTACTTCCTTCTCCTTCAATGTAAACGATTCGTACATGTTACGGAGGAGCGGTACGAAGCAGATATAGCCAGTTCTTTTCGAGACTGTTTGAAACACGTAAAGCCTAACGACCGAGTGCCGATTACCAGAAGTCCCGTATCATTTCTGCCCTCACTGTGGCGCAAATATTTCAGCAAGGAATATTGAGGAGCCGAGACAGGTGACCAGACGACACGTTCGCGGCTGAAGCGCTTTCTTCCATATGGCAGGTTTAAGATCGACGTGTATGGGTGAGTAGAGTGCGCTCAGATAAGCGCCACTTGGCACCAGGAAAGGCATAGCGGTCGACTATACAGCCACAAGAGGGAGAGGTCTCCTGCCCCGAGCTTGAAGCAGCTCAGTGGCTCGAGCATGGCTGGCCACGATACCGCTGCAACCGGCTAAGAGAAGTTCTAGGCTGCGTGCACAGTTCATGCTGCTCGTTCGGCGGTACCGCGTCACGTGACGGCATGCCTCAGCTGGCCCGAATGTCGTTGTTATCGGCAGGCTGTGGCTGGTCGAGCTTGCTCCTTGTGTGGGCATTTCTGCTTCACCATCTTTTCTTTCCCCTCTTACCGGTTATACTTCGGTGGTACCGGCTCAATTTACTCAATGTGGGCATTCCAGTGCAGCGAAGATCGGATGAGCTCATAGAAGCCGCCTCGGTGTCGCAGCATCAACGAATTTTAAGAAGTAAAACTTGAAAGAACATGATGAAACGCCTGAGATTCCAATTCTCTCAGTGCTACAAGCAGACTGATATCGTACCTAGACCAACTTCGAATAGACTCATGAGTATACCGCTGCTTAAAATATGCGACCAGCATGCTTGTTGAAAAACGAGAGAGGCAAGAAAGATAATGTAACTTCAGCAGATGAAATACGGACGGTTTTGCCACAGTTTTTTTATACTAGCAGCAATGCCTGCCAAAGAAAGTAAGCACAGTTCCTGAAGGCCGATCTCGCAGTAGCAGCCGAGCAAGCCTTTCTCATTGCTTTTATGGCTTAAGCAGCGCAGTTGCTGGTGAGCAGCAATTTCGTGGTGCTGCAGAGATCCTTACTGTGCAAACGTTATTCAAGAAGTGTGCAAATTACCATTTATGAATCCTGCCCTGCACATAGAAAACATCGATGTCTGACACCAAAAACTGTCCTCTGCCTGATAATATCTGTAATAACATCTTACTGCCATGACGCAGTAGTCCGAAGCCCTGGCACGCTAAATCGACGTCGCGGGCTCAAATGCCAGCTGTGAATATTTCTTTTTCCGGATCAGGGTTTTACAATGCGTATCTTGTATTTGCCATTAGCAAAATCATTTCTAGAACACGAGTTATTCCCTGCCCAGGCACCTTATACCAGCACGTATGGGAGTGCGGCCAAATCCGAGGCCTACTCCCGAACCCTTCTCCCTCTTACGAGCAGTGCATGGCCTGCCTGAAAATTCTGAACCTGAGAACCAGCGCAAACGGGTGAAGAGGGCCTGGACTACCAGCCAAGGCCAGTTCATCCGGGACTAAGGACAACCCCCAACGGGCAGGTCTCCTAACCGCAGCACCCGTGATAGTAAAAAGAAGTGTTTTCCTTGTCCTCCTCATGTTTGTATTCGGTGTTCTCAGATACTGATGATTGTTTTCCCCAAATTATGCATGCCCAACTGGTGCTCACGTGGTCATACTTGCGGCTACCTAATGTGCCCATTGGCTCTGACACGCCGTTCCCATTGGCTCTGACGCGGCCTGACGTCCCCATTGAGTATGTAGTGCCCATGCAAGGGCTAACGCTACTCTTCGGAGGTATAACGTCGCCATGCGTTGCGTGCAGTTTAACGTACAATGCGCAAGACGTTGTGCGGAGTTTCGTTATGTGAAGGTTACCAGCTCAGATTACAGTTGGAGGTGTAGTTTAGATAAAGGTTATGTTAGGTTAAGGTTAAGATTAGGATAGGCAGTTTAAAGTTTAGGGTAATTTTAAGGTTACCAGTAATAAAGGTTACCTGAAATTTCATAGTTAAGTTGAACCTAAAGTTCACCAGTTTGAGGTTAAGGTTAGTGAATGTTGCCCTCGGTATTATAATTACGTTGAACCTAAAGGTTAGCCGCCTATTGGTGTACAATGACTTTGACGTTACCTGGCACGTAAGGCCATTTATTTATTTATTTATGTATTTATTTATTTATTTATTTATTTATCTGTTTATTTACTTATTTATTTATTTATTATTTATTTATTTATTTATTTATTTTGATACGTCAAAGTCCCTACGGAAAAGGGGCATTATGTGATGGGTAGGTAAGGCGCATATCAAACAAACAGTAGTGCAGTGAATCTAAAAAATACAAGGCATGAGATTCATAGCATGAGATTCATAGCGTCATAATACAAGTTGTCGAATTCACAGATAATACAGCAGCAAGCTAAATATCTTACAATTTGGTGGAAACGCAAATATAAGCCTAGCATTCTTCTCCCACACCAACTCAAGGAGGTTGGTCAATAACAATGGTAGCGGCAGTTAGAAGCACACGGCTGATTCTCCAATTTTCATTTCGAGCATCATCAACATGCTGCCCCACAATTGTCGCATATGCACGGAGATAGACCACTGGCAATGACAACTGGACCAGACGCTCATGGCCCATTCAGGAATTCCCATTGGCAGCGACATCAACATGGCAGCGACATCAACATGCCTACCAGCACATATTTTTTCCACACATCATACAGTCGTGAAAGCCAGTCCCACATGCAGCCATGAATGTTTAGGTGATTAGCATAGGGTTAATCCTCACATGTTTATGAAGCGACGAAAACTAAATTGAAACAAAAAAGCAAAGTAAAAGAGGAATATAGCTTATGAGATTTTGCGTTTGCGCTAGTTGGTAGCCCGATTAAGCCCGATGTCAGCAAAGCTCGCTACTTATACAGGAAAATTTTGAAACTGCATTGACGGTAAGCACGGACGAACGTATTCTCGGTTACTGGCAATGGTTATTGTGATATACAGACTAATGCAGTTGGTATGTGCACTGCGGCAATCTGAAATAAAAATAACATATTATTGTAGAGGTCGTTAACGCAAGAGTAAGTAGGACACTGAAGCTGTGAGCAAAATAACACCAACTCTGACAGCAGACCTTTTATTCTCACAATACAGCAGTTATTCTACCGGGTCGGTGACGTCTGTGTACTCATCTTCGCACAGGTCGGCCGGGTGTAGAGGAACAACCTATCCGCAGATGTCACTGAATTGTTCGAGGCAGTGTCCACGCACCCGGTGCTCGACCTCCTTTGTCACCCACAGTGCACACGCTGCACGTAGAAAAAATCAACGCGACAAAGTGAATCTGCGGCTGTACAAAGGTTTGACACGACGATATTATGTTACATGCCAGGCGATAGTAACAGGTTGCTTATTAGGGGCGAAGCTCCTCTTGCTCGGGCCCTGTCCCGGCCGTACACGGCACATTGTACACGGCACATTGATGATGATTGTGCCAGGATCCCCCTAGAGATAGGCCAACCAAAGATTGGCCGAAGAGGTCATAACGTTCAACGCATTCGTTGCTACCCAACAAAGAGGAGAGGAAGAAGAAGGTGTTGTCGTTCGTCACCTGCGAGCTGAGGACACGTACCGGGTGTACGCGACACAAGACGCTCTGCAGAAGGCGACGGCCAAAGTGGCTAAAATGCCACACACTGATATCTCCAACTTACCCATAGAGATTTTCATCGTCCCAAACAAGTCCTACATAATCACCACAAACATCGACGTCGTCGACGGGCTTGTAAACGGAGCGGTGGAAAGCTTGACGTGTCGAGTCTTTATATGATGTGTGGGCAAATGTTTCACAGTTTTACCGATAAGCATTTTAGTTTCGCCCCACTCATCATCATTCACTTCGTGGATATGGCGGGATTTTTTGAACTACTTTTGAGCGTGTATTCCTGCAACAGTACGAACACAGATGGACAAAATGTCAGACATTTATTCATCATGGTTTATAGCTGCTGAGTTTATTTGCTCAGCCTCCAAAAGACAATCATAGTCAGTTCGGTGGCTTTGTGCCCTAAATAGAAGTTACGTGCAGAAAAAGAGTGAGAATTGCTTTGCCATCTGGTTGCAGGAAGCATGCAAGAATACAGACAACTTAAATAGAGTATTAGCTCCGCACGCAACATTCTGTATGTGTTAGGGCATGCAAAACAGTGGCGTAGCTGTAGCAGTGAGCATTGCAAATGCAGCCGGATGTTCAGAAACAAGGCTGGCACTGATGTAATGGAAATAATCCCTACAACACATTCAGAGTTTGCTCTGAGAACAACAATCTTGACGTGACAATATCACTAAAGGATGCGGGGGCTAGCATTTTAAGCCACCTAAACTAAGTATCATCAGCCTGCCTTAAAAAAAACAGCAACACAGAATAAGAAGACACTAATGATTAAAAAGCAGTATATTGAAGTGTAGATAACTTTGCTGCTTTCAGAACAAGTATAATTAATAATGTAATTTTGGCACGAGAAACAATCGCTTCGAAAACCATTTGTGTGGCAGGCTCTGAATCAACTCACATGTAGTCTTGTCTGGCACAGTCATTATGCTGAATTTAATATCACGCGTATTTTTATTAACCACTCTCTTGTCTGTCTGTTTTCTGGAGCTTCACTTAACCTAGAAAGAACGCCTGAGATGCCAAGAAAGTGACAAGCAAGCTAGTCCTCCAGTTCTACTTCTGGTGAAGTACACGCAATGGACGTAATAAAAAGTGTTACCCCTACCATCCGTCCGGAAGTCACTTTTGAAACAAACACAACCATTAGTTCAATTCTATGCTTCCATGACGGTTTATTATGGGCGAATGAGGTTGTGAAGTAAGAGAGAAAGAAAATTGTATATAATGGTACTGGTGAGATTTATCCGGCCAAGACGCCTAGCTTGTTTCACGAAATGCATAAAATATGAATTTAATAAATGCCATGACGATGGCGGTGACGGCGATGTTGCTCACGCTTGCATAACCTTTTTACAGAGTCTAATCAGGCCCTGTACTTAGTAAGGGAGTCAACAGAGCTGTTGTCGCTCCCGATGCTTGTTTAGAATGTAAGCAGGGGCCCAACATGTCATTTAATTTCTATCTAGCAGAGAGCGGCTGCCCGAGGTATACTAAAAGGGACACTTGAATCTATCGAATGGAGCAAAGCGCTGGCGGCCTAAACGTAGCCGTTGACTGCTTACCTTCTGCAAGGTACACGCTTTTCGTTACAGTGCATTCCTTGTAGTCGCTATACTGAAAATACTTCACCTCATTCCTCTCGCCTGCGCAAAATTAGCGAAACACAGCTTAAAGCCCTTCAAGCCCGAGCGTACCTTGTTAGTTCTTCAGAGTTAGAACAATACACTTGATAGCGACCAATTCATTTGAATCAAAAGGAACCAGCCGAAAGGCGTATCGTTAGCAACTAAGGTGTTTTTAATAAACATTGAGACTCTAGGCTCGTAAAACTGGCGTAAAATTCCTGTTGTGCAGTTTTCGCATTTAAAAATAGGGGAACTCAAGAAAGAGCAAGAAAAGATTATTTTTGGCCCGTCCTAATATCTAACTCTAGAAAACCGCATTTCAATCAATGCACTCAAAGTAAACCCCTTCCATTTTCAATATATGACTTACTCTGCACTTGCCGAAAAATAAAAAAAAATTACATGTGGAAAGAAATATTGAAAGCAGATGTTGAATGCTAGTCATCTTCACGCAGCACAACAAATACAGATTCATGCATGGCGTTCCCAATGCACAGCTGCGTTGTTGCTCAGACAGCATGAAAACTACAGACGAACACGTTACAGTAATAAATAAATACTCTGTGAATTAGGTGCGGTACAACAACTGGTAAACAAGTACAGTTAAAACAGCTGAACAGGAAGACTGTGACGAGCTACTATGGGAGAGTGAGGACAGTGGTCGGGACAGGTATTATTTCATGGTATTGTAAACGCAGCATGCCGATATTACAGTTTTCTGGGAGATAAAAGATCTGTGTCCGTTGACTACACAAGCAAAAACTCAAGTCGGGTAGGACCATAGCGTTTTGGTGCGGAAACACCCGGATGACCGGACGTCGTAGGATGGGAACGAGACGAGTGAGAGCCAATTCTGTGGTTCCAAGCGACATTGTGGTTTACCAAAAATTACCGGAAAAGCAAAACTGGTGGCCATACCTCTGGCAGCGGTACCATCGGCCTCGAGGGACTTTTACAAGGTACGTACTAGAAATTGCGATTTTAGCGTGAAAAGTTCTCAGTTTACTTTGCCGGCTTTTTCGTGCCGTTCCACACGTTCGGGTGCCCACCTGCTTTCAATCTTTCGACGCTGTTTTCCCAACTTGCGTGTTTGGGTGCACCTTTACCGCGGAACTACAGCATAGAATTCGTCAACCCTGATAGGACAGCAATCTCCAGGCGAGGCGCGCCAAACGCTGAGAGCGAGCAAATCGATACGCTGCACGTATGACCACCAAAGCTGCAGACTTTAAAATCACGTTTCTTTGGCCATGAAGGAAGCTGGCACGTGAGGCTCAACATCGGCTCCGCAGTTAGTGGCAAATTAACAGTGCCAATTCGTGTGAAGAGCTAATCTGCTATTTCCAACGTGTTCGGGACGACGCAAGACATCCAATGACACCAATATCGACCAAGGGAACAGCTTTGTCGTCGATTTGTCGAACTTTCGAGCCATCGAATGGTGGGAGGCCGCTAAGCCTAGGCGTGGTCGCCGAGGTTAGGCTTTGCGGCGCACCGGTCAGCGTCTCCTCAGCCTTAGAAGATGACAAGATTAGTCGCAGAAATGGAGCCACCCATTCCGTCTACTAGCCATTTCGGCAAAATGAGAGCGTGGAAGTGGGGGGCGAAGACAATGGAATGTCCGACGTGCCTCGCGCATTTGAAGTACCGTTAGCGGATCCTCGCTGAATTAACGGGAATTTTAGCACACAATTCGTGTAGTTAATTCTTGATTGGACATTTTCATCATTCTGGGTCATTAATTTGCTTCACGTACCACCAGCAGCTCGCTCTGTGTCTCTTTTTTTTTATTTTCTCACTGTGCCAGCTAGTTGTATACCCAGAGTAAAATATATCTCCCACCCACTGTTAACAAAAGTTAATTCGTATTTGTCGCCCAATTGAAATTGGTTAAAATAATAAATGTACTCCGCCCATTTGATTGCTACACTAGATCTTAGAAGTGTAACCTCTATAGCAATTAAGAGAAGGTTGGAGTATTTTTTATAGTTTATTTGATGCAATCAGATTTTATATCCTATAATCACCTAATATCCTATAATCCTTAAATACTATGCCATCTGTAAGGCCTTGTGAGGTATGTGGTTAGTCAAGCGTATTTGCGCATATTACTACTCGGAGTTTCGTTTCACAACAGGAGCTTTAACTTTTTCAAACATATACACTGATAGCATATAAGAACTAGCATGATGTGAGGGGCATGAAAAAGCAGCAAAAGCTGGAAATTGAAGCTCGCAGTGTTGTTTACGAAACGATGGTTCCCTTTAAACAAGCACTCTTATATTTGATTACTGATACACTGTTTACTGATTTGTTTATTACTGATATACTCACTAAGTGTTCGTAAAATTTGCGAGCAACATACTGAAGATCCCAGCTTGTTTATAACGTTTAAGTACCTCATTAAAATCTATACTGGTACATTAATCAGTTTTTGTTTCTCTGACGGGTGCCTCGCTTTAAAATTGTTTTGCTCATAAAGGCAGTGAAAATTCACAGCCACGCCTTGTCATAGATGCTTACGTTTTCTGTCCAGGGCCTTGGTTGAGTGACCAGACGCATGTGGCTGTCTTTCCCACAGAATCAAAGTGAGCTCGTACAACCGTTAGGCATTCAAATATGGTGTCGGAGTTGGCATCACTAATGACAATGGCATAAGTAAGGAAAAGCTGCAATGGTCTAGAGGGAAAGAGCGAACATACTGAATACCCACCTTACTGTAGAAAGGATTCCGGCCGAATAATATTATCAATAGAAAAGGTGGAACCATCTTATGCGCTTAGACTAAATTTGTAAACGAAATCCAGTTTTTAGGAGATGCGACTTTTGTTTTGAACGTACCGAACACAACAATGACGACACTAGATTCAAAGTTCTCAGACACTCGTGGTTCCCGAAAAACATTCTTTGAGGAAAGCACTCGATTTCATTTCTAAACTAGGAAGGACAGTAATGTCTAAACCGACACTGCGCGTAATAGCAAATGTTCAGGTACAATTACTAGTATCAATGATTACTAGCCTGTAATTAGCCTAGCTCTAATCAGCCTAGCGTCAATCACGAGCCCATAATTCTGCAAATCAATAAGTAGTCTTTTTTTCAGGAACAATGCGCACACAAGTAAATAGGCTGTCATTATTGATGGGTTGTGACTCAAGTTTTTTTTAAATCTCTTCCTCATTAGTAACCACCTGCTTCTAACGGCTCTAAAAATTATCACTCACACACTATGTTTTCTGCTTCAAAGTGGACCTTTGAGGTAATTATTATGCACAGAATAAACGGGGCCTCTTTAAAAACTTGGCTTTTGTAACATGGTCAAGTCAAAAACAGCCTTTGAAAACAAGAAACACGCGGGAAATCAGGAGCGCGGAAATAAAGCTGAACCGCACTTCGTGTACGGAAAGCGTAAAAAGTGGCGATGTTACTTCAATACCTAGACAGTTTGGTGTTTTCCACAATGCAGCCATGCCACATTTGCTAACGCCTTCTAGATTTTATCTTATGGTATCGGCTGAAGCAACATGTCCGCCACAGAAAAAGCAAGATAAAAGAACAAAAAAATTCAATACAAAATCGTGTGGGGAAATCCAATGAGAACACATTACCAGGATTATATAAAAAATATGAACTAATGTTGATTTGAGAAATGCTGCTAGATCTGTGTACCGCCACTGTTGCCAAGCCGGGTGCAACAACCTCTGCCATCTTTCGTACTTTACGTACGTTACCAACCACCTCGCCGCACCACTTTTACACCGAAACTATGAACCTTCGCTTTTTCCACACGATGGTGGGTATTTAATGGTACCAAAAACTATGACTCAACGCGACAGGCACTCACAGAGTACCATGCAGCTACCAAGTGCCCGAACTGAGTGGTTGTTTAGGGTGGACACCAATATTTTCTGAGAAAACTGCCCCATGTACAAACTTCAGCAGCTCTTGAGGCCCAGCGGCTACAGAAGCCGAGCAGGAACCCATCATGAAAATCAAAAATATTTGCAATAAAACCTTGTTATTTGCGTGTGACCACTCAGAGTAAGTGTTTTAATCGAAGGTTGTAAAACAATCACCCTCAATTTTGATCAATGTAGCGGTCAGTTAGCTTCACAGAGCAGCGTTTGTAATGGTAATATGTCACATATATTATCACGGATTATAAAAGTAATTCATTTCTTTTACGGTGTAAGTCTGAACTTAGCAGGTGTACTCCGTTGAATACAGCTTCCCCCGAAGCCGTAGAGCAAGGCAAATGCTCCTACCCAACCTTACATCTTGTCGAAGGGTACGTTGGATCTTCTGGATTGAGGAAGCACACCGATGTCTCTGCATGATAAACTACTCTGCCACTATATCTAAGAGCCCGATTCAAGCTGCTGTTGGGATATTGATTGATATATGTGGCGTAACATAACGCGTCAATATTCATTTCCATGTGCAGGGGAAACCACGAAAAGACTTCATAGGCATGGCACGTTTATAGCAAGCGCCTATAGTGCAAGCAAGCGCACACTGAGAGAAACAACCAGCGTTGGCTACGGCACCTCAAAAATCGGCAGGGGTCCTGCATTACGGGTCTGGGACGCGACTAGTAGCGCAAGGTGTCCGTTAGCACCGGCCTAAGCTAGCCAGTCGCAAAAGGGGGAGGTATACACTAGCACAATGCAGACAAAAGAGGGAAGCTGAAGAAAGCGCCAACCACGCAAAGACACGGGCAGTGAAATCCGCCATCGCCCTTAACTCTTCCAATGCACGGCCGTAGGAACGAGTAGCGGCGCGACGAGTGTGAAATAGCGAGAGGCCATCCTAAAGCGTTAGGATGGAGGAGATAGCGAAGCAAATCACCTCAAGCAGACGTATGACGAAGCCCTTGGAGAGCGTAGGGTGAACGCAAAACGTGTAAGTGGTTGTATTGGAGAGCAATAACGTCGCATTAAGACGCTGTTCGTAGTTATTCGGGGTAGTCCAACGTTATAAAAAAAAAAGAATAGGAAAAATGTTCGTTCCGGTCATTTGTGCATTAGGTACACACAAAACACAAGTTAGCCTGAATGGGAGTTTTTTGGCTGGAATACGTCTTTTAAACTCCTCACGGCAGGCGGCCTGCTCCCACGTGTGGTAGTATCATGGTGGAAAAACTTCCAGTTTACACCGGGGGCCACAAGCCGTCGTAAATAGGCGCATTTACCACGACTGCACCTCATCACAAAACGCACTATATAGCTGTGAATACTGCGTTTGTCATAATGGGAGTTTTAAAGAACTCCCACGCCACCTCCATCTCCTTCTCCTCCTCCTCCTTCACCCCCTTCCTCCTCTACGCCTCCTTACAAAATGGCTGCCAGTTGATGTCGTGTGTCGTGTGAGCTCCAGCGTCCCCGAAAATTTATTGCCGATGTGAACTTGCGGCCGCACGAATGAATGTGAAGTGCTTCCCGACAATGGAAGCTCGTTGCGAACATTATGCAACCAGCCTAGACTGACGTGCGCCACACTGAAACGTCGCCTCCGTGTCACCGACCTTCGAGCCGACGGAATACGCCAGCGAGCCGACGCGAGGTTTAAATGCAGTGATCGCTGAGTGTGGCTCGTTAAAAACAACGCGGTTGTGCCTCTGCGAGGTGGTTGAAGGTAAGAGTTTCACGTTTTTTATTGTACCCAACATTTTGGGAGTCTTGTGCCCCTTCTTGTGTCAAATAAACTCAGCGTGTTTCCCGCGTCACTGCACGGGCGATTCTCCGCCACTGGAGGTGAGCGTTGCGCGTGAAAGACGGTGCCATGCCCGGAACGTCATTGGGGAGGCCGAACGGTGTGAAAGCGATGCGTATTTGCGCGGGTCTCGAACAGAACAGTCACTCATTCACACTCGCGAGCAGAATGGAATCTGTCCGAACTCTGATTTTTGTTAGGTATATGTCTGTGACTTAGTGGCAGGCGAAGGTGAAGTTGGCCGGTCAAACGTCACAGGGCGGCCGCTTTTCTTAAGTACGTGTGGTGCCAGCCGCGCCTGCTACGAGGACGGTCACTGCCGCGTGCCGCCGGCGATTAATTGCTTTCACTGGAAAGGGAGAAAGGCGGGGCCCCGTGCGAGCTCTCCGTACGCTAGGCGCGTGTAACTATAACCAGCAAACGCCATTCGAGGGAGCATTCTGTAGAGTCGATGGACGACTGCCTTTTTTATTTTTTTAAGGGGGGGCAGGCGCAGGCGTCACACCAACCGAAATTTTCCTTAACTTTGGGTGAAGGGAGAGAGGGGCAGTGCGGGTGGTAAAACCTGAAGCTCGCTTCACGCAAGGAAAAGAGGGAAAGGAAGCATTTTGAGAAGTTGGCCGCCACGAGGGTCGCGCATCCTTCTGAACAGCAGAGCACTTCGTTTTGACGAAATAGTGAGCGCAGGTGCCTCGGACGGAAGTGCAAATTTTCGTAGCTTGAAATAAACATTCAGAAATTACGGAAGGTTGGACAAAAGAGTGACAAGTTCAGCGTCTTTACAGTGCCGTTTCTTTTTTTTTTTTTTAAGGTCAGATGCCCAATATGCTTCTGTTTTGTTTCCGCAGATTTAAAGCGTTTTGCTATCCCTCTAATGCATGTGCTGCTGTGACTTCCTGGGGAACGTGCCAAGAGGTGCGGCAATGTCAACGTTTGGGAGGCAGGTGCAAGCAAACAGCGCACCGACGACATGCTGACCTCATTGTTTGCAAATAGCTTAAAGATTTTCGTTGAGGAGTGTTGTACTAGATGAAGTTCTTACCAAGATACCTTGTGTTCTCGATGTAGGTGTTTTTTTTTTATTCAGTGTTTTTATTGTCTTATTAAAGTGTTCACACGTTTACCGTATTTATGTAATTTTATGCAATAAATTGAGTGTGCAGAACACAAACTTTTGACGTTTTGGCTTTCAAAGTTTGAAGCGGAAAAAGACTACATATTACATAATCCTAAAATGCGGCCTGTGCGCTCATTAAGAATTCCCAAATACAGTAATACATTCATCTGCAGCGCTTATATTAGGCGCACAAAAACAAAAACTCGAATGCAGGTCAACACTGCTCCCAACTCGCCCCCTGAAAACTCCCAGTTGGAGGAAACAATACACTACCAATTGTACCCCTGGAAACTCCCATTGTATTGGCAGTAAAAAGAAACTCCCATATGCTACTGAAAAAACTGCGGAAATATTGGGAGTAAGACGAAACTCCCATTAGAAGGAGTTTTGAAAACTCCGAATTGGTACTCAGTTATGCTACAAGCCATTTACTCCCATTCCGGCTTATTTGTGTACTGTGTGTAGATTAACATATAGAACGAGCTCCCAGGGCACGTGGCTTTAAGGGGATCTTCTTAATTATATAGTCCATCAGTATGGGAAACTCGGCTTTAGCGTTAGCTGAGGCGTCGAAGGCCAAGGAATGGCTTACGCGCAAAACCTTAAGGTTCGACTACACAAGGACACAAATTGGGTTTGCATTATTACAAGCGTTAGAAAGGAACCTTGTTGCCGCAGAGTGGCTGTGGATGAACAGAGACACTTGGAAATGTGGAGAGTTGCAGCTGTGGCGGTGAGTGTGGCTCTGTTGGGATGTTAGGCAGCCGTACCGATGACCAGGCAAAGTCACAATCACTCTCAGTGCAGTATTGGAACGGCAACTCAAGGGCGTTCTACAGGTCATTATTGATTTCGCAAACACAATTCTCAAGTTCTTCAATGCCATCGGATAATGTTATTCCTCATATTCGAGCGTTACTGTTCCGTCACTGAAGCCCACCTTATAAATATATTTACAGGTACACCAACACAGACATTTTTATCTGGAAATGTGCTCTCTGAAGCTTTACGTGCCCGAAGTTCAAAGCAGGGTAATAAAATAGATATAGGGGCCCGAACGTGGGACAGGTGGCGCTGCTGGCGCCGTTCAACAGCGCCACCAGCGGAAGAAAATCGCAAAACTGAACTGGGTATTTCCTGGCGTGTGAATGTGGAGCACGCGTGTTTACGTGCAGTTTAAAAGTGCAACCGCTCGTTACCGTGATGATGTTGGTCACGTGACACGCACATTTCTTGCCAGAAACTAGGTCCGAGCGACGCGCGTTCATTTTAATTACGTAAAATTTGGGTTAATTAATTAATTAGTGGTCATTGACTGGGTAAAGTCAAATTGATGTCATTAGGGCATGTGAGGTATCAAATTGAAGGTCTTAATGAGTGGAATCACGTGTGACAAGTTAAAAATTGCTTCCTGGTCATAGTCATGAGATAGTCATGTGAGTCATAGATTGGGTTAAAAGTCAAAGTGGTGCCACTAGGGCTTGTGGGGTATCGAATTAAAGGTCTCGATTAGGGGAATCATGGGGCACAAAGTAAAATTCGCTTCCTGGTCATAGTCATGAGACAGTCATGTGAGTCATTGATTGGGTTAACAGTCAATGTGAGGCCACTAGGGCTTGTGAGGTATCAAATTAAAGGTCTTAATGAGTGAAATTACATGGGACAAGTCAAAAATTGCTTCCTGGTCATGTCATGAGACAGTCATGTGAGTCATAGATTGGGTTAAAAGTCAAAGTGGTGCCACTAGGGCTTGTGGGGTATCAAATTAAAGGTCTCCATGAGTGGAATCGCGTGGGACAAGTTAAAAATTGCTTCCTGGTCATAGTCATGAGACAGTCATGTGAGTAATGGATTAGGTTAAAAGTCAATGTGAGGCTACTAGGGGGTTGTGAGGTATCAAATTAAAGGTCTTAATGAGTGGAATCACGTGGGACAAGTTAAAAATTGCTTCCTGGTCATAGTCATGAGACAGTCATATGAGTCATAGATTGGGTTAAAAGTCAAAATGGTGCCACTAGGGCTTGTGAGGTATCAAATTAAAGGTATCGATGAGTGGAATCGCGTGGGACAAGTTAAAAATTGCTTCCTGGTCATAGTCATGAGACAGTCATGTGAGTCATTGATTGGGTTAACAGTCAATGTGAGGCCACTAGGGCTTGTGAGGTATCAAATTAAAGGTCTTAATGAGTGGAATCACGTGGGACAACATAAAAATTGCTTCCTGGTCATAGTCATGAGACAGTCATGTGAGTCATAGATTGGGTTAAAAGTCAAAGTGGTGCCACTAGGGCTTGTGGGGTATCAAATTAAAGGTCTCGATGAGTGGAATCGCGTGGGACAAGTTAAAAATTGCTTCCTGGTGATAGTCATGAGACAGTCATGTGAGTCATAGATTGGGTTAAAAGTCAATATGAGCCAATAGGGGTTGTGAGGTATCAAATTAAAGGTCTTAATGAGTGGAATCACGTGGGACAAGTTAAAAATTGCTTCCTGGTCATAGTCATGAGACAGTCATATGAGTCATAGATTGGGTTAAAAGTCAAAGTGGTGCCACTAGGGCTTGTGGGATATCAAATTAAAGGTCTCGATGAGTGGAATCATGGGGCACAGAGTAAAATTCGCTTCCTGGTCATAGTCATGAGACAGTCATGTGAGTCATGGATTAGGTTAAAAGGCAATGTGAGGTCACTAGGGCTTGTGAGGTATCAAATTAAAGGCCTTAATGAGTGGAATCACATGGGGCAAGTTAAAAATTGCTTCCTGATCATAGTCATGAGACAGTCATGTGTCATAGATTTAGTTAAAAGTTAAAGTGGTGCCACTAGGGCTTGTGAGGTATCAAATTAAAGGTCTCGATGAAGGGAATCACGTGGGACAAATTAAAAATTGCTTTCTTGTTATAGTCATGAGATAGTCACGTGAGTGACAAATTGGGTAAAAGTCAAAGTGGTTCCACTAGGGCTCGTGAGGTATCAAAATAAAGGCCTCGATGCGGGGAATCATGGAAAAATTAAAAGTCGCTTACTGGTTATAGTCATGAGATGGTAACGTGAGTCACAAATTGGTTTAAAAGTCAAATTGGTGCCAGTAGGGCTTGTGAGGTATCAAATTAAAGGTCTCGATGAGGGGAATCACATGTGACAAATTAAAAATTGCTTCCTAGTTATACTCATGAGATAGTCACGTGAGTCATAGGTTGGGTAACGTGAGTGTGACGCTACTGGGGCTTGGGGGAGATCAAATGAAAGGTCTCCATCTAGAATGTTTTCATACAATCTATTTTTTTGAAAAGATAACGAAGGAATATCTTTAAATAAAGTTAGAAAGATCACCAGTTTAGGTGACATCAGTTGATATTACAAGCCGACACAAGTCCGCGAAGAATCCGTATTAGGGTACAGCGAACATTGTGGGCGCGATTTTATGTTTACATAATACTTGTTTGCCTTTCTTTATTTTAAACACAATATGAAGGGGAAATATGTTTGCTGATACTTTTTAGAAACCGTATTTTGTGTGTATTAGTGAATTTTCTTCACTGTTGATGCGGCACTGCTGTCTAGGCCACTCTATTCGCCGCTGAATGAGCTCCCGAACCACGGTTCGCCGCTAAATATCATTCATCTCAAACGTCCTTCGGTGTTGTCGTGTAGCGCTGAAACATTGACATAAAGCAAATGTCATTCGCTCGAAAGATAATTTGATCTGCCGTCTGGGAGTTGTATAACATATGCTACACAGTTTCGATCGTAATCCATATTATTGCTCATAAAATAAAATAATATTGATAAGGTGCAGGATTTCTATGGCAGCCACTTGTGTAACCAAGGTAATGCGGCCTTCGCAGAACACTCCGTGCCAATACACGGCTTGCACACCGTCCGCGCTGGCCGGTTGCATAATGTAGTTGGCCCAAGCGGGGCGAGATGGTGAAGTAACACAAGGGTGAGGAGGGAACGCAGTGGGAACTTCACATGTGTTGCTGTCAGCCCACCCCGGAAAATATTTGTACGGGGACCTTTCTAAATGAGGGCTGATTTTTCTGAGCCACTGCAAAAACCGTTACTCGGATTTGGGCATATATACTGTAACAGTCGAATGAAGTGAGCCTCAAAGCTAAGCTATGTGATGAGGTACAAGATGTCTAGCGGAGCTGCAGAAGGACGATCGTTACAATGATAATCATAGCCACTTCTTTGTCTGCGCCTCGAATTGATACGGTATTGGAATGAAAGTGGACGGATGAGTATTCTTGTTCTGGAACCACACTTGTGGCAAAAATGGATCTATTGCCCTAAGCGTAAATGCAAGTAGGGTGCCATAAGCCCGCTCGCTCTATATGGTGCGAATTGACAAACGAATTCGCAGCTGCGGCGTCGCTAGTGCGGCAATATGTCGTTTTGCGGGACAAGCTGAAACAATCCAAGTGATCAATTTTCGTTGCTGCCGAAGATACAAAATTGCTTCCACACGTTCAGAGGCACAGTTGGAGAAGACGAAGCGAGAAGCGACTTAAGGAGAACCAAAGGGAGAATGGGCTCAAAATACAAGAACAAGTGAACACTCCTAAGATGGCGTTACCGGTTGCACGAAAGAGGTGGTCACAGCCTCTCCTAAACTTTCCTTATTTTTATGGTGGAATAGTTTACAAATCGTGGTGCCAGTGTTCAGATAGTTGTGAATAGTTGTACCGAGACGACACAAACAGGTATCTGTATATTGGAATACATGCATGTCGATTTATTCATTACACTTTTAAGGAGCAGAAAAGACAGTATAGTGCTGTCACGTTAAAAGAGTAACCCTTCGAAACGTCTTGCAGGGAGCATCATGGCGCTGTTGCGCCGCGCATTCCCTAAGGAGTGGGTGACGTCGCCACGAGTATTCTTGGGGACAGTCATTCTGGACGGCACATCACGTGACTGGCGTTACTCGTTCTGTCGGTGGCTTGCAACATACTCTCTAGAGCATGAAGTCGTTTATAACAACTTTCACTACAGGAAAGTCTGGCGCTGCAATCAGGTGCCGTCATGGGACTGCTGGAAAATATTATATTTTTACTTAACCGGCCTTTCAAATTCCTCAGCTTCATGATTGACAACTCTTTTCCCGACGGTGGCTCGAGTTTCTTTTCCCCCTAGCAGCACGACGCTCCCTATCCGCTACTTTACAGCAAGCACTGCTTGCTTTCTTGAGGCGCTGTGTGTTGCTTTTTTGGGGGGCTGTTAATTCGCGCCAAAGAGCCATAGAAAAAAGAGCTCTGAACAGATGCAGCGAACGCAGGAGAGTCGGATCAAATTGAGCAAACTTCGACTGCATCTATAGTGGTGGAGGGGGAGCGGAAGAGACCAGAGTGGGGGGGACACAAGGGGGTTTTACAGGCTCGGATGGCAGACGACTACTGTCTTTCGATGGCATTTGCAGCAAAGGACGGAGATATAAGGCCTTTTTAAATTCAAGTTATGAGAGTTTACGCGCCGCGGCTGTGCACCTGGGCCAGGAGGGCTCTGGATTACTTTTGAGCACCTGTGCACCTTTAACGCGCGACGAAATCTCGACATACGATCGCCTTTTTTTCTCCTCCATAAGAAAAGCAGAGATCGCGAACGGGATCAAACCCGCGTCCTTGGGCTCAGCAGCATAACTGAGCCACTGCAGCGGGTGCTATTTTCAGTTACTGCTGTAAGACTGCCAGGGGATGTAAAAGGCTTCCTAAGCGCGCTGGTTCGTCATGTGTATATTTGTTTACTACCATAAAAACGTAAAGCACCATAGATATGTTTACCATCCTGGTACATTATTGTGTTGGTGCTACGTACGTAGCTTCACATGGCATATCAGCCACAAGTAACAAAGTAGCAATAAACAAACAAAACAAATGAATATATTTATTTTTTATATATAAGACAAAAGCTTCATTTCGAATTGCAAGGAGATGCCACCACAGTAGAGTTGTAATTTCCATCAAATAGTGAAGGGCGTGAAAAAAATTTCCTTTTCATGTTTTTTTAGAAAAATATCGGAAATAGAAAAAACACGATTCCAAACATATTAAAAGCTCGACATGCTTTTAAAGGGCTGCTGAAGAGCTTTTCAAAACATTTGTTGGTAGCATTCCTTTATAGTTTTCTTGACGCTAAATAAGGAAAATGTCTTTATTGCTTGTGAAAATACACCCAAACAGCCTTTTTTTCGCGAAAGCAAACGACCCCTGCCCAATGTCTAGTAAGAGATGTGGCTTCCTTTCGCGATCGGGCCCCGGTAGATAACGTCCTATTCGGAAGCACCGGAGCTGCGTCGACCACTCAGCATGCAGAGCTCATTCTGTTCTCATTCCGAAACGGGTCAGAAAGTCCCCAGTAATATTGAAGACGCACAAACTGAACAAGTCTGCTCGCGGCGAGCTTAAAAAACGAATTTTCCCCGAACGACTCATGGCCGACTTTGGACTTTGGGATGCCGGGATCTTGTGCAGATATGCTATTGTCGCTTTCACTACCAGCGCGAACACACATTCCTAGCACACTTTTCAACACCCCATCAGCCCCCATCTCGAATGTGCAACTTGCTTTTTACATTCGGGAGGGCGATAACAAGCTTTAGGGCATCACTTTGACTTTTACCCCAATATATGACTCACGTCACTATCCCATGAATATAAGCAGGAAGCAATATTTAATTTGTCCCACGTAATTCTCCTAATCGACACCTTTAATTTGATACCTCAGAAGCCCTAGTGGCACCACTTTCACTTTTAACCCAATCTATAACTCACGTGAATAGCTCGTGACTATAACCAGGATGCAATTTCTAATTGGTCCATGATTCCCCTCATCGAGACCTTTATTTTGATACCTCACGAGCCCTAGTGGCACCACGTTGACTTTTACCCAATTTGTGACTCACGTGACTATCTCATGACTATAACAAGAAAGCAATTTTTAATTTCTCCCACGTGATTCCCCTAATCGACGCCTTTAATTTGATACCTCACAAGCCCTAGTGGCATCACTTTGACTTTTAACCTAATGCATGACTCACAAGACTGTCTCATGACTATGACCAGGAAGCAATTTTTAACTTGTCCCACGCGATTCCCCTAATCGAGGCCTTTAATTTGATACCTCACAAGCCCTGGTGGCGTCACTTTGACTTTTAACCCAATCCATGACTCACATGACTGTCTCATGACTATGACAAGGAAGCAATTTTTAACTTGTCCCCCATTATTATACTCAGCAAGACCTTTAATTTGATACCTCACAAGCCCTAGTGGCACCACTTTGACTTTTAACCCAATGTATGACTCACATGACTATCTCATGGCTACGACTAGGAAGCAATCTTTACCGTGTCCCCCGCGATTCCACTCATTAAGACCTTTAATTTGATACCTCACAAGCTCTAGTGGCCTCACGTGACTTTTACCCTAATCCATGACTCACATGACTGTCTCATGACTATGACCAGGAAGCAATTTTTAACTTGTCCCACGCGATTCCACTCATCGAGACCTTTAATTTGATACCTCACAAGCCCTAGTGGCACCACTTTGACTTTTAACCCAATCCATGACTCACATGACTGTCTCATGACTATGACCAGGAAGCAATTTTTAATTTGTCCCGCGCGATTCCCCTCATCGAGACCTTTATTCTGATACCTCACAAGCCCTAGTGGCCTCACATTGACTTTTCACCTAATCCATGACTCACATGACTGTCTCATGACTATAACCAGGAAGCAATATTTAACTTGTCCCATGCGATTCCACTCATCGAGACCTTTAATTTGATACCTCACAAGCCCTAGTGGCACCACTTTGACTTTTAACCCAATCCATGACTCACATGACTGTCTCATGACTATGACCAGGAAGCAATTTTTAACTTGTCTCACGCGATTCCCCTAATCGAGGCCTTTAATTTGATACCTCACAAGCCCTGGTGGCGTCACTTTGACTTTTAACCCAATCCATGACTCACATGACTGTCTCATGACTATGACAAGGAAGCAATTTTTAACTTGTCCCCCATTATTATACTCAGCAAGACCTTTAATTTGATACCTCACAAGCCCTAGTGGCACCACTTTCACTTTTAACCCAATGTATGACTCACATGACTATCTCATGACTATGACCAGGAAGCAATTTTTTACTTGTCCCACGCGATTCCACTCATTAAGACCTTTAATTTGGTACATCACAAGCCCTAGTGGTCTCACTTTGACTTTTAACCCAATCCATGACTCACATGACTGTCTTATGACTATGACCAGGAAGCAATTTTTAATTTGTCCCGCCCGATTCCCCTCATCGAGACCTTTATTCTGATACCTCACAAGCCCTAGTGGCCTCACATTGACTTTTAACCTAATCCATGACTCACATGACTGTCTCATGACTATGACAAGGAAGCCATTTTTAACTTATCCCACGCGATTCCACTCATTAAGACCTTTTATTTGATACCTCAGAAGCCCTAGTGGCCTCACATGGACTGTTAACCCAATCCATGACTCACATGACTGTCTCATGACTATGACCAGGACGCAATTTGTAATTTGTCCCCCATGATTCCCCTCATCGAGACCGTTAATTTGATACCCCACACGCCCTAGTGGCACCACTTTGACTTTTAACCCAATTCGTGACTCACGTGACTATCTCGTGACCATAACCAGTAAGCAGTTTTTAATTTCTCCCTCGTGATTCCCCTAATCGAGACCTTTAATTTGATACATCACAAGCCCTAGTCGCATCACTTTTACTTTTAACCCAATCTATGACTCACGTGTACCTCATGACTATTACCACGTGATTCCACTAATCGAGACCTTTAATTTGATACCTCACAACCCCTATTGACATCACTTTGACTTTTAACCCAATCTGACTAATCAATAATTATTGATTAATTAACTAATTAACCTAAATGAGGTAATTAACGTTCGAGCCCTACTGCCTCGGGAAACACTTGCGGCAAGCAAAAAAAGCGCTCACGCTTAAAAAAAAAAAATAACGTGCCGCAGCTGTGGGCATCGCGCTCACAGCTGCGGCACGTTCTTTTTTTTTTTTTTTTAGTCCGTAACTTCCGTTTTCCGCCACAACGGGAAAAAAATGGCGCTAGTGTCGCGCGGCAAACTCCAGGTTCTGGTCCCTATAACGAATTTGCGACACTTTATGTATGCCAGCCCCATATAGCGTTCGACAATGCGGAAAATGTCAGAGTTGTGCAAGTTGCATTTCACTTTTCTGTTATTTCATTTGTTATTTTTTCCTAACGCATTTTATCACAAAGTCTGCGGCCAAAGGGAACTGCTTGCTTTACTGTCGTATCTGAAGCACCCGCAGCCAGAATTTGGTGAGTTGGTATTCGTATATTCAAAAGCACAATTATGAGAAGGATAGTGGAATACACCACTAACGACGGGAGCATACCTTGAACTCAAATTTCGTTAGAAGAAACAACGGCTAATATGCTTGAAAAACGAGGCGGTACGGTGTAAGGTCTTGAGTTATTCACCATGATAGAAGTTCCCTTCAGTTTATTTGTTTTCATTTCTCGTTATCTCTTTTCGCTATTTTTTTTCTTTCTGCATTTTAAAATATTCGGTTTCCAGATTGAATGAGACGCCAATGTAACCCCACTTTTTTAACCAGTCTTCCTCAACATACTTAAAAAACCACTAAATTCCACAGTTCGAGGTCATCATAGGCGCTAATTTTGAAGGCATGGGAAACCTCGCGCTGAAGACTATTTGGCCCGCTGCCGGCTTGCAAAGCCGAAGGAGTCATAACGATCAGTAGAGCAAAGAGAGCCAGAACCTTCCTCTGTCTCATGATAATCGATCTGTGCTTCATTCTGCTATCTGTCGCGGGACCCCTATAAAAAACCCTTCAATTGTCAGGTGACTTAGAACACGTTGACGTTTGCAGGTCAGAATTTGAATATAATTACAGCTGTGTCTCGAGAGGGAGCAATTGGCCTGTCTCCTAAGTGAATCGATTCACCTAAGCTAAAATGAAAATGCAGGACTCATAAAGTTTCTACTACATGCGGCGAACACCAAGTCCATTTTCCATTTTGCTGCTTTTCCTGTATTCAGTGATTTATTGCGCGGCCTCTAATTCAGATACTGACTATAGATGCAGGGATGTCATACGAACGCCACGTTGATTCAGTACAACGTTGCTTCTCAATAAAACAACTCACGGCTGATTGGTTTTTGTGCGGAGAACATTTCAGATTGCGCTTTTCAACCTGCCGTCGGTCTGGAGAGCTGCAGGTCTCTGCCTACCTGCTGTGCTGGATCCGTATAGGATGGATGCAGAAAAAGTAGCCACGCAGATAATTTCACTTCACTGTTCAGCTGTAATAATGTCGACAACACATGTGATTCTAATCTAACTGAAATATCAACAAGACAAAATAAATGAGAGCGCTGCGTCCTATCGGGTCTTGGCATGACTGTGGTCTCCATTTGAATGATCGTCGTCCTATAAAACCAAGATATCTTGATATAGGATTCATATTGGCTGTCTGTATAAAATTAACTTTATTGTTTGCCATTTCGGCAATGTCGGCGGTTATCTCAGGTCTCAATTTGTAGACTGTCATGTCAGAAAGAAGAGTCAGCGCAGTTTTCATGGCCAAGCGA
This sequence comes from Haemaphysalis longicornis, assembly GCF_048455015.1. Lineage (NCBI taxonomy): Eukaryota > Metazoa > Arthropoda > Arachnida > Ixodida > Ixodidae > Haemaphysalis > Haemaphysalis longicornis. Next base: position 145,920,839 of record NW_027526422.1, on the reverse strand, counting down.
AACTTTTGTCTGTTTGAGAGTTCCGTAGGTGCTGTTTGGATGTATTAGTTGCAGCACAGGTATCCCCGATGAAATGCTTCTAAAAGTTTACGACAAATGACTAGCTAGGACGTCTCGCCAGTGTATTTTATTAAAAGTTAGCATGTCTTCTCGGTTCCTACACACATATGTGGAATAAGCCTTTACGCTAAGACAACACTGGTATCTTCACTTTGTGGGGAGGCATTGTGGAGCATTGAATAATCTGGTCTACCCTATTTGACCCACTAAAAGGAAATATAAAACCCATTCAAAATAAATATCATGTGTGCTATACACTGTAAACGCAAACTAGCCGGAAATGGAGTTTTAATCAAGTAATGTGCCCTGAAAAGTACTTATAGCAAAAAATGTACTCCCTAGGCATGGTCTAAAAAAGTGGACGAACCTCTATGGTACTACCGTTGCCCATCCGTGTAGCAAAAGGGAGGATTTAGAACGACTTAACACCATTTGTGAGACGGCGTTCGGTTCCTTGTATACAACCACGTCCATAATAAACTCCCCATCTGGGATAATCATCTCAAGCGGGCGGTCGCCATGTTAGTCTTGTGTTGTTTCCGTGTGTCAGCACTTCAACCGTGGACTAATGCTAATTAGAACGAGAAAGCAGGACGCGACGGTTGCATGCAGCTACAAAACCTATACCGTACGTATACCCGTATAGATGCTTCAGCCAGCGTGATCACAAGCAGACAGGGCGGCCGTGTTGTTTCAATCTGTTTATTTTGGCGGTAGGTGTTGTCAAACTCTGCTGCTAACAGAGACAGTTCTCGCCGTTGCAAACAATTGCAATGTTTATTTGATTCGCTTGCTTGTGCATATACAGACAATTTAAATTCTCGTGCCAGCGCGCCAACGCACCCGACTGCAGCGACTCAACTTGCCCTGGCGGCACGGCTTGCTGCCCGGGTGTAAACAACCTCCGTGCTATCAATGCAGCGCGGCCGGTGACTTGGTGCGGCCGGGGCTTCAAGCACATCGCCTTGGGTCATCATTTTTTCTTATTTTAGTAGGGCTAGTAGTGCCATTTGGTGGAAAAATTTTTATGTGCCCCTGTCACACGACGAACGGCCGCTATCAACATTTGGATAGGGCGACAGCTGTGGACAGCTCGCTGGTAAGTGGTCTGTCATCAGTCGATGCGTTTGTCAAACGTTTGGATAGGGTTAACGGCGAAGTACCCGTGCCGCACACAGCACGTACACGCACGGGCAAAGAAAAAAGCGCACACTCGTTTTATTGTACTTGTTTGTGGCTTTTGGTGTATGCATTTGCATTCTTTAGTAGGCCGGTTTGTAACAGGGCATTCGAGATGAAATCGTTTGTCGCGAGCGGCGTCGTATCAATGCAACGTGACGGTTACTCAGGTAGCCGAATCGCCTCCGACAACGGTGCATCGTCGGGCCCGGTCGTTGAATATTGTGGGACTCTGTCTCTCATATGCATCGAACTGCTCGTGTTCTTTTTAGTTAACTGCTGTACTTTGTAATATCTATTTTTTAACGCTCCTGATGGCTTGCCTGTCCAAATATAAGTCTTTGTGTTGTTTTCGTTCAAGGCTCTGACTCATTCTTAGCGCTCTGGTCGGCGAAAGCCGCAGATCAGACGGCCACCCCCTTCGAAAACTGTGCCCTGTAGATTCGGTGGGGTTGTTTGCTCGCTTGAGTCGACTCTTCACATTTAACAGCGTACCCTATTAAGGAAACGATGACATGCGTAAAAGATGCTATGAGCCTATCGAACGATTAAATGCATATAGTGTGAACCACGACGGCGACGTGGTTCGAAACCGAAATGTTTTTATTCCCTTTCGGATGATAATGAGGGGTCTGTATACAATCGGGGCCCGTCAGTCGCCAGCTAAGGCCACGTAATTAAAAACACAAATTCACGCCCTTATGGAAGAGAACCGAGTTTGCCGTAGCATTACACAAGTCTGCCAGGCATAAAAAAGGATATAATTTTTTTAGAAGAACAATGCACACACTTTTCTTTTGTTGGTAATAACTTTGTCATAATCAATAGTACGACCATACACAAAAATTACTCGATTCATCTGACACTTGATTTTTACACGGAGCTTGCAGCTCCAAAACGTGCACTGTGGTTTTGCGTGACGGAAACTTCTACAATCACGTAAATTAACTAAGGCAGGTGTGTGTGGCATGCAGAGTTGGTAAGTTTGCGAGAATAGCGTTTCCTGTTTTTTTTTTGTTGCCATGCAATCACAAGTAATTTGGTGCCATGAACGAGGTTTACGTTAGCTAACAAGGCTGTAGCGGCTACAAATGATGTTATGCACCAATCATGCTTGTCAGCTCGGTGACAGAATATTAAGGTGTCAGAATACGGATGACTGAGTCGCCTAGTTTATTACTACTGTAAAAAAAGAAAGTGTTTTCTGACCCAGTGAAGGACTTTCGTGTATGACTAGTTTTGTTATGACAGATGACCATACTTGATGAGACAAGCCATAACAAATTAGCTTTGGATGTAACACCAGGAGGGAAATAGGTGGAGGTATCAGCAAGTATAACTGAAACAGTGGGTGCCTGTCCGGCATGAATTCATTATTTGCTGACATGATTTTCTTCTGCAGATCCTGATACATGATCGAGTTGAATGACTTCATAGATCTTAAGGCAGGATAGGCTGTGCTGTACAAGGCAAGGCTGCATTCGGACACCAAGTTGGCCCCTCCAGCAGAAGTGAGTATTGCCACGGCTTGCAACAGCCGTCCAGCTCGCAAAAGCTGCACTTTTTCTATGAAAGTGAGCCACCATGGTAGGGGAGAGGCAGTGTAAGGGTTTGCATCTTTAACTGTGTGCCCACTCACTTGAATAGATGCAAGCTGGCATCTTAAAGCAAGAAACAGCAGTTAACAAAATCATGCAATACCAAAGTGTTTTTCAGTCAAAAACAAAAACTAATCTATCAACCTACAGAGACTTGCATTTTATCTTCACTGTCATTTAAAGTTGTGCTCGAGTATATTGTGCGGAAGTAATATCTTTTTTATGGCTGCAAAAGCCACGACGGTTAATGTACTGGCACTTGGTTTTATGAAGCCTTTGCATTCCTAATTTAGGTACTGGAATTCGCAGGGAACCTGGCCTTACAATTTCATTACTGTACCGAATTATTAAGTTCATTTAACCATAGTGTCTGTTTTGAATTTTACGTGTGGGGCATTTTTTTTTCTTTTTTGCTTTTTCAGGCAGATGTTCCTCTGACTCCCTGCCTGCATTCCGTGAACGGGGAAGTTAGCCTCCACATCGATGGCCAGCGTGTCTTGACTGCATCATCCTTACTGGGAGGACTGTGTAGTCTGTTTACATCGTTCTGGGTTTTCAACATTCAATATCCCAAGAAGGCACACAGAGCTCTAACGTTTGTGGAACATGCCTTTTTGGACGTTGCCTGCACCAAACCACGTGTGAAGGATTTAGAACTAATTAACTTTTATCGCATCAATATCGCTCACTAATATTTGTTTTCAATCCTGTAATCATTGGATAGTTGTCAAAAAGAATTCCGTATTATATTTCTCACTTTTTCTTTTTTCTTTTTTTTACTGAAAATGGGATATTTGATGGGCCGTTCTGTATGCTGATAATACAGCTATGTTTCAGTGAAGCAATAATATTAACAAACTAATTTAACTTGAAACAATTATCTAAATAATATTGGCAACTGTTGCGAAATGAATCAACTAAAAATTATCCGAAAAACACGAATTTCATGGCTTTTTGTTCTCATTCTAAAGAAGCCGTCGCGATACCACCCATTCTGTTCTATATCATTGCCATTAACCCGTCAGACTCGGTCACTTTTCTTGGCGCATTTGTGTCTTTATCAAAACGCACTGGTATTTTCCGCAGCATATTTTTCGTTCTTTATATTACTCATTTATCCATAGCCATCTCACTGCAGTCTGTCTCCTACATCATTTATCTCTTGTGCCTTTACCACCTACAAAATGCTTGTTACCTTTCAATATCAAATCGTTGCACAGCTCTCGCTCATTTCACCACAAATTGAAAAATTGTTTTGTTGTTGTAAACCACTGCAACCATTTTTTCTTCACTTTGTGTACTTAGTACTGATGCGTACTGATAAGTTCTGATAAATACTGATGCGTTCTCGATCCTCCTATATTATATAATGCTTTCACTTACCATGCGGGGTTGTTTGTGCCTATCTGTTTTTCAAGTATTTCCAGTTCTTGTATTATTATTGTTTCTACAATTTGTTCAACTAGCAGACAGCTCTCGCTCATTTCACCACCTACTGAATTTTTTTTTGTTGTTGTAAACCACTGCAACCATTTTTTTTCACTGTGTACTGAGCGCTAATGCGTACTGATAAGTTCTGATAAGTACTGACGCGTTCTCGATCCGCTAGTATTCTATAGTGATTTCACTTACCATGCGGTTGTGTTTGTGCCTATCTTTGTTTTTCGCGTATTTCCAGTTCTTGTAGTAATATTGTTTCTACGGTTTGTTCAACTAGCATCGTATTGCTGTCTTCAATTCCTAACTGGCGTGTTATTTAGCAATGTACCATTTGTGATTTCCAATATGAGGTTGCCATAAGTATGTATTTCGGAACCTCCTTGTGTACACCATGTACCATGTAAACTTGTCTGCGAAAGTTCGTTTGAAATAAACCTGAAATCGAGAAAAACCGTGTGAAATCAGTACTCCCGCAGGGAACTAGAAATTCTCCCTTGTGGCCTTGAAAATCTCCTTTCGAAAGGCCTACAAAACTCCCCAAGCTTTCGTCAAACTCCATTCTAAAGAAGTAAATGCTTCCCTTGAACCTCCTAAAAACGCCCCTAAACTAACATAAGTACTTAAAAAGGGAGCCATAATAGGCTCCTATTCAACCGCCTAAAAATTCCATAAACATCACTTAAAAACGCTCTGCAGGAAGTAAAGAATACTCCATTTTGACCTTCTTAAATTCTCTCGAGCATTTCTTAACACTCCCTATATACCTCCTTTCTATAACCTAAAAACGCCCTGTTTTGAGGAGGTAAACAAAACCTCCCTGTTTCATGTAGTAAAAAAACTACAAGGAGGACCACTAGAGGACAGGCGAAAAAGAACCTCTAGGGAGTATATGGGAGGAAAAAGTTTAGAGTGTATATACGCCGTTGTCAATGAAAAAAAAAAAAATGTGCGCAGCTTGCACTACGGCTGTTTCACCTCACATGGACTTTCGAACTTGCTGATGAAATTTCTCCGTCACTTCGAAACCCGGATCGTTTTGTCCGCATGCTTTCCCATCTCTCCCAAATTTGACAGCGTTATCATGAGCTAACACCCGTCGCGATTGGCTTTGCGAACTCGGTGTCTGTTGCACAAGCTGTCCTGCGCTCCTCCCTTCATGCGAAGACACTCCTTAACAGTTTCCTGGGATTTTTTGCGAGCTACTCACTTGGCGCAAGCCTACGGGCGAGCCTGAACGACGCCCGGCGCTTCCTACGATGATAATGATGCTTGATGTTTAATGGCGCAAGGCCAATTAGGACGAAGAGCGCCAAAGAGGAGTTACTTAGTGAGTGATATAAATGAACACTAATCTGAGTAACAACTAAGACCTGTGAGTAACAGTAAAAATGAAACAAAACAAGAGACAATTGATATTACTGGTGTATAGGGCCAGTATGATCATGCGTGATAAGACAAGAGCTTCAACAAGTGATCTCCCCTAAAAACCTAAAAACACGTTGGACAGAAACCCTTCGTTTGATGGCTAAAAGGATGATGGGTACCATGAAATATGTCGTCTCTACAGTTTTGGGAAATGTTTGTGCCGTGTTTTGTGAAGTGCACTTGGTATTTTTCTTCATATTTTTTGTGAACTCTTTTTACGAATGGCACCGGACCAAGACCAAGCATAAATAGCTTTCTTAGTAAAAGAGAACTGCATTGCTGAAGAACCTATGGTGAAATTGGCATTTGAAAAGATACGACGAGCCACCATAGCTCTTGTTTCCGTAGTTGCTACATACAACCAATTTTTTTCGACGCGTAGTCTCGTCGGTGTACTGATGCCAAATCGCTTTTTGTCTACACCATAATCCAAAGCAAAGAAGCGGAAGGAACTCTTGTTTGAGCACTGGTCATAATGTACTGTTTACTGGAGCTATCAGGTCGCAGCTAGAAAACTTCATTTGATGCTGCACCTTCTCACACAAAAAACAGGTATTTCATTTGTGGTGTGCTCGAGGCCGCAAGTTGAAAGGATTTGGTCAATAATGACTCGGGATGGTTGCTTTGCACAGCAAGCGCAACAGCCGCCTAACGTGTCTTTTTGTCGTCCGCGTGACCTGAGTGACTCCTTATATATTTAAAAGGAATCAGTTCAGCCGGTGGTTCGAGCGAGCAGTTCTAGTGCACTGCATCCCGAAATAAGGTAGCGTATTGTTGGGGTCTCTTCCCCTATGTTTCACTCCGTGCATCTCATTGCATAGAGGCCAGATACGCCCCGTTCTGTTCTGTCCCCTTCAAAGCAACGTCTGCCTAGCCTAATACCGAGCCTGAAACGACGACTCTTCGTTTACGTGGGACACCTTTACACCAGCCATCTGCAAGGCCATGCACCGGAATTGGGAAACTAAACGTGAATCCCAGAAAGAGGAAGGGGAGACATAATTGGAATGGATAGCGACCAGTTCACACCGAACGCAAGCGTTTGGGTCTTAGGTCAATTTCTTCCACATCGCGCAGTGTACTCTTGCCCGATTTAAGGGGACGACTTTGAGGACGTCCAAGATTGTATTCAGGAAGACGAGTGAGTAGCCCGCTACCAAAGCTGAATGCAGAAAAGTCGCGCTAGAGCTTGATTCTTCTTTGGAGAAAACTGCCCATAACCAAGAGGCTTCCCATAGTCATAGGAGTCCTGCAGGGAGGACCTCTGACGACCTTTTGCTAACCACTTTCGACGTTGAACACCGATTATGCAGCGGAAGACCCACCACTAGGGAAAAGTGAAAGCGGTGCAAGCTTCATTAAATAAGTTCAGGATTTGCGTGCACGAGTGGATTTAATTGTACACGGCATGCAGAAAAATGATTTCGGAGGCGTGAAGAACAATATCAATTATGGGCTCGGTCGCAGTCCGGTGCCAACCGTTGATGGATTTTTTAGGGAGTTCGAAACAATGAAACATTACCTGTTATCAGCGCTGACTGTAGCGAAGATATTTTCATCTCTATCTGGATATTCCCCTTGTGGTTACCAGCGAAATGATGTGTGGAACCCGCATTGAACAGCATACGCACTACTGCCCCTTGCTTCGCTCGCCACAAATCTCTGAGCAGTTATGCCTTATCGTAATCCTCTTTCCTTCTCTTTAACGTTATCCGCATTTGGTTGCCTTTCTTGGGCTCTATATTCTGCGGTTCTGTGCACATTTCACCCAGTAAACACGTGGCGCGTGACTCCTGGCCAGTGCCTCACACGTACTCCGACCCCTAGTTCATTCTGTACCTCCTTTCTGGTCGGCGTTCACAACTTTTTATCTTACTATGCATCAATGTGGCCGAATCAGCCAAACTGAGCTGTTGGTACCCCCCTGCAGTTTACCGTGCCAGCGTGGACAGTCGCCAGCCACAGGCGCGATGCCCAGATTTTCGCGTGGGTTTGCGATGACAATTTTCGGAACTAGCTGGATAACTATGACCGCGTGCTCTCTTGAATGCTCCCTTAAGCTGCTTAACATCTCTTTGTACTCTAAGGACCTAGTGAAGGCATCGTACTTCAACAATGTAACGACTTCATTGGCCGACCTAGATTTATATCTTTTGTTCGCCCTGACTTGGACAGTTCGCCCTGACTTGGACCCAGTGAGTACAACGCTTCCCACATCGAGAATGTCCAATCACTATGTCGACTGCCCAACCAAAGCGTGACAGATAAAATTCGCATCTGACATGCACTTACAGAGATTTCCGCATTCACGTTTAAAGTGGTTCCCGCACGAAACCCCACTAGCGTTAGCAAAGTTTTAACGATGTGCCAGTGACTCGACGACAGTTAGTCTTTTTGCGTGCAGCCATTCTCGTAGGACACCCGTTTCGATATGAACGAAGCGAAGGTGCTCTCAATTTTGTTGTCAATTTTATTCGCAACACTTCTCCTACCTGTCTCATTCCGACTCTCCGGGTTAGCAGCGTAGCTCGAATACCCCTAAACAAGGTTCTCCGTGTAGATTCCGCAGCCACTCTGCCTTGCCGCTTCGTGTTGCTCACAGGGCACCAACTAGGAACGAAAACCTAGAAATTGAAGTATCTGGGACCGAAGAGGCGTCGCATCAAAATTCTAAAATATTCCTATTGTCCGTCTAACACAAACATTACCATCCCTTTCTAGAGCAACCTGAGAGAACCGCGAAAGATTTCTAACATCAAAACATCATCAAAAGTGAGTCAAAACCTTCGCTAAATGTACGTCCCATCACTCGTCACACCTTCAAACTCCCAATTTGGAAACGGAGATCGCACACACGCGACAATTTTTTGCGCACTATGTAAACGCATCTCAGTACGATGTAAATGTATAGCGATACGTGGTTTATGCGATAAAGATGGATTATTGTACTTCTTAACAATCGATGCATATTGTAAAAAGGACCTTTCTCATTTACAAAGGTACCTTTCTCGAAGAGAAAGGGATGTTCTCATCCAGGTTTGTTTAGGTAACCGCGACATTCAGGTAACCGCCTTCATACTATGGGAACCCGGTTTCATGCATTCACCGTGTGTCAAGAGATATCAGAAATTTTCAGTTAGCCAACCAGTCTATGTAAAAATGCATTAGCTTTTTCAAAAAACGCCATTGGTCCGACTAAGAAATCTTTCGCTGTAATAAATGTTTTCTTCAAAAGAATTTTTTTAAGCTCTTGTCGATGCCAGTGCTAGGATTAATATACTTCATGAACATTTCTCTTCCGAACCCGGAACAGCAAAAGTACCTACGTTTGTCTGACGATGTGGGGTGCCAACTCCGCTATACTTCAAACTTTCGTGCATATACAGAAGGTGTGCTTATAGGCGGCATTGGACTACCCATTCAGGCCGCAGCCCCGTCCTTATGCGTTCGTGAAAGATCTTACCTTTAGATTTTCTTTTTAACGCTTCTCTTACGTCATTGGGCAACCAGCTATGATTCATACGAGCGAAATAGCATAGGTGAACATTTCAGACACTACTCAGCTACCAAATGTACTATGCTCCGTGTCCACGAAATCGTCCTCTAGGTTGGTTCCCGGAAAGTTACCATTGCCAGGCTTGTCTCTCTGACCTCAACATTCTCCCTTCATTGTCTTATTACATCTTCCTCACTAGTTCATCCCTCTCGCGGAACTGTTTTTCTGGCCGCCGGGAATAGCACCTTCTAGACTACATTGTCATTAGAAGGTGCCACCGCTGCACGTGTGTTGCTTGTGTGGACGCTTATTGTTATCGTTCCATTATTCAGCAACATTTTGCTTGACATTATTCGGCAACCTCCAAATTCATCATTTTTTGTAGGTATTACAGCCATTATCCCTGATCTTTACCAGCCAAATAACACTGATGGCTCTTGTATAAGATATGATGTATTTCCTTCTCCCGCCTTAACGGAAAATATCACTGCCATTTACAGAATAAAGACAGACAGTTTGTGTATAGTCACCGTCGCCCATACTTTGTCTCAATGAAGGAGAGTGAAATATTTAACAACACGTTGACGACAGCCTCAAAATGATGCAGCTTGCATTCAAGGTGTTCCTTATGCGTCCGTTGTTCCAGACCGGAAGAATCGCGGTTCTGTGACATTTCCCGAAAAATCACTGCGCGATTAATAACATCAATTGGAACAATGTATAGCTGTTTTGTCGTTGTGCATGTCTTCGGGCCTCAGCCTTTGAAGGACCGGTTTCCGCTCTGTCACCCCAGTTCTGGCTGTCACGGCTTGCTCTCTACTTTCGAGAGAAATATTGCAAGCGCTGAAAATACCGGAGGCAAACATACCCAAACTGGGATATTTCACCGGGGGGTATGTTTGAAAGGCTACGTGCTCCTCCATGCAGGATGCTAGGTTCCACTTTCTCCTGCCTCGCCCACAATGGATATCAAAAAACCTTTGTTTAGCCGGGGCCGCTATCTTTTGCCATTAGCTTCATTTGCCTCCCCCCTGCTCTTTCCGGTCACCCTGACTTGTCGTTCTCGGCAAAGTGGCTACATGTGATGCGAACAACTGACCCAAAATTTTCGACCTACCGGTTTGGAAATTCCGAAGATCTACACTTGCCAAAGAAGCTCACTTGCGTGCAATTTTTGAACTGCAGCTTTGATATTAGAAATCAATGTAAATTACGTTTTGAGTCTTTGAGAAGGTGAAGTAACGTATGTTTGAAAGCTAAGTTTCGTAAAACACTGGGCTAAACCTTTATTGAAAAATAAACAAAAACACGTAATTTTCTTTATTTTCAGATTAGTCCTGTTAACATTCGATTAGTCAGAACCCATGAAACACATACTAGTATTTGTGGGGGTTACCCATATCACGAAAAAACCAGTTCGATATCTGAACGGGCCTCCGGTGTGAAGAGAAATGTCTGCGAAAAAATATTATAAATACTTTGCGTTCTGAATGATGCCATTTTGAAACACAATCACGCCATACCGGGTTTATCCAGCAAAACGAAAAAATTAAAGCCGTTTCACTCAATGTGAAAGCTGTCGGAAGTGCAGAGCAGTGATTCGCCATAATGGGCTGTACCGCCGTTATCCGCTTACTGCTGCCACCCCATGCAATTCAAATTTGCCGCCTTCGCAGTGCTCGCGCGCCCCCTGCCTGAAACCGCGGCAGCGGGAATTCTGTTCTTTTTGTGCTTTTCTCCCCGCACGTGCCGGCGTTTCACAGCAACATTTTGCGTTTTCTATCGTAAAAACCAACCCCACGGGCCGGGCTTAACTAAAGGAAAGCGGGCGCTGCCGGTTCATTACGTATATTTTTCCTCAAATGTACCTATAGTTTTCTTTGCGCTAAACAACTGGAAGATGTATGACAAGCGCCAGCTTTTCACGAGTTTCGAACGCTTACGACTATATAAACCTCTTGGCTTTCGAAGCCTCTGGGGTACGCCACGAACAACCGCGTTACCCCCGGATGCCGCCTTGGTGCTCGATATACTTGGGTCGAGCGAGCGAGCTACGACGACAAGGCGAGGGCCTAAAGTGCTCTGTACTTATCATAAATTCACTCTGGAAACATCAAGCATGTAGGACCAGCAGCTTTTGTGGGCGTTGATATCAGCTGCGAGGCCTTTACGACGAAAAACCGCGTTACCCCGGGACGCCGCCTTGGTGCTCGATATATTTGGGTCGAGCGAGAGAGCTGCGACGGCACATAGGGACCGGGCGGCCGTTGCATGGCACCACCGTTGTTTCAGCGAACAGTGCCGCCCGTGGCGACCCGCTCGTTAGTGGAATGTCAGTGGCGTTCAGCGCAGCGTTGTTTTGCATGGCTTTCTGTAATTCTACTAAAATGCGGCTTCCAAAGCGTAGATACCACAAGGACTTATTCAGATCGGTACATCTTGGGCGTGGAGGAGACCTAACGAGGCATGCGATGTGCGTGATTTACGCCCATACTCAGTAATTACAAATGGCAGACGACACTCAATGAGACGCTCACGCTGCAAGTCAAGCTGGAAGTGCAAGTCCGTTCCTTGGTGCAAATTTTTTATTCCTGCATGAAGTTTGGCGTATCGAGGAATATAGTGCAGCTAAATGCTCCTACAAAGCCGGTGTGTGCAGCCGATCCAGGAATGCTGCGGGGCTAGCCTTTGGCAGTTGATAACAAAACGGCGTCGTGCACAAGCGAAAGACAAAGTTGGGGGTGCCTTCAAAGATTTACCTCAAAACTAAAATGGTGATAGACGACGGTTCCATTACTTTATTAACTACTGTAAAAACGTGCCTAATTTCTCAGAAATAAGCTTATTACTGGAATCAGGGATCGTTTATAGAATATATATCGTATGATAGTACAACGTTATTGCTTGTCGTGAAAAAGCATTGGTTTACAAGAATTGCAATGGTTTCTGGCTAGTCGATTACTGACTTTTCAAAAAATAATTCCTGTATGGCTGAAAGACGACAGACAGAAGAGTGCCGAAAAACGGTACTCAGTTTCACAACTGAATGCTGTGGTCGAATTTTACAGGCTGCCACCTACGCTTGAGAAATCTTGCACTCCTCCATTTAACGAGGATGATGGTTTATCGCAAAGCTTTTTTGTGTGGGTTTCCTTGGTTGCTTTCTGGTTTTATGCTTTGACTAGTTGGGCATTGATTTTGACCAGCACGCAGTTTGCTCTTTTGAGCGCAGCGTCTGTCTTTGACCATTTCCCGTTCGATAACGCACGCAGAAAGCTTCGAGTTCAACCATCGTCGTTGTTAAACGGAGGGCTGGGTGAATTTGCTGTTGAATTGTGCACTTCCATGCACCCCTCTCCCAATTCTAACTGCTTCAAGCGTGTCGGAAATGCGTCTGTGCTGTAGGACTCGGGCTGATGCACCGCTATTTGAGGCAACTGGTCGCGCGGTTTTGGTTTCTTCACAAGCCATTACACAATTTTTAGGTACCCGAAAAAGCATACTTCAGCATTAAAAACAGAGGCTCACGTTGCCAGTGCCCGTTTTTTAACTATCGGTGTGAGCCTTTATTCCACGCAGGTGGTAAAATGAGAAGGCGAAGGGGGATGGTTTCTAGGATGGGCTGTTGGGTGGTTGAATAAGTTTGGGTCTAATAAAAAGACCACTACAAACGTGGGAGTTCCGCTTCGGATCTCAGGCTTCCGAGCTGTCACAGTGTCGCTCACCAAAACCGAAGGCAGAAAGCTCAGGGTTACAGAAAAAATTGTAAACTGCCACGATGTTTCTACGGCGACAAGGTAATAGATCTCATACGTAACTGCTTTTCTCTTCAAAGCATACGTATCGAGTTGACTAATGTAGTAAGCTGGGCCACTTGGTTCACAGTGTTTCGTTGGATCCAGTGTTTAAGACGCTCAACTAGGAAAAAATACAGACACGGACGGCACTGGACAGTGCCGTCCGTGTCTGTATTCTTCCCTGGTGTAGCCTCTTAAACTCTGGTTTCAACCAAATACGTATCGAGGTATCCCACCGTTAAGGCTGGCGTGGAAGTCGTAGTCATGGAAACCAGTGAAGATAATTTAAATTGGTAGAAATAAATACCAGCATTGATAGTTTCATGCCTACTCAGACCGCGTGGAGCCAGGCGCAGAGTACTGCAAAAAGCGCTCATGTCAATGGAGCCCCTTTCCGAACCTGCAAGCGTCAAAGAATTTTGCCTAGCCGTTAGTGCATTTAACAGAAATGAATATTAATAATGGCAGTTTCATTCGTACTCCAAACGGGGAAGTCAATCGTAGATCGCTGCAAAAAGTGTTCATGTCGCTGTAGCCCATACGCAACTTAAAAGCGTCCGGCAAGTTTACGTAGTCATTATTGCATCTAAGAAACCAACACATCTGTCTAGACTTTGTTTCCCTGCACAAATCCGCTAACAACACCAGCAAAACATTTAAAGCACCGAATCCATAATAACAAGGGTAGGCTGCGTAGCCCAATGCGCCCGCTTATTCCAAAACTTGGGGAACATGGAGGGGTGGCACCACCTGTCCAGCTGCCCGACCGCTATAGGGGTGTAAGTTGAAAACATTTTTTTGGCCATTTTTAGCTCCACATTAATGCGATATCTTTAAAATTGTTACTATGCATTTGCGCGACATTTATCCGCAGAGTTCATATTTTGAACTTCTGAACATATACAGTCGCCAACCGAGTTGTCGGACCCACAAGCGGCCGAGATAACGTCCGCAAAATTGGGTTGTCCGAAAAATCAAATTCTCACGAAAAGAGCAACCTTATTTACCGAGCCACTGGAAAAAAATTGGCGCAGCTTTCCCTAGTGGTTCAAGGCTGGATAAACAGCAGGGATGCGGGTGTCCCTAGCTCATTCCGATTTTGCTAAATTTTCCTTGGTTTGGCTACGCTTTTCCAGACTTTGTTAGGTTTTGCGATGTTTTTGTTAGGCTAGGCAAAGGGTTGAGGGGTGAGACCAAGTTTGGCCATGATTTACAAGATGTTCTCAAGCAGCGACATCACGGCTTTCGAGCTGGGCTTCGTCATCATCGGTAGTTACATACTTCGTCCGCCCCATACTTTGTTGCAGTTTAAACGATGTTCTTGGCGCGGAGTCACGAGGCGTCGTGTGTCACTGACGCACCTTCTGTTCTGTCGCGCCTTCTCCAAGAACAGTTGTTCTCGGTTGGGAGGCTAGCACTTGACGGTGCTGCAAACTAGTCCCGACTAGCGTTGAGCCCTGCTGGGAGGCTAGGCCGGGAGGCTAAGGCGTGCTCTCCGCCCTTATCTGACTCGCGCTGCTTTCGCGGTATCCCTCCTCGCCAAGAGGCACCGCGTACGCCCTCTTTTTTTGGAGCTGCTCGTGCCTTAAGCTTAAACAGCCTCGATGTTAATACTGGTGAGTCGGTTTTTGTTAAGCGCTGCGTTGCCGTACCTATACGTCAACTTCCACTTCGGTGAGCGTGACATTCTCGTTGTGAACAGCAGGAAGAATTATGAGGGCTTGCATTAGTTCACAACTACTTGGTAGCATAGTCACTGGCTTCTCATGGTCGGCGGCCTAGTCATTTTGAACAAACACCTGGGGAACTATTTCGTCGTCTGTAGGCGCAGCCCAGAGCCCGAACTCACTGTGAGCTTAGCGATCTGCTACAAAACCACTATCGGTTGCTGTAGCGGCTATGCATACGGCGAAACTAGCCATACACGACTACACGGCAATCGCGTGACTGTTGACTGACTTTCTTCCTCCAAGCCCCTCGCTGGACGGTGAAGAAAGTAGTATTTGCTATACATGTTGTTTGTGAGATCAGCTGGCGATGTGCATGCAGCGCGGATTTGAGGCTATAGGAAAACAAAATGGCAGATATGCTGTGTGCTTGTTGTAGCTTTCTACTCGTGATCGAAAAAAAGTCATAAAAATTGAACGCGTTTCAAACGTCGGAAAGCTTGTTCGGTGTTGTACATTGACTTAATGGAGCGCGTGATTCTGCCATGAAGAGTTCAAGTTTCAGGCACGTCCAGCAAATAGGGAGTTTGAAAAATCGGTTGTCAACTGGTTTAAGGAAAGTAGCAATAACACGAACTTATCACGGAATGCAGATTTGTACCACGGGTGTACCACGATGTCGGCAAGTCACCGACTCGTCGGCCGACACCAGAGTCGGCAGACCGCGTTCTCGCACGGCACTGACAGCGCACAAACACGTCGATCTATCTAAAGTCGGCATACTCCTAGACACTGACAAAACCGAAGACGCCGCAAAAACCTGTCAGGTGTGCGGGCTGCTGACGAGTCGTCAGGAATCGATCGAGGATCAAGAACGGCACCCCGACGATGTTCGTGCTGTAAATGTTGCTCTGTTTTCTGAGTTTCTAGATAGTAATACCCAAAGCAAGGTTTATGAAGTCGAAAGAATTCCACACTAGCGCTAATGCAGACCCCTATTTTCGCTTACGGCACTTCCTAAGTGCATTTCGGTGAATTTAATTCCCCGGAGCTGCAAACTGCATACGTGTGTGCGACTGGCATGCTTGTTGAAAATCCAGAAAAGCACTCAAGATAATGTAAGTGCAGAAGACGTACTACGGAAGTCTTTAGCGTAAAGGATAAAACCGAAGAAAGGAACCACAGTTGCCGCAGGCGGACATCGCAGCAGCAGCCTAGCACACGTTTCCGGTTGCTTTTGCACCTAGAGTAGCGCAGTTGCTGTTAAACAGCTATTTCTTGGTGGTTCAGATATCCTTACTCTGCAAGCGCAATTAAAAAAATGTCCTAATTATTATTTAGGAATCCTGTTATGCGGCTAGAAAGTATCAATGTATGACACTAAAAGTTGCCCTCTGCCAAGTAATTTCAGTAATGACATGTTGCTTCCATGGCGAGTTGCTTGACGCCCGGGCCCACTCACTCAACGTGGCTTGTTGAAATACCTCCTGGGTACGTTTATTTTTCCTGGTGGGGTTTTTACATTGCGAGCCTTGCATTTATCATTCTCGATATTTTTTTTGTGTGTGTGATTGTGTGATGGAGGGACCTTTGCTACGAAAAGCTTCCTTGAAAACGTCCAGTCGCCTTTTTCCCCAACACAACCACAGCTATCAATTTTCCTCTTTTAGGTTACCGTTTCTTGAAGATACGTTACCGTGGGTGTCTTACGCCCCTGATATGGGTATACCACCAAGCTACCAACAAGATTATTCCGCACGGAGTTGAGGAGAAAAGAGGCAACACAAGTTTGTTCATAGAAACGTTTTATTAACAATGAAGTTAAACTAGTGCCTACGTGCTCACCCGGTGAGTTGCTGTCACTCGCAGGAGCGGGCCAAAAAGGCGGCTGGTTCTGGATTTCGGTGACGGGGGCTCTCGTTCTGGGGCCGGGCTGCATAGGGCGCGCTTGCTCTGTTGTCTTGGGAAGACGGGACTCTCGTCCCGGGCGCGATGGTGTCTACGCACGCTGCACTGCCGTCGGGGTGAACTGAAGGTGCTGCTGGGGTTGGCTGGCCCGCGTTGGAGGGTATGAGCGAGGCGGTAATACAGTCGTCTAGACCTCGGCTGGGATATTGATAGCGTTCTCAATGGGGTCCTACAGCGGATGCGACGGTGGCGGGTGGCGAGAGTTGTCGAAGGGCATGCAGTCGTCTTATCCCCTTCGCCGGGGCTTGGAGGCAAGGCACAGCTGGGAGCTGGTTCGGAGAACTGGCGGCTGGCCTGTCGCTGCGGTTTTCGGCAGCGGTTTGTTACGAAAACGGAAGACTTCGCAACCATTCGGTAATGTCACCAGAATAATTTCAACCATGTTACCACAATTCACGCGAAACGGCCCGTTGTATGGTTATTGTTGATACATATGTCTTGGAGATAAAGAATTGTTAACATATCGAAAATTAAAAAGACAGCAGGTTGAAATTGGGAGCCTGCGAGAGGGACGTCACGGTGAAAGCGCTCACTTTATACGTACCAGACCCACATGACGCAGTTGCACTCAAACTGAGTGTTCTTCTTTCCTTGATAATTTAATTACTGCGCTCACGAGTGCTGCTCATAAGCCTCACCCGTTCCGTGTGTGTTTGCCATTACGTTATTTTTGTTCCTCTCAGTTCTTCTGTAGGGTAACGAAAACAGTTTTCTCTTGTGTCTAGGATTTCCGAAATAATACGAGAAGCAATACAAAACTAGCGCTTCGCGTCAGGAATCCTTTAGTTCAAAGCTAGCCTTGTATGCTTGTATTTAGGCGTATCGGGATCCAGATATAAATGGCCCCAGTCCCCCAGCCGGGCTTTTAGCCGGCTTTTTCTTCGACTTATGTAAATGTCGAATTATGTAAATAACTTATGCACATAAGAAACCCTTCTGCCAGCTGAGACGACAGGCGAAACGTCGGCAGCGAAGGGGGTGAACCAGCTGTATAATTATAATGCAGGGGTGTATTAATAGACACAGTGAAATAACATTCCCCCACCCTTAAAGGTTTTATTTATTTCTCTTCTCCAACATGGACACCGTTTACACCAAGAATCATTGAAAAAGTTCTCTATTTAGCACGAACTCCAATTTGCAACGTTTCCTGTTGCATCCGTATGGATCGAAAATTTGTCCATTACGACGCCTCGTGCCTTTTCTTTTGAAGCATGTCAAAAAAGTATCTGCATTTTTATCCGTATATGTTTACTCTTAGACGAGGAACAAGGCTCACAGCAAAGCACCTCCGAAGCATGCACCGCGAAACCCGCTGTAAAAAAACCAATGGCAATAGAAACACGTCCAATAAGTTTTTTTTTGTTTTCGGAGGCCCAATCCGAATGTTGAAACTTCCGCGCAAAAGCAACAAGTAGCCTTCGGTGTCACCCGTTGCCTGAGGTCGCACACTCTTTATTTTGCGGGTACAGCAGGGTAGAACGAAGTGTTTGCCCTGGAAATTTGTTTATTCCCTAAAGTGCCAAAACAATTAAATGGGGCAAAGAACATGTAGAGAGCCGGCTGCGAAGTGCAAGAGGAATATCAACTGATACACGCAATATTTTTCTGTTGGCTTTCTTTAGCGTCACTAGCCACGCTCGTTTATGGGATAATGTTAAGCAAAGTATGTTCTGTCGGGGAGGAAACGGAAGGGGACACGAATTCATTCTTGATGCATAAGTTTAAACTCGAGCTTTCAGCCCCTCACAGATGACGTCCGTCCGGAAAAACGCACTGCAGGGAAACGACCTTTCTCGGCCCATGATGATGATCGTTGGTGACGTGTAGAAAAGCTTGAACGCTTCTCGGCGAAGCTTGGCCGACAGCTCCGTTAGACAGCCTCCGCTAAAGGTTGATGTGCAGCAGATGGACGAGGAGACGCAGGGGAGCGACTGTGCGATGTATATAGGCCAAACGTCAAAACGTCATGTTCTCAGGAGACCGTCGATGGCCGTTACTCAGAGATTGACGTACAAATAGGCTGATGTTGCTCTGCGTGCCGTAAGGTTGTCATTCCCACAACGTTAGGTCTAACGTCGCATTTTGAGGTTTCGAAAGTGAGGCATATCGTCACATTTCTGGGATTAACTCCATGTACCGACACGCACACGAAAAAGTACTGACTGTACACGCTAAACTTGTTTACAACCTTTTTTGCCGAAAAGAGTCTAAAATATTCCCATGGCACACACCCTTGAAAGGCCATTTGGCTAGAAAAGGGTGAAAGGATGAAAAAGGGTGTTCTTGTTAACACCCTAAAAAGGGTGTAAGTTGTTTAGCACCCTAAAATAAGGGTGTAGGCAGCGCATCTACGCGTACCAATCTGCATCCGCTGAACCCGCAGCGTGATATACACACACAGGCAGCACGCACAAGTCACAGTCGCACCACAAATGAATTTACCAACAACACCAAGGGGACGCACTGGGAGAGCGAGTACATTATAATTATCATTATCATCGTCACCACCATCATCAGCCTCCTCAGGTCTCCTGCAGGCCGAAGGCATCTCCCACTGACCTCCAACCGTTCCTGGCCTGTGGTACTGGAGTGCACAATTTACCCCCGAAGATCTTTATTTCGTCCCTTCATCGTGTTATAGGCCTTCCCCTTCTTCTCTTCCCATGACTTGGTATCCATTCTATTACCCTAATTGATAATCCGTTGTCGGTTGGTGTTACTACACAGTTAACCGAAGTTCATTTCTTTTCCGTAATTTGAACTATGGCATCGTTAACTCCGAAATGCCTATAAGGAAGGGCTTCGCACAAGACGACACAATCTGTCCAATGTTACTCACAGCATGTTTACAAGAAGTATTCAGAACAATGGATTGAGAACAGGTGGCAGTAAGGGTTAATGGAGAATACCTCAGTAACCTCAGATTTGCTGATGACGCTGCCTGGTTGAGTAACTCGGAGGACGAATAGCAAAGCGTGCTTGCCGCACTCTACAAACAGAGCAGAACCGTGGGCTTGAAAATAAATATGCAGAAAACTAAAGTAATGATCAATAACCTCGGGACAGCACAGCGGTTTGAGATAGGTGGCGAGGCCGTGGAAGTTGTAAGCGAATATATCTGCTTAGGCCAAGTTCGGAGCCCGGATCCCAACCACGAGGCAGAGATAATTAGAAGGATAAGAATGGGGTGGAGTGCATTGGGTAGGCATTCTCAGATAATGAATGGCAGCCTACCATTGTCCCTAAAGGAGAAAGTGTATGACAGCTGCATCTTACCGGTACTCACATACGGGACAGAAACTTGGAGGCTCACTAAAAGGGTTCAACCTAAATTGAGGACGACTCAGCGAGAAATGGAACGGAAGATGATATGTGTAACATTAAGGGGCAAGAAGAGAGCTGAGTGGGTCAGGGAACAGACGCGTGTTAAGGGCATATTAGTAGAAATTGAGGAGAAGAAATTGCTGTGGCCTGGGCATGTAATGCGAAGGCAAGATAACCGTAGGTCATTAAGGATAACAGAATGGATCCCTAGAGAAGCCAAGCGGGGCAGGGGGCGGCAGAAAGTTAGATGGGATGAAGAGATCAAGAAGGGTGCGGGGGTAAATCGGTCGCAGTTAGCACAGGACCGGGACAATTGGAGATTAATGAGAGAACCCTTTGCCCTGCAGTGGGTGTAGATAGTGTACATGATTTGCTGTAGTATTTGCAGTGGGTGATGATGATGATGATGATGATCATCATCATCATCGTTCCTTAGGATGATTGTGATTATAATGATCGTCAACTCCTGTTTGTTCTCTGACGCAGGTAGCTCGTTTGTTGTCCCTGGGTGTTTTCCCTAACATTATTCATCCCTTCGCTTGTTGGGCCCACCTAAGCTAGCTTTCTAGTTAGTAAGTTGAGTTCCGTTGATTTTGAACTGCAATGATTTTCTCTTCACAGTGGCGGCCATTTTGGTACCATATGTGTTGACGCCGGCGACGAAAACTACGACCACTACGACCACTACGACAACGGTCACTTATGTGTGCGGTGCCTGGTCCCAGGAACAATCGAACATTTTTCTCTCGCCTGTCGCCGCTTCTCGGCAGCTAGAGAGCTACTTTTGAAGGACCAAATGGAGCGTTTGGGGTTGACTTTATCGGTTGTACTTATATTATCTATCGGCGCAATAAATGTTTCTTATGCAAAAAGGGATATATATAAATAATTCTATTCAAGCTTTTCTTTCAGCTTCAGGTCGCTTGAATTGCTGAACGGTAGGAATTAATGGGTAATGTGGGTCTTAATCATAACGAAGTTTCATTTTACGGCCTCTCTCTTTGCGGTAATAAATTAGTATTTTGAGGTCCTCTCGAATTTCAGCAATTGACTTAGCCCTGGCCAGTCCCGCCTTGTGGGTACGTGCTTTGAGGGTATCACCATCATCATCACTTTTCCTGTTTGATGAGGCACCGATAACTTTTGCCTAAATAACAAAACCTATGGTGCTCCATTCACGACAAACTTCGCTCCAGGGAGATGTAATCGATGGGTTAAATTATTAATGGTGGTAAAATTAGAAAACGCCTGGAGGATTGAAAAAATCAAGACAAGGTTTTATATCACTTCTTGGGAATGTCATTGTGTGGCCGTATCTATATTCTTACGAATATTGCTCGCACATTCCCAGTTGAGTATTTCTTTCCAAACATCCCGTTTATCTTGCACAATTACTTTTCTTAAGTAGCGTCCTCTTCAAGTACTTTTTTTAAGCGAGGCTTGACACGGCCAGTTGAATGCGGTCCTGTGTACAAAGAAAACTCATCGTACGCAAACCGAAAAGCATTCGTACACACCACGCCGGAAAAGGAGTTAGAAGTAAAGGTAGATACCATGGCTGTGTTTATCTTGCTTGCAGTAGAGCGGGTGTGCAGAGGGCAGTTGCGTGAACTACAGATGAAACGATACGGGTGGGCAGGGGTGCTGGTGGTTCTGGCGGTGCAACTTCAACCTGGCAATTTCAAACACAGGCCGTCAGTTACTTTGGAATGGGAAGGCCACGCGACACGCGCACCCCCGGGAAACAGGCTGCTTAGAATCAGCGAAGCCGCGAACAGGAATGAGACAGAAAAAAGTACCACAACCACGCAACGTGCAACAAAAAATACTTTATTGAACTACTGAGGATTTCACCATCCTGAAAACAAACCGAATTCCGCTAAACGCTGCCTTAAAAGAAAGCAAGCTGTAAAATATGCAGATGAAATGCTTGCGTACACGCCGCAAGCAATGAGAAAAAAGCTAAATTTTTCAAACCGAAATTGAAAATAGCTTTGTCGTTACAACCAGGCTGTAGGAGTGATACTTCTGGCAAGCGAGCTGCCGCACGGGCAGCAGCTAGTAAGCAAGCCTGCTTGAAAGCCCTACGCGAGCACGCGGCAGAAGCGGTCACAGCGGAGCTCGAGCGGTTCTGCAGATGTGTGGCCGGCCAGAGGACGAAGAACCCGGCCGGCCGGATTGTCGATGCTGTTTACGCGATCGGGCGGTTGGGCGTCATCGTTTGCGATGGAGCTATGCTAAACGCTCCTCGCTGATTAACAATCCGTTTCATGGGACTCATTCCTGTTAGGTCGGTGGTGCGTGCTTTGGGTTCGAAATACATATGGCCCAGCGGAAATTGCAGTGCAGTTTGACTTTTAAGAGTAACACTCATGTGAACACCAGCTCCAAGTAACAGCTTCCCTCATTAACCAGCTGCACCGAATGCATGGGCATGTTTTTTTTTTTCATTTAGTGTCTAGCGTTGATACTAGACGTTCGTTAAAATATGCTTACTGAGAAGTACCGGCGTCTTTAGGGCAGGCGGGAACGAAAAAGAGCAGTGAGGATAAGAAACAGAGCCCGGCGGGTGTGCGACGACGCAATTGCCGCTATTACTAGTAATAAGGGCGAACGATGGCTGACAGGTTCCCGAGCTTACAGCTGAACCTGCTCTGCTGTGACACAAGTGGTAGTGTTCCGGCGAAACGGCCATTCTGATTGTCAATTTACATCTAGTAAACTGTAAACCTACGCACAAACCAAGATATAAATGCAAGCGTCAGCCCTTCAGCTTTGTCATTTTCGCGAACGAGCACCGGATCCCGGACAGAGCAGTACTGACATAGAACTGCTCCGATTCCGAGCCAAAACAATCAAGTTGGTAGCATGTCACTGCTGCTTTTGGCGTTTGCTCCCAAGCCCACTCATACCCCTTCTCTCTTCGGCTGTAAGAAAAGACGCGAACCCTGATAAACCAAACTGTTGACATCGATTGAGTCCTTTACTGACTTACACCACTGCACAATTGTGTAGTGGTGTAATTAACGCTCTCTTCTTCTGACACGTACCTGATGAACTTTAGCATCCCAATTACAACGCTGCCTATTCTTTTTTCTCCTTAATGTTCTTGAGACTTGAGCTTTGGTTTCGATACATTGTGGTTTTATGGATACGAAAGCAGGTTACACTCTAGCTGGACGAGGTGGGAATGCTACTACGGTGTCTCACCAGGCCCATCCTTCATTCACAGGACTGAATGGTGGGCGTCAACTCTTTTTGGGGCCTCTTGTTTGTCTGGTGCATCATGTGCTGCGGAGTCAGTTGAGCACTACCTACTCATTCACCATTGTTGGCATGCCCACGCAGGCTCGACTTCGATATTCTTCCGGCACGCTCTAACGCTTTCATCACACGTATTCTTCGGAGTGAAGGCGATTGACAGCCGCCGTGCGGGGCCAGGTTTAGTTACACGATTTCATGCGTTTACTTCGGTACTGGTCGCCTTGACTATAATATCTTTTCCCCCTTTAGCGCTTCAGGAGGCTTCTCCCCTTCCCCGTGACAAAGACGCATGGCCTTACTTGGACCCCAAGGCACCAGGGGCTTGAAGGGGAAATAAGCAACCGGCCGGGTGCCATACGAAGTCGCATACCGGGCCGCTTATGACCACGACTACCAATTTCTCCGTCTCACAAACTTTAGAGAGCATCCCCACGCCTAAGGCGACGTTCTTTCCCTATGTATCACGCGAGCTTACCTGCCATTGAATCCGCAGCACGGAGAAAAATTTAGACGAACACTTGATTAGTCGCGATGGGCACTTACATTCTGAATAAAATCAGCAAATCGTATGCAGTTTCTCTTCAGTGCGGAGTACTATGCGCTTTATTTTGTGCATCCTTGGCAATAATATTGATACCAGGTAAAGCGGAATTTACAATGGTGTATTTACGATAATCTGTCGGAGGCTAGTTATATGAAAACACGGTGGAAGGAAGCACTACGCAAGCCAGAGAACCAACGCGCTTCACCGTCAGCGTCCTCTTCATCTTCCTTCTTTATGATGATCCCGGCTATCACAGTACTTGTGTACCGTCCTCGGTGCAGGGAATGCCCCGAAACGCAACCCAACTGCGGCAGGAACGCCGTCTCGGTGCTTGTCAGCGTAAAGCTGTAGGTTGCGTGCTCTGAAGAAACAATGCCCTGCCGTGGCCAATTTCCGCTCCGTGAGTGCGCGCTGAAGAAGGAAGAAGAAAAAAAGGTTTCTCGGGGACGGCTCACGAAACACGAAAGAATATGTGCTTCAACACGAAAAGCCGCTCCTGCGCTCGATGCCTTGCACTCTGGTTCGCGGTGAGTATGTTGCAGGTTTCTTTCGCCGCTCCGAAAGCCCCAGTCCTTTTAACTACCGACGCTTTAGTTCTGTCCAGCGTTTGTTGTGGGAGAGCTGTCTACGTTAACACTGTTGGCTGCAATCGTTAGCTGGTCACTTACGGCGGTCACTTAGAATTGCGCAATTGTTAGCTGACGCTCCACGCGACGTTTTCATTCAGGTGCTAAATTCTCACCCCAGTCGCGTTCAACATGCAAGTCAAAATCCTGACACCGTGATCTGAAGGCAGTGGCTATTCTACCGGCTGACGGTAGAAATGCCGCAGAAAGTTTTTCCCCGCCTTCGCCTCTCGTAAAGGGGTATTCACACGAAGGAGAAATCCGCTGTTTGGCTCCTAGAAGTGCGCATTACGTGACCCCTACGTCACGGTTTCTCTCCGGCGCACCGTCCCCATCGGAGCTTCTGCTAGCGAGCTACAAACGATCCGATGCTTTGCGGCGGAGGCTGCGGGATTTCGTCTGCTCGTCGGGCAGCTGGACGCGACCCAAGTTCTAGAGCGCTTGCAGGCACTCTATTTTTATTGCTTTTATTACAATAGACGCGAAAATGCGCCGCGCACACTACAGGCGCACTGAGCGAGCCGCGTATACCACCAGCACGGTCGCTGGGCGAGCGGCGGCGGCTGCGGCCGCGAAGTGGCGCAGACCGCCGCAGGTAGCTCGAGCGATAGCTTGTTATCGCTCCCCTAGTCGTGAACAGAGCTGCACATGCGAGAAAGGGGATAATGATGTGATGCAAAGTCGCTATTCAAAATCGACATCTGCGCCGCTTGCGAGAGCGGCAATCGAATATTCGCCGCAGTGTTAAGCCTAACATGGGTACGTAGGCGGACCCGCCGGCTGCTCCCAGGGCGCACATCCTATGGCGCATCCCCACTCGATCACTGCCTCGCGCGTCGTGCGCCGTTCTCTACCCGCGGCAGCGCCTACATCGCGTCCACGGCCAATTTTCCGGCGGCTGACAGGATGAGTATGTAGGGGCTTTAGCACAAATTTCCGCCGTAGCGGAATCGGCGGTGCTACGGCAGCTCTGCTGTAGAGATAGGCGACTGCAACCACTGATGTCCTTCCGACAGACGCATCCTCCGTGTGAGCGAAGGAGTTGGGCGAGTGGAAGTGCGCCTGCGGTGACGTCACGACCTCCCTCGGATTTCTCCGCTGAAACGCTCCGTCATGTGAATACCCCTTAAGCTACGCACCACACCCGGAGCATCATGGAGAGAAGTACTGCGCGGAAATGAGTCCCGCCGGCTGCACCCGTGGCACTGTGTATAGTAATAATTTTGAAACGAAAGCGCAACGGTTGAAATATCGAGTGGGTAAAGTTTTTTTGCGTTGTTATAACATACAAGTTTCCGTTCATTAGGCTTTTGTTAGCTAATCCTTTTGCGCTCGGGTTATTCCTCCGGTTATCACGCGTCGACGCACAGTACTTGTACTGGGTCGAGTGCGTGTTTAAGATAAGTTGTGGGCGGTGTAGTTGGGCTGAGTTAGTTTGAGGCTTGTTGGGTAGGACTAGCGGAAACTATTATAGGCTGCTTACGTTAGGGTAAGCAAGGTCGTTTAGGTTCGGTTTGCTTAGGCCACGTTGCGATAGGCCGCATTAACTTCTGCCCTCGCTTTTGTCACTGCTGGGGATGTCCCGTGAAAATTAAAAAAGAACTCCTAATTTCCAGGGACATGTCACGTGGTTTTATTAACGTATGACGGGCCACTGTAGCGAGAAATTTGCTACAGCATTTCTACCGGAGGCCGCTATAATACCCTATGGCTAACCTGAATCACCCAGGGAGCACCCACTGCTGGGGTGCATTGTGCGAGACCTGTAAAATGTTCCGCTCATGTTTTCTTCTTTTGGGTATGTCTTCTCAGTTTTACGTGAATTTATCTTTAATAAGTGACTTCAGGGCTGTTCACGGGGGATGCGGGGGATGTTCACGGGGGATGCAGGGCCGGGGGAGGCGGGAGGCGTCAGCTGGGCCACTCATTGCATCAAGTTCTTTAGCGCCGCTACAAAAGGGGCGCAAAAAATGCCAGCCACATATTGGCAGGAACACAAGCAATGCTTCCACAACTGGTTCTTGATTTCCGTCCGCGGAATCGCATCTCTGGCCCCCACGTAAACTTCCGGAGGACGCCGGCATCTAAAGCACAGTATTGGCCGACCACAAGCGGTTGTAGACTTCAAACCGCTTGTATACGCATTTCTGCCGCCTCATGTAATAACGGGCATGACTGATCTGTGATTTTGGGAGGCCAAATGCAAGACGTTTGCTCAATAAAATCGCCGGAAGAAAGTGCCACCAATCCTAGATTTTAGGTATTATGAACATCGAAGTGAATCTAGCTTACTGCAGAGCATATGGGGTGTGGCAGAGCGGCGTAGAAGACCAGTGGATTTTTTAACTTCAAAGTAAAAACGTATGTAAAGAACAGGGGGAGGGTGTTTTCTACTTGTTACAATGGCTTTTCCATATCCCAACAGAATTATGTCCAAAGAAAGTTCATTGGAGGAAAGCATGTACGAGTTGAAAGTGTGATATGGCTTAATCTATTAACCACAATCGGCAAAAGCAATGCACCTTAATTTAACTCTGCTGCGAAGTGAAAACCCTACAGAGTATTTTACTCAACCTTGCGTTCTTCATCTGAACATCACGTTGACTTTTGCATCAAACTGTCAAAACGTTTGCCTCTGCTCTAACCTGGCGCATTAAGCGACCTCACTATGAGGGCGGCGGGAACTGTTGCCGCTTGTTCTCGATATTATGAGGGAACCGCTACTTCCCCTGTTCGCACTCACTTTTCGGCGGCTATAGCTGAGAATCCACTTTGAAACGGCTGCAAAAGTAGCCGGATAGAATTTCATTCACGCATCAACCGGTAGAAGCACTTAAAAGGGCTGGGTGCGGCCTCGACCCAACTTACCGATAAAAATACTTGACCACCCGGGACATGTGGCGCCACCAATAGAGGTCACTGTGACCTACACGTTATCACATCCACAGTTGCCACCCGCTGCGGTGGTTCATTGGCTAAGGCGTTGTGATGCTGATCACGAGGCAGCTGGTTCGATTATCGGACGCGGCGGCCGCTTTTCTGATGGAGGTGAAAAGTGAAAACGACCTTGTGTACGAGATTTCAGCGCACGTTAAAGATCACCAGGGGGTCAAAATAATCCGGAGCCCTCCACTACGGCGCGCCTCATCGCCTGCGTTGCGTCGGCACTTAAAACCCTACAACCAAATATCCCCAAGTGGTCCAAATTAATCCAAAGCATTCCACTACGCACGCCTCAACGCCTGCGTTGCGTCGGCGCGTTAAACCCTAAAAGTAAAGTAGGGTTGGTTGGGGCCAATCTGTTCCGAGATAAATCCGAAAACTTGGGCGAGGAGATTACCACATGGCGTTACAAGAGCGGATATTTATTCTTGTGCTCTAGGAAACATTGCCTACTCTGCTGTGGAGCAGGGAACGCAAGAACGACAGTTCATGAGGTCACAATTACGACGTGGTCTTATTTGAATTAATTCGGGGGTGACTATTCGTTACGAGTGATGTGCCTTCCATGCTCTCAGGCAGTGTCATTAGCTTAAGGAATTTTTCTCTCGTTTATCTCCCAAACGAGGTAAATGCTACCGGTGTAAACGAAGTCCACGTGTTACTCTTCTTGATTCGCAGCTCTTGCGGCAAAAAACAAAGCGAATTCAAGCCCAAATACAGCAAACCGCGTTGTTTAAGTTTCAAGTAGCCTTAATTAATTTACCTCGTACGCAGGTGGTCACGGTCATCTGCCTGGGGGTCGATATTGGTTCCATGGTTTATAGAGGACTCCTGTGCGAGGCCACAAGTAAGTTGCCGACGGAAGAAAACGATTTTACGATATCCAGTTTACGATTCCCGATCTGCCGGACCATGGAAATGAAAACAAAATGAGGTTACTTGGTTTTTCGGCTGAATAAGTAACAGAGAAAATGACCGCTGTGGTATTTATAATTGTGTATTCCCACGCCTACACAAACGCTCACGCTTGTTGGTAGACTCACGTCAACGAACAGTCGGGGGCACGGAAGTGTAAAAAATGTACACATGCCGGTAGATAAAACGTATATGTGACTGTTGACGATAGGGATCCCAAAATGGGAAGCAGCCTGCAATTCATCTGCAATATCTAACCTTTCACCGCTGTCTTCGATTTAAACCGACATGACACGTCCGCCCGTCATTCATTCTAAACGTTTTTGAGGACAGGGACAACCACTGTGCTCCTTCTCAGCGGTGTCTTCAAGGCGATCATAAATTCCGCAGGGCTACTTCAGGTACAAATGAACTATAAATCGATTTTAGCGCGGGCAAGGCCATGAGTGACCGAAAGGACGGTGTGCCTGAACGTACGCACGTGCCAAACATGTGTTGTTTCATCGGGTCGCACATCATATGGCGCAATATATTTCTCTGCGCTAAACCGATACTGACTTGAATGGTAAGCACGTTCTAAGCGCACATGTAACGAAAAAAGTGCGCTTCGAAGGACCGTCTCATCTTCCCAGCCGATGTGGTAACTCTGGCTATGAGGACACACTATAAGACCTTGCGTTAAAGTAGCCGGAAAGCACGAAGCATCGTTTGGCGAAGTCTGTACGTTCGCTTGTACGTTCGCTTTATTAGGGACGCTATTCTAGAAAGCCTGAGATGGCTGGATCCCGAGCTTCCAGATGCTCGAGTTAACTAAGTAGTGATAGTACAGCATCCGATAGACCTCAAGCGACACCGATGCAATCGCGCGGAGCACGTTTGGCATTATCAGCGCGCCCTATTGAGGCCGCTCGCGTTGAAAAAGCACGGATTGCGCGAACATTAGAGTGCTGAGGTGACGCGCTCGTTTCGACGACTAAGGTGGCGCAAGTGCGGGAACATGACAGTGAAGGGATTGCCCTCATCCGGCCTTGCCGAAGAAAAAAAGAAACGACCGTCCTACACCAGGGGAGGACATGGACCAATAAGAGCTGGCCACAACCGAAGAGCATGGGCGGTGACGAGAGAAGGGAGGAGAAAGCCGGGACGACTGGACGGAGCAGAATCGAGGAGCGCAATGTCCAGGTGGAAGACTCGAAGCTCGTCGGGTTTTGGGGACCAGAGCTCTAGAGGGGTCAACCTGGCGCCTTCGCATCCTGGACCCGAGGCGCGACTCTTGACTCGTAGAGGCGTGCAACGTCCGCTTGCACCGCCCTTGGACGACCCGCCGCCTGCTGCCCGTAAGCGCCCGGCAGGGCACGGTTGCCTCCTGCCCACTGCTACGGGGCGTCCAATCGTGACTGGGTGCCGAGCAGACCGTTGTCAACGAGGACGACGGTGCGTGTCCCTCGTCGACATCCGAACAAGTGCAAGCCGTCATCGTAGCTCAGCAACGCCACACCCCGCGTCGTCACCAGCACCCACAACGCCCTGCGTACGCCTCGTCACGAAGAACCGTTGGTGGGGACTTTTCTGGGTGCTTTTTGAATATTTCGTATTTCTTAGAGTGACGCACAGCTTTTTAGATGCAAAGCATCTCTTGCTCGGGGCTATGTCCTTCGGCGTCCGTCCCCACCTCTCCCCCTCTCCCCACCAGCTGTGCGATAACGGCGCTCTCCTTCTCTCCCTATCTCCACGCCAGTTGTGCGATAGCGCTTGCGCTGCTCCTTCTCTCCCCCTCTCCCCACCAGCTGTGCGATAGCGTGCTCTGCTCCGCCTCTCCTCTTCACGCGCCGCTCCCTCAGTTGCTGCTTGTCCGATGAACTGAATGGACGCCAACAATTCTGTCAGCAAACTGGCTGGCCCACCTTCAACCAGCGCAGCCAGCTCACTCCCAGAACCGCGAGCACCTCTGAAGACAAGGCTGCGCAGAGGAGAGCTCGAGATGCAGAACGCAAACGTCGATGCCGAGCAGCGGATCCAGAGGGCGTTCGGCAACGCGACACCGCTTCGAAACGTCGACGTCGAGCAGTGGATGCCAAACTTCGAGAGAGTGAAGCTGCTTCGAGACGCCAGCGTCGAGCAGCGGATCCCACACTGCGAGAAAGCGAAGCAGCGTCGGCACGCCAACGTCGCCAAGCGGATCCGGATGCCGCTCGTCAACGCATGCTTTGCATCACTACATAGTTCCCTTCCGGGAGATGGTGTAATTTTTTTAACTTAGAGTTGTAATTGCCTGCCGTGTACGTGTGTTAGGTTTAAGAATACGTGTTTTTGTGCCGTTATCAAGCGCCCTCGTCTAATTATTGGACCGGGGAAGGCCTCAGTGGCCACTGAATACCTGAAAACAACTTGCGAGGGACTTTTCCCGCACCACCAATTGGCGTACACGGCAGGATGAGGGCGTTTGTACATTGAGAGGTAACGGCTCACGAATCAGAGTACGATGAGCGTGTAGGAGATTGTTGAATCAGAGTACGATGAGCGTGTAGGAGATTGTTGAGGCAGGGAAGAGTCTCGGGCTACGTGATGGAGAGTAAGGGTCGTGGGTGGACGATTCTCTCGCGAAGGTGCGAGTTGAAAGAGCAGCAGAGCGGGAAGCTACTCCAATGCGACTCGAGCAGGAAGAGAAGAACCTGCAATTCAGACTCAGGTTGACAGAACTTAGCCAGCTTTGAGGGTTTAGTGGCGCAGACCTTTCAGAGTGGGTGCTCGCGCAGGAAAAACGAGAGGACGAGGAAAATGCCCTAGAGCTACATGCACGCAAAGAGATTGCACAAATTGAAGAGCGAAATTCGCAGCTTCGAGCACAGCTTGCGGAAATTGGGGCCATACAGAAACCCATGCTTCAATCGGTCCTAGATACCGACACACCTGAACTAGTGCCTCTAAAACCAGAGATTCTGCATACCGTTACCGTGGATTAGTGGGGATGCCGTACCGAATGCAGGAGCGTCGGCCACGGCCGGGCTCGGCCGGCGGACGCCGCCGCTTCAACCCCGCCGTGCGCCGGAAGATAGAAAAGGGAGAGGAGCGTCATTCCAATGGTGTGACGCCGCAACCTAGCAATCCTGGGGCGCTAACTCGGGGCTAGCGAAGACAAGCGCAGACACCGAAACAATTCGGCATGTGAGCTTAGTGATTCCCATTCATACAGATTTAAACTAAATAGTTTCGTAAGATTGAGAATTGCGAGAAAGCTGACGGAACTTTTGTAATCGCTATTTATCAGAACCAGCTGCTCCATTCGTCTTTTGTAATACCTGTTAAAACACAACCTAATTGGTATTCACCAATTTAGAAAACGCCGTCCCATTCGTGACAAGCAGTGCGCAAAAAGTGGTGTTTCTCTAGCGGCCAGATGGCTGTAAGTGGTCTACATTTTGTTTTCCCGCTCTGCAAACGAATCTTTAACGTATCTTTGCTGTACGACCATTTCATTCCGTCGGGTCGAACAGGCCCAACAGCGTCGCTAAAGCAGAAGACAAAGCCGACTGATGGTTCTTGCCGAGACGCCCACCGGGGTGAGCACGGTGAACGCCGGGTAATAGCGCCCTATCCTCGCGCGATCTACACCGTGCTCCGTGAGTGAAAAGCGCCGTCCGCCTCCAGAGCCGCGTTGGGAGTTTGTTGTCCCGCACGCCACGAAAGCATCATTGGCTGGTGGAGGTAGAAAGCTGTACTTTAAATGCAGTGTTCTTCAGCAAGCCGCTTTTTCCTACTAGTACAGCTGGTATACCGAGACGTCTGGTACTAAGCGCTCCATTTCAATTAAGGTCCCTTTATCAAGTGGTCGTGAATGGCAATGCCATAGACACGCCCGAAGTCTAGTTTGCAAAGACTGGGGTTGCCTATCAATAACAACTTTGCCCATTCGATGAATGTGGTGTGTCTCGCGCGTTGCGACCAGTGTGTAGGATAACAACTCTCTTCTTGTTGCATTTCAGGGCGCACATACGTCTGGTTGAGCTCAGGCTACAACGTCTTATGGCGAGTTGTCACCCTCGGATTGATCGCAACATGGATTGTCAGCTCAGCTCAAGTAAGAAGTACCATGAATATAAACTATTTACCCTTCTGATTACGTAAAGGTGTTGAGTGATTGACTTGCACGAATGGTAACAGCTGGTGAAAATAATTAGTGACACTGAAACAAAACAGATGTACTCGGTTCGAACGGAACATTCTGTGACGGTGCATTGGAGGGAAAACATTTATATTTATATGAAGCCTCGCCATAGAATGTAATATGCTATTTGCAGCATTTCGGTATATTCCTCAAGACCACTACTACAAGCATCATCATCATTGTCGTCATCATGGTAATGAAGATCATCATCATCGTCGTCATCATCCTTGCAACTGAGTGTTGATGGACTTCTCGTTGTCATGTACCCCCGAAAAGTAACGCCGTTTGCAAAAATACTACCAATACCGACTTTAGGAGGTAATTACTGGCGTTAAATGGCACTAATGTGGGCTCTTAGCTGTTTTTCAGCATGTGCTCTTCGTATGCGGTCCAATGGGGCGATCCCTTATTAGAGGTACAGTCTACTAAGTTTCCTTGTAACGGGGCAATGACAGCAAATCAGAGAAACATCTGTGGGCGCAGTTGTCAATTTGTGCGATATATTGTATGCACTCGATGTCCTGACATGCTCCTACTACTTGTAAGACACACTCATGCCACTTTGATGGTTACACATGGTTCCTAGCTTGAATCTGTGCCGCATTAAGCGCAAACTGCAGTGTAGTAAACAGTCGTTACCTCTGTCAAATAAAAGATGTCATAAACATATATCACGATTTTATTGCGGTATTAAAAGCACGAACTTCAAACAAAACTGCGGTCAACTGAAACGATGTAACGAAGATTGGTGAAACACCATGAGAGCGGAGCAGGGGTTTACAAAGGGCGGATCAGGCTTGTCTAAAAAGCATACAAAACTCTGAGTAAAAAGCAAAGTAAAACTGAAGCAGGGAAGCTCGCCCAAGGAGCAAAAAAAAAACTCAGAAAAGAACGTCACATTACTTTTTGTGAAGCCAACTGCCGCCATATCAGGGCGTTCACGAAATCCACTATCCTTTCCCTTTCTCCTGTGTTGCACCTTTCATTCTTTGCTGCAAGTTCCACTATACGAGCAACCAATGGACACGGTGAGGCACGCGAACGCCAAAGAAACGTGCCGACGCTCTGTAATGTATTGAAAGTACGCCGCACTGTAATTTCCTGCGCAAATTTTAATAAACACCATAGCTCTCTCTGAACGCGTAAAAATTTTCCCAGGCACTTCGCCCAATTTAGCAGCAAAGTTTATGTCCTTCCTTAAAATGACGTCATTTCCGCCACTTTTTCAGTTATGCGCTTGTGTCACTTGGGACACTTCAAGGTTTCTTTCCTGTGTGAGTTAGCAAAACGTTTGAGAATAATTGCGCATTACTCATGGGTCACTGAAGCAACGGAATGGCTGCTAAGCGGCTGGATTCTCAGCAAGCGATTCTCAGATGAGATAAAAAGAGCCGGGAACAAATTATCTGGAAGACGCACTCTAGTAGCAGCTATAAGTCTATCGAATCCGCTTTCGTATCGCATAGTTCAGTAACAGGCTCTTCAACGGGCAGACGCTAACAATGACCAGCTTTCTCACCTAGGGAATTTTTGTGCAATAGGGCTGACGCTTACTTTTTTATGGCGTCGTAATTCTCGGGTTTCTTTTGCTGCCACTTCAGGAAGTTCTTTATAAAAAGTACTTAACAAAAAAAAGGGCGGAATTCGTAATTTTCGGGTTTCTTTTTCTGCCACTTCAGGAAGTTCTTTATAAAAAGCGCTTAACAAAAAAAAAACGCGGAATTTTAGGTGAGCGTTCGCTACCAACTTCTTTCTCATGTATAGGCTGGCTTCTGTATTTTACTTACAATAGTCATATTAGATACTCTAAGCACCTAAAACATTTGGTAACGTTCCTAAAAAACTCAAAGCAAAACCACCTAGATGACGGCTTTGCAACTGCGATATTCGACAATAATGTTATAGCTTTCTTTGAATAAATTTTGTATTCAATTTTAGTGGTAAGATGAACTGTTCGATGAAAGAGATTTTTGGTCAGGCGCGCTTGGACTGAGCCCTCAAGGAGTAGGGGGCATGGCTAGGGAAAGAGGAAACAGGGCGTGGCAGTGTTGAAGATGGCGTGGTGGGTATATTCGTAGTCTCCGCATTGTGGGCAACCGGAGTAGGAAAGAGGGGTGTTGTTATGTTGGCGAGGATGGCTTGAGTGGGGAGGAGTTGCGTTTGGACTTCTCTCCAGAGTGCTGATTCTAAACGGATAATGTGGGGCGATGGGTCGGAAGAGTGGGGCGTGAGAGCCTGGGATAAAGGTTGATACCACCCAAGGTGATTAGCGTCTCTAGGTCACCTCGTGTGCCATCTCCGTGCCAGCAGAGCCGGCATGGCGGGTGTGCGCAAAGAGGAGATGCGGTACTCAGTAGTCGGGTGCGAGGAGAGAATTTTGTGGTCGAGGGGCGAACTGACAATCGTACAGAAATTTCTAACGGCCGTTAGTTAAAGTGTTCAATAGGCGCACGACCGGAGTGCCCAGGCTTAATATACTGCCCTTTTATGGTCATATTTTCTTCGAGTGACGCCGTCATTTATCATAGCGCCTGACGTCAAAGAGCAATAAGCAGCACCAGGTGAGGGAAGCTGGTGCGAACATCGTGCCAACCGTTGCTAATTAACGTGTCAAACGAGTTTAAAAGGACGCTGCAACAGTTTCGATAAACGCTTTCACCCTTTCCTTGGCGTCTGGAAGTACTGCTGACGCAACAGTTAACGGCAGCATGGAGCGGCACTGCGTGATTTGCTCATCGCACCAGGTACGCCTTCCGTTTCTGCTTTGTTTTTGTGTCTTAATTTTTAAATTTGCCATCGAAAAATGTTCATAGCTGCAACTAAAAGAAAACCGGCCAACAGCCACTACATGGCCTCAACGATGCAGTTAGGGCCGTCGAAGAGCGTCAAGACCGAGAAAGAGAGAGAAATCTTTAGAGCGAGCTCCCAAGTCTCATCAGCATAGAGCAGTAATTTTTGGCTGAGGTACAATGCGACCGCCTAATATTAGTAGTGGGTGTGTTGGGCGACTACACTCTGCAAGCATTTAGGACTTCAAAAAAAGGTGAAAGAAGCGTTGCAGGGTCCTTTTAAGCGCACCATTAAGTCATAGATAGCAGCTATGCTATGCTGAATGCCAATGTAGGAGGCCACCCTTTTTTTAGGATTCTAGAAATAGCCAAATCAAGGAGGAAAACGTGAGAAGATTACTAAAATCATCTAGAACTCAGCTTCGATACCTTCGAAAGCGTGAGGGGTGGTAGCAATGATCGGAAAACGGTAGCACAGACCATCTGGCGGATTTATCACTGCTCTGCCCATCCGACCGTATTCACGTTGAGTGAAACTGCTTTTTTTTCTGTACCGACACCACTACTGATTATGAACACAAACAAATGGTCTAATACGGTTTCATCTAGATGACGATATAGCTCATGGTTGCTAGAGCAGCTTAAGTACGTTGATCTGGATGAGTGAAAGCGACCATTTTTAAACCTACGTTGCGACTAATTTCAGCGTTTACACGAATAACTGCATCTCGAAGCGCTTCTGAAGACAATTACACGTGTGATGTTCTTTTCTTCGAAGTAAAGTAAGCTCGAATGCAAAAAGCAGACTAATTTAAATGCCCAACTGTCTTTCTCTGACCAGGACAACGGAAGACTTATGAAGATATGCTCCACGGGCTTGATAGCACGCACAGTCGGGATGACCATCTACGCACTGGCGAACGCCATTCTCCTGGGCTCCCAGGTGACCGCTTGTGTTATTTTGAAATTACGGAGCTGGAAAAGCACAACTTTACCCATTGCCTCAATGAAAATGCGACAATGCTCAACTAAGGAAG
The DNA here is from genome assembly GCF_048455015.1 of Haemaphysalis longicornis. Classification (NCBI taxonomy): domain Eukaryota; kingdom Metazoa; phylum Arthropoda; class Arachnida; order Ixodida; family Ixodidae; genus Haemaphysalis; species Haemaphysalis longicornis. The sequence continues at coordinate 145,884,599 of NW_027526422.1, read as the reverse complement.
AGCCTTTGTTTACTCCCAAATTTCCGGCAGTTCGGTAGAGCTGCAGCTAGCTTTCTCAAAGCTAAGCTGGAAAACATTCTTTGTTACTACAAGGCTACGGTTGTTATGTACAAACATTTTTTTTTTGCCGCAATCTACCCACCCCGTATGATAAATAGTGTGCCTGCGAACTCTGCTTTACCTTGTGAGCAGCATGCTCGTCGGTAATCACTACTTTGGTCTTTGCCCTAGGCGGAGACGAATTCTCTAGGTGAGGCTATTTCCCCGACGTCAAGATGAATCAGTGAGCGTGGTATGGTATTGCGATGGTTGTTTGCATTAGGCACTACCCATTCTTGTTTGTTCTCCGTTGCTAGCTACTGAAGGGACATCTTGGAGTGAGTACATCAAACAAAATAGTGCACGAATGCAATCGCCAGAGCTTCCGTGGTCGGATGGTAGTGAGGTGGTGGCAACTGCCCTGGAATGGTCGCTGGGGAAAAAGCGATTGCCTTGCCCTCCCGTGGCTTATTAAAGCACTATAAAACTCTAAAGGTCCACATTATTTCAGAAAAAATATTGCATTAGTCTTTTTCTCTACGCATAAAATTGTATTCAATATGCAATGTTAAATTTGGTAGAAATAGGGTGGCTTGTTTCATTTAATTCCAAGATGAATCGCTGTTTACGAAGCTATTTTAATGCATCTTTTGGAATAACGAAAGCTCAAAGTGTCAGACTACCCTGTTAATACCGTTAAAATAACACTGAGAAACTGCCCAAACCTAAATATTCACGGAACAAAATGACAGGCGATTTGAAATAACTTCGCAATATTAAGTTTGCTTGAAGTTTCTTTGGATCATCCAAAACGTGTTAAAATATGACAGGTGCTCCGCGTATACGTGCATGTTAACATTTGAAAGCCTTGTATCAAAAGCAGCCATTACGGTAAATCTGCAAGAGTTGGGATCTGGATTTGCCTGCGGTCATCCCAACCTTTCAACTCGCACAGCAATGGAAGCAGGTTAGCGGCCACTAAAATTCTCTCGTCGGAATTTTTTGTTTACTTCTAGCGCTCACTTCCAGCGCTCTTGAGCTCGTTTTCTTTTCTTAATCAAGCAACTCTTTATTCTCTTTCGCACAACAAGGTCTTCTGGGCGCTTTGCAAACATTTTTTAAGTGCGAATGCACTTCTTAAGCGAGCCTGAATCGTCCGCCGCCGTCGTCCGCATAGCAACAGCTGCGGGTGCGCGCGCCCCTCGTCTTCCCTAGCAACGGGGGGAGATGGGCGCACGCTACTCTCCTCCTCCTCTCTCCGCTCAGTGACTGCGGGTGTTGGGCGCCTCCTCTCCACTTCGGGCGGGAGAGCTCTCGCTCGCGTAGCGGGCGCTCCGCATTCCGACGCGTGAGGGCGCTCGTGTAGCCCTCGCCGTAACGGCGGGCGCTACTCTCCTCCTCCTCTCTCCGCTCAGTGACTGCGGGTGTTGGGCGCCTCCTCTCCACTTCGGGCGGGAGAGCTCTCGCTCGCGTAGCGGGCGCTCCGCATTCCGACGCGTGAGGGCGCTCGTGTAGCGGCCGCGTGGCGCGGGAGGGTATTAGTCGAGCGCGCGCCGTCGTCGAGAGCGGTCGCTGGTCCTGCATTTCGATAACGATGATGGCGGACCGGGCAACGGTACCAGCAATAACGAGTGAAATATCTTTCTTTGTAGTTGTGTGCGTGTGTGTAATCTCTCGACAACTCATTAAGATCACGATATTCACCGTAATCGCGCAATCAACAACCGTGCATTCGCACTTACACACTCTCCCCCTCGGGGAAGTGCGAGGGAATTTTTTTCACCACAATCCGCGGAAAATCGTAGGTCCGTTCTGTTGTGAATAATTGGCCTTGGGTTCAACTTTTATTGGCCCGCTTCAAAGGGCAACAAAGAATGGCCATATCAATATATAGATTCTCATGCAAGATAAAAATAAAACGAATGGCAGGGAAAAATGTACTTTGTGTCAGTGTAATATGGCACTACACTGTAAAGGGACCGCAACTTTTGTAGGTCTTGAAACAACCAATTATCGACTACCTACTCAGGCTAAGCCTGTTGGTAGCATAGAAGTTATTCTGCTCAGAGGAAAAGACCATAAATTATTTGAAAGGACTGCTTAAAAGCAAAGACTGATAAAAACCTCTGGGGCTACTGCGTTCTGCCTGTGAAACCTTTGTACTTACAGAAAATGAGGTATGTATACTCAAATATACCGAAGGTAGATAGAAGACACAGGCTCTCTGATACTTACAAGTTATTTTTTGATATAGCCCTTCACGAAAAAAATTTATTTTGGGTATTTTACAAGCCCCTTTTTCGCTTTGAGGTATTCTTTGACCATAATGCCATTCGTCTCGGTTTGCCAAAACGTGGCATTACCATCTTCGCCCGACCAAAATCAGAATCACACGACTTTGTGATAGATGAAATTCCCAGTTTTAATGCCAAACCAGACCACCTGTTTTGCTTGGCGAGGTAGTCATTGGGCGCAGGGAGCCGCAAGTGATGCCACCGAGACTTTTCCCGGCAAAGCGCTGTGTTGCCCTATCTAAATTCTATTTGCCACGAAACGGCATGCGGGTTCTAGGCCGCGGTTTACGAAGCGTACCGCGTTGACTTCAACAGCGTGCAAGCAACACACATACGGACGTTCATTTTTATCATTAAGGTAGGGGTGCTTGAGATAATAATGCCAACGCCGGCAGCGACATGTTCAATTATGAGTTATAAGACAGTTCGGTTCAGTATGCACTGAAGGGCTCTAGATAGAAGGCTATTTCATTCTTAGAACCATTGCAGCACGACTAATAAAAACTGGATTGTCCCCGTGTTCCTTTGCCTTCACTTTAAAGAAAAGGCGGAGATTCTGAAACAAAATTTTCTATGAAGCAATCAATAGTTATTCTTTCCTTACCAACAACTTCCTTGCATCTTCGCAGGTTTTTCCTTATGGGTAATTATCGTGCAAGGGCACCGCCTTTTTGGGGGCAGTTCTAATATTTATTCTTTACTTAATAACAACTTTCTCGCATCTTGGCAGGTTTCATTTTTGTAGCTAAATATAGCGCAGGACACCGAATGTTCGGGGGTAGTTCATTTACTGGGGAGTGAGTTCTCCCCCAATGTGTTCATGCGTTCATAAGTTCTAGATCGTCATCGTTCAACCGTTGCTGAGGTGCGTGATATGGGTGAGAATTTGACGACCAAGTTCTCCGGACACTGTCGTAAACAAGTAGCACTATACAATAATTCCGACCAAAACCTGTTGAGGAACTTGGTATTACTGAAGGTGGGATCGTTGGCAGAAGTATCAGCTAAGCCGATGATTACCTTGCTTTGATTGACGGTAAGGGGTTTATTGGATTCAGCATCTACATCCTGAAAATTGTTTGTAAAAATAGTCTGGGGATAGGATTTACGGTAAAACATCCAAGTAACCATAAACTGCAGCATTTAGACATCAGATTTGTATTTATAACCACGCATGTGTGTCGGTGGTACAAGAAAAGTTGCAAAACCCATTCGGGGCTTTTCTTAAAGTACTAGAAGTTGGTCGAAAATGGTGCGTCGTACTCCGTTATTCGTTTTTCTATACTGAAGTGCTGCGATCGCCTGGTTGGAAAAAGCTTAAATGAGCAGGTGACGCGGCGGTGGTTGGCAGGCTGCCGTGATCACGTGCTACGATCGTCTTGGGATAAGCTTGTCAGAGTGGTTAAAAGGCCTTGTCTAGTTGCCAAAGACGAAGCCATTGGTGAAGAAAGACAAAAGGCAACCGTTTTACCTTACGTTCATTGCATATCGCAAGTGTTAACGAGCCAGCGAAAGGTTTTACCAATACATGGGTGTTCGCATTTTCAGGCAAATTAACGTTCCAGTAATCACCTGCTCCATCAACTTGGTTAAAGCGATGATTGTTAGTGGAATTATTCCAAACCAAAACATCGCATTTTCACCCACGTCGCAATTCTCCCTCGTTTTGTCTATCTCCTCGGCCCGCGCGAGCCTGACTGCCTATGATACCTCGCTACCCGATGACGTCTGCCAGAACATGCGGTTGCGCAAGTGCGCTACGGCGATGCTCTGCGCCCCAGCATCGCTTTGGGACGGCGCCATCTGACTTTCTGCGTTCCGCTTCCGCCGTTTTGTTTTACCATTCTGCTTATGAATCGTGCACTCCAATCTCGGCTGGAAAAGCTTACGGAAGGAATGTGCCGAAATGTTGAAGCTTCCACATCACGCCAAAATTTCACGCGAAAACACAACAACCATGGAACCCTGCGTTCGCGGTTACATGTATTGATACATATCGGAGTCTAAAGTATTTGAGCGAATGAGTACAGAATCGCCTCAAAATTTGTTGGTCTGAGAACGTAAACCCTTTCAAATTTTGAAAATATCATGGTAACGACGACCGATTGTCGTGTGAGCGCTTTACCACGGTGTCCAGCAACGAAATAGGCTCTTTCCTCGAGAGCGATATACCCCCTGCAATGGTATCTTCATTACTTTGTTTACGAGAAACCGGGGTGTTTTGAAGTACACGCGGATCTTGAATGCGCGTTTGATGTTTCTCTCGTATTACTTGTCCTGCCCGATCACCAGGATTATTTACTCTGGTTAGCTTCTTTTGTCGACTTGAAAGCGGCGTATGACGATAAGAAAAGCACAAGGTGTGTTGCTCTGGAAGAACAGCGTAGCCGACGACACTCATACCGCAGATAGGTCTGTGTGTGTGCACGTACTCTCGGCTACTTCACCGCTGGAAACGTGATGATGTGATGACACGTGGATCAGTCATCGATCCCGTGGTATAATTAAAAATGCTGGAGGGTGTACGTGCGTTCCTAACCGTCACCCGTCTATATATTACTTCACTGGCCGATCATTCGCGCCAATGTCGAGCTTGGTCAGGTGGCGGTGACACCATGCAGTCGCGTGCCCGGGGGTAGTGGTATTCCATTCCGTTATTTCGATCGGTTCTTACCATTTATAACCGTAACAAAAAACGCAGCCGAACGATGGCACAGTACGGCACAGAGACGTTTTTTAGAGTGCATCGACCCCTCACCCTGTCTTTCCGTGAAACCTCCACGCGACCCTGCGTTTATCAACTACTAGACAAGTACGTCATTACCGATATTACGAGCGGGCTCGGGAAAGCAGTGAGAGTTTTGGGGCCATGCGCGCCTGCATCTTTAAAGGTTTGACTGTGCATATTACTCCACAAAATATGAATTCTCCGCCTGATGGTCTGGAGGCTCTTTCCTGTCTGCAGAGTCTGTTCGTTCATTTGTTATATGCTTAGTGCTGCCAGGTGTGATATGATGAGGGTTTGGGCGCCGCCCACGGCCATTTATTTCCCACTACCCCTCGCCCCCCCCCCTCCCCACAAAGCCTCCCTTGTGTATTGTTTAAGTGGATGGAAGGAAACTATGTTTGCTCTATATAAAGACACCATTTTCGCAACATGCACATCGGTATTTCTTCCTGTGAAAGGACAATGCCTTTTTCTATACACAAAGCACAATTTTAAAATTTAACAAATCGTTCCAATGACTTAATCGATGTATTCACGTTTGATATGGCAGTTCCACAGTTGAATCAAAATGTTTTGTTTTGTATTCGCGAATACTATCCCCAACAATGCCACTAAAAGCCTGCGCACAAAAAAAGAAAAAGAAACACCCTGCCAGGGTTTGCCCAAGACTTTTCTTTCAGTGAGCGCGAGGCTTTAGTTTACTGGGCCAACACAAAACTGGAGATTGCGTGGAAATAACCACTGTACTAGACTGATCCCCACCCTTTGGGTGACATCAAAGTTTTCTACCAAAGTAGAAGAATTTCTTCTGGCTAACTCAACATTCCTTAAATAACAGTTGCGCGCTAAGGCTCTGCAGCTGCGCTTAGCGAAACCTTAAGTTGAGCAGCGGTGGCGTAGAGGTAGAACACCCGCCTCAACTGAAGAAGGGCCGTGGTTTGAATGCCAGTGCCACACAATTCCCACCGGTTACAAAAAATACGCGTGTTGATGGAGCTGCAAAATGAGGCTTGGGGTGCGGCGTTGTGCCTGCGACCATTGCCGCTAAAGCACTTTCTCTCCAGAGCACAATTCGCCACCCGGGTATGCTAATGGCCGCAACTTCCCATGAATACGCCAATTAACCCTCGGCCCTCACTCTGCACTGGCTGCGAAGCAATTGACAACGGCGGTGGTCAGACCTGAGGCGCAGAAGGGGGTGCCAAGAATCCCGCGATCCGGACAGTTCGCCATTGGAATCTGAACCTGGAAACGCTTAAAACGAAAACTTCATCTGGCGAGGCGAGTCTAGAGGTAGTGTTCGAGGAATTAGAAGCATTAAATTGGATGTAATAGGGCTTGGCGAGGTTAGGAGGCCAGGTTAATCCTGTAGAGAGCATAAAAATGGACACGTCCTATGTTACTGTGACCCAGAGGACAGAAGAGAACTGGGAGTCGGATTTATAGCCAATAAAAGCTTAGCTGGCAACATAGAACACTATAGCAATAACAAAAGGGTTGCCGGTCTTGTATTTAGGCTTAATAAGAGGTATAAATTCAAGGTGGTACGGGGCTACGCGCCCACATCTAGCGACGACGTTCAGCTATCGTAACGTTCCTATGAAGATCTGGAATCGGCAATGGATAAGGTAAAAACACACTATACAGCACTTATGGGAGACTTAATGCTAAAGTAGAAAAGAAGCAGGCTCGAGACGCGGCAGTTGGGAACTGCGGTTTTGGGTGTACAAAATAACACATGGGACTTATTAGCAGAGTTCGCAGAACGAAATAATCTACGCATCATGAATAACTTCTGTCGCAAACGGGAGAGCGTGAAGTGGACGTGGAGGAGCCCGAATGGGGAGCATAAACATGAGTCTTCATCTGTGCGATAACCCTGGCGTCGTGCAGGATGTGGCTGTGCTCTATAGGGTTAGGTGTAGTGACCACCGTATGGTAAGATCTCGAATTATGCCAGATTTGAGGAGGAACCATTAGCAGATAGAATGAAAGAAGTCGAACTATGAGATAACAGTAAGGCAAAAACCTTCAATTCAGGATCCGCTGCAAAACCGATACTACGCTCTAACCGAGGAAGCAGAGTTTCCGACACAGGAAGCCAGCGTCAATCTTACACGCATTATCGCGGATGGTGCAGTAAAGTGGGAGGTACGCTCGCTAGACAGGATACTGGTAAACTTTCCCAGGAGACGAAAAATTTAGTTCAGAACCGCAAGGCATGACATTATCATCTCCAGCTGACAGAATAGATCTAGCGGAGCTGTCGAGCTTAATCAATGAGCGTAAGACAGCTGACATACAGAAGTATAATACGGAGAGGATAAAACATGCTGTAAATAACGGAGGGAGCCTGAAAGCAGTGAAGAGGCGTCTAGTCATGGGTAAAAATCAAATGTATGCACTTAGAGACAAGCAAGGTAAGGTCATCACAAGTAGGGATAAAATAGTTTTAGTAGCCGAAGAGTTATTTAGAGATCGGTATAGCAGCCGCTACATCCAAGATGATACTTTGCGACATCCAGGATAATGCCTTACGAGGAAGTAGTTAAGAGGACATAGACATCCCACCAGTAACGACCGAAGAAGTAAGGAAGTCTTTGAAAGAAATGAAAGGGGGCAAAGCACCTGGTGAGGATCAGATAACAGCAGACCTCTTGAAGGATGGCGAAGAAATTGTACTTGAAAAACTGGCAAACCTGTACACGCAATGCCTAATGACCGCAGTGGTACCGGAATCTTGGAAGAACGCGAACATCATCCTAATCCATAAGAAAGGCGACATGAAGGACTTGAAAAATTACAGGCCGATCAGCTTACTGTCAGTCGTCTACAAGGTATTTACCATTGTAATTGTTAACAGAATTGTTAACCCTAGATTTCAGACAACCTAATGAACAAGCAAGGATTCGTAAAGGTTACTAAACAATCGGCTATACTCACACGATCAATAATGTGACAGAGAAATGCGCGGAGTGTACTCAACCCCAACATATAGACGCATTGATTATGAGAAAGCATTTGACTCTGTCGAAACCTCAGCAGTCATTCAGGCATTGCGGAATCAGAGCATGGACGAGAATTGCGTAAGAATACCATCGTGCTCCCTAAGGAGAGCAGTAAAATATCTTTAAGTACGGGCGTCAGATAATGAGACACAATGTCCCAATGATATTCTTAGCTTGTTTACAAGAGGTATTCAACACATTGAATTTGGGAACAGGTGGGAGTAACGGTTATTTTTCAATACCTTAGTAACATCAGATTTGATGATCGTGTTGCCTTTTTAAGTGACTCGCGGACGAATCGCAAAGCTTGACTGCCGCACTGGAAAAGCAGAGTAGAATGGTGGGCAGGAAAACTATTATGCAGAAAACTAAAGCAATGTCTTATTGCCTGGGAGAGCACAGCGGTTTGAGATAGGTGGCGAGACACTGCAAGTCGTAAGCGAATATATCTACTTAGGCCAAGTTATGACCCCGGATCCCAACCATAAGGAAAAAATAATAAAAAGATAAGAACGGGGTAGAGTGCATAGGCAGGCATTCTCATATAATGAATGGCAGCCTTCCATTGTCCCTGAAGAAGAAAGTGTACGACAGCTGAATCTTACCGGTACTCACCTACGGGGCAGAAACTTGGAGCCTCACTAAGAGGGTTCCACCTAAATTGAGGACGGCTCAGCACGCAATGAAACGGAAGATGATAGGTGTATCATTAATGGACAAGAAGAAAGCAGAGTATGTCAGGGAACAAACCCGTGTTAGGTACATATTAGTAGAAATTAAGAAGAAAAAATGGATGTGGGCCGGGCATGTTATTCGAAGGCAATATACCGTTGGTCATTAGGGGTAACAGAGTGGATCGCAACAGAAGGCAAGCGTGGCAGGGGGTGGCAGAAAGTTAGATGGGCAGATGAGATCAAAAAGTTTGGGGGAAAAAATTGGTCGCAGTTAGCACAGGATCGGGATAACTAGAGATGCATGGGAGAGGTATTTGCGCTGCAGTGGGCGTAGATAGCTGGTGCTGCTGCTGATGATGGCTAAGGTACCATGAAGCCCCCACCATAGCTGATTTCCAACAACAGCACTCTTTCGGGCACGACAGCGATCGCAAGTGTGTGCCCGCCTGCGACTGCGATTTTGCGCTCCGAGAATAGCGGTTGCCGTACTTTTGTTTTACGCTTTCCGCAAAAACCATTTGTCGATATTGATTCATTAGTTTTATTACCAAATAAACCTTCCGTAACTCCTCTTCAGCCATTAACTCAGCTTATATTTTCTACACGCGTTGCTGGTCGCACACGAATACGCAGTTTTCAACTCACGGAAACGACTCGTCACCAAAGCGAACGGCCAGAGCGTCATCGGCCGAAATACTATTCGCATAACCGCTAGTGTTGAGTTGTATTGGCTTCATGTGTATTACTATGTTTCTTACACGCGAGGAACCAACACAACACAGACGAATTTATTACGGCCCGAATATTGTCGCGGCGCAGTTTTCGCTTATCGATCGATTTCTGACGACGGTTCGGCGATGGTTATTGTCGGCGTCTTCGGTCAATGATTCAGTCATTCCACGCGAACTTTCGATCGCCCGACGTGTTCGTGCCGCCGTCTGCGTCCGGTGACAAGGCAGTCTACTAACTCGGAAGCCGGTGTTGCCTTCGTGCCGTCGTCCTTTTAGCCTAGCCACCGCGCATTAACGACAAGCGCGGTAATAGAGTAAAAACATAAATATATGCGAACATGATAACTTGAAGCGTGCTGCTGCAGGAATCACTAATTATCGAAAGATGGTGCCGCGACCCGCTGGCGCTGAGCAAACGAGGTTTCCCTTCATTGGAAGTGCGAAAAAAAAACTTTGTAAAGCAGTATTTCTGCTTTGTGACGCACATGGGAGAATTGATGACGCACGTGCGTTGTATTGGCGGAGCCCAAAACGCGGTTGAAACGGTGGAAACGCGGCAACAAACTTTGCAACGAAAGTATGAGCTTTACGCTGCGCGTAAAAAAGTTATACATGGCACAGATGGCGCTGACCACCCAACCGAACGATTGCGTTGTTCATTTGGGGTACCTGAAGCGCCTTTCACGACCCTTTTAAAAATTTTGCTGCACGATACCAAGTTACTTATTTTTTCTTCCCTATTTAAAATATGCAGAGTATGTGCGTCCGTGGAAGAGAACGCTGCAGTCACAAAAGGTCCTGCCAGCACCGTTGCGGTATAAACATGTCCTGAACTTTGTTCGGTGTTGTGAGGGCTGTTTATTAACCAGATTCGCCTTACCCTTAGGGCCTCGTACGTGAGCTAGATGGGGAAGTGCCTGAAAACAAGGCCCAGAGAGAACATGTCGTTGTTGGGCAAGTGGGCCTCTTCCCATTTACCTTCGTACAGCCAGGAGCATGACGGTGAGGTGGTGTCGAATGACGCTGAAGGTTGTGTAACGGCATGTATCTCAAAGGCCCCGAGAAATCGTAAAGGTATTTATTATAAATCGAATGAATTATGCGTGATCAGTGAGCCTTCCTTTGCCGTGTATACAAGAGCAATTGGTTTTTTGGATGAGTCATTACGGCGATAAAGATGCGTTAACGGTGTGATCATGCCTTATATGCGTTGAATTTTTTCCTTGGCTGTTTTTTTGCTGGTTTTCGTCATTACTTGCCCGAGCGCAGAGTTATGTTCGCGGAATAGATATATAGACCGATTGATGCATATATTTTAGGTGAAAGTCACCGCTTGTACTGACACCTTCCCTTGTGTCTTGTTCTTTATGCTGAAATATTACTAATAATTTGTACCAACGTGCCCAGCTAGCCGCCTTAACTTCAACAAATCATTCGCCATCCGGATCTTGACTGATAACCGGCCCAAGATTATTGGTGATTTATTGTGAGGTTTCACGCTCTGGAGCTCACCTGTGCTGTAATGCGCTCGTAGTAAACCCCCCCCCCCACCAGAATCTTCAACGTGGGCTGAGATATCGACCCCAGGTCATTTCCGCTTTTCGCCTATTCGGGGAGAAATGACTAGCACTTACCACTTTTGCATTTTTTCTTTCTCTACGTGCACATTTATAAGCCATACCTCAAATTTATTTGTATTTATATGTCTCTGCTAGGTTAATTAGCACTATTTTCAGCCCAGATGGTACCATACTGGAGGTTTTTGTATTAGTGATATTGCGGAATATGTGCTGTTTTATCGAGTGCATACGCAGCAGCCGAAATACCTATTGCTTTTCAAGCAGAGGCAATTGTAAAAGCGCTATTTATTTGAAGACACAAAGGCATGACGTGTGGTATTTATAGCTTGCTGTTGGCCTCAGAGTAACTACAAAATCACAATTATACGGCGGCTTGGATGATACGCCCAGAACAGCAATAAGTTAGACTTACTAGCTCCATTACCCCTGTTTGCGCAGCTGTCAGTGACTGTTGCTGCATGATGACAGATCAGAATGGCGATTTTTGCTAAGTTTCAGTTTTTTGTATTTCTATTCCTGTACAACGTTATAGACCATTTTTTGACGCTTTACATATCATTTTTCAAAGTGCCGGTGTTCACTTTGCCGATAAAAATATATACAAGCTCAAGCCAATCTTGGCCAACAAAGGTTTTCATGCTTGAAGCAGCGCGCGGTATGCATCGCCTTTTTCTTGTTTGACTTAGCGTGAGTGTAATTGTTAGGGCCACCCTTAGCTACAACGAAATTGAGTTCGAGCATGGAAACAAAAAGTGGTGGTTTTTTATTAGCGTCCTCAAAAGGTCAACAAAGAGACATCACTATTTCAATGGAATGCCGCAGTAAGTTGTAGACTGTATAGACAGATGCTGAAGTAGGTTGTAGACTGTATATTCGTAGAAACATAGATGACGTACCACACTTAGTCGGGTAGGTCTTGTGTGTACGGAAAGAGTGTGGTATAAGTGATGGCCACCTTTCGCGTGTCAAGTAAACACGCTTCTACTAGAGAAAACAGGAGAACACTAGAACCATAAATTTCCCGTACACAATTTTCCAGACGGCCCCAAAAGCATGCGACTGTGATCACGGGTCTCTAAGTAAACAGTGAGCACTGCTCGGATCCTGAGTCTCTCACGTGGTCAGGAATGAAGATGTAAATTTGGAATAAAGGCGGAAAGCGGGCATTCGGGGCGACCATGGTGTTTTGAAACACAGGTCTGAGTCAACGAACACAGCTCAACAGCCTACAAGCAAACTGCGTTGCCCGGTGCCTACGTTCCGTGCGCAGACTCAGCAGATAAAATCTAACAGTTGCGATCTGCTCAGGAGGGAAGATATCACTGTTGTTACTATGGTGGAATCATTGAGCTGAATTATGAGATGGATGAAGTGTGGTCCTGATAACGGTTGGAGCTGCCAGTGGCCCACAACATTTTCCCTCTCATCCTCTAGGGGGTAATGCTCCTTCCTCCGACAGCCACTCAGAACCGTATGAAGTGGTGCTGAGGTTTCGGTGCAGCATTTACGATCCTCATTAGAATGTCACTACTGTCTCACTTAAACATTTTCGCTATGATCATCACGAAGTTGAACGAGCGGTGAAAAAAATCATTTATGTTTCTAGGCAGGAGTTTGGGATCTTGATTTATATGCCCCGTCTAGGTGCAATAAGAAGATATATTCAATCATCTTGCCCATCGCGCCCTCTAGGTTGCCTGATCAATCTGAAGCTACAGTGCGAAAGTGATTCTGTTGCGGCCGAGATATTTAAACTTTCGCTCTTGTCAATTCTATACTTTGAACAAGACTCTTCCAGAAGACTCCAACATATTCCTTATTCAGAGACCGCACCCTTCTGCCCATTAAATGCTTTTAAGCCCCCGGTTGCTGCTTTTGTGCCCTTTTCCCACTCATTTCACAGACAGTATTTGTTTTTTGCAGACGGAACCAGCAGAGGACATCGCTCTGGGACCCCTCCATTCTGAAGAGGTATGCTCTCTTTCCCATTAGTCGTTTGAGGCACTCTCTTTTGTATTAATTGTCCTCAATGTAATAGCGAATAAAACGACGCGTTTAGGTGACAAATCCGGTGGGGCTGCATGATGTCCGTGTCAGTCACAAAATGAAACCCCCTGATGCAGTGAGATTGCACAAGATAGGTGCAAACGCACCACGGACGCTTTCTTGAACACAGAAAGCACTCTTTCACCAGAACAGGATCTGTTAGCGACATCCCTCCCAACCTATTTCGAGGGCAAGCAAGGTCAGTTCCTTAGTACCAGTATTACATGCCTATTACCCAGGTACCAAAACCACTACCTTGCGCACGAAAAGTAATTAAGAACAGCAAGCCTACAACAATAAACCAAAGAAAAATCAGTGCACACGACGGACGGCCTTACCCACAAGGCCGCCGGACAAAGAAAATGTTGGCAGTCAATGGTTCCAACCTCCAAAGACGCTGGATGTCGTGTCCTTGAGCTGAAACGGGGGAAAGATTGGTTTTAAAGCTAAAAACCTTATGGGCCAGGGGTGCAGATAAAAAAAACACCTGAAATTTCCAGTCGCCCAACAAGTGGACTGCGATCGGATATGATGCACCGAACTACCCTAATGCATGCCGTGCAGTGTAATTGCTACTCTTTTACGACAGAGGGAAATAAGAGAAAAGAAAACGCAAAAAAAAAAACCGTAAAATAGTTTTATTATTCAATAAATTCCCAACTTCCCTACACAAGGTCAGGTAATTTTCTTGATCAAGACGCCTAGCGCATGCGTCAGGCTAAGCAGGACCCGGCATTCCCCATGTTTGGGCATACTTCTGCTGATGAAATGCTGTTACACGCGTTACATTTGGTTCGCATTCGGAGCGATGGAAGTCGCGCAGCAGCAGAGCAGAAAGGACAAGCTAAGCCTACCAGAGCTGACCGACTAAAACGCATAAACAACAAAATTGTGGCGCCTCTGAGCCGTCGCAGTGTAAACAAATGTCAGGTAATGTGGACTGACCAATGAAAGTGGCGGCGGCAGGAAACAATAGGAGCAAAGAGTGCCCATATCCAGTACCTTTATGTAGTGAAACTAGCCGAGCGCAACCGACAAGACAACGGAGACAAGAAACATTTTATACCTTCCTCCATCACCATTTGCAGTGGTTTACAACAACCTTTCTGGAAATCCATGTCGCACAGCGGGACAGCGACCAATTTTTGTTTAAGTGCATAACCATGTGCAGGCGTGACAAAATGAAAACCGATTATTACCGTAATGAGAATAATTCCTGTTCACACGTAGGAGAAATGGTGTTTTGTAGCTGTACCTAAGTATTCAGCTGCAAAAACGAAAAACCAATTCAAACCGTCCAGGCGGAAGCATTTTGTTAGGCCAGTAAAAGTTTAAAGCTTGATATAACGTATGGGATCTAGAATGAAGCGTTATGCCGTTGCCCATTCTGGTAATTGTTTGTGCACAGCAAGCTTTTAACGTGTTCAGGTCACCAGAGTAACATATGTTGTGCTGTTACGGTAATAGGAGTATCGGCGACGTTTTAGAGCCGCTGTAATAGTAGTAACCGATCCCAGTGTGCCAGCAGTGTTTCGCGATTCTGTGACAACCTGCCTTTGGCGTACCTGCGAGCTTTGAAGTATATTACCGAGGCCGCAGAAAATCCACAGAGAGAACAGCAAGAGCCAATTCAAATAGCGCGAAGCGTTGCCCTAGGTATTCGTACTAGCTTACCGAGCCGAAGTGTGGTCTGGGTGGTATTACTCTGTGCATGGATAACCGCCCGTGGCCTGACTGAGCACAACAAATTATCGCAAAGCATGGGCCGTAACCGAGCTTGAAGCTCCCGCTGTCTTAGGTTTTGGGGCCGATCACCAGGGAGCCAGCATGCAGGCTTACGTAGTGATGTATAAAGGGCGACACGCATCAGCGCAAAAAGACGTCGTTTGCCACGCGTTAACCCGCTCTTGTAAAGGTATGCGTGCACATTAGCGGAAGGTTGCGGTGCCTGCGTGCCGTCGACCAATAGCAGGGCGGCGCAGTGCAGCCGCAGCAGGCCAGAACTCGCCTTGACGTTGGTCACGAGGGTATCCCATCCCGCGCGGGCTCTCTCGAGCGAGGTCTCTCGGGCAACATGTATTCTCGCTGAGAAGGCTTGTGCTCGCGGAATCGGCGGCGAGGATGTGGGAACACCTTGGCGCGACGCGTCACCATCGCGTAATTACGCCCGCTATCAGTCATTGGCTCTTGGCGCTCTGCGGCACTGCCGAAATGTGGTTCGTATCCATTTTTCTGCCACGAGTAAACCGAGCCGCCTCCCGCGAAAACGTATTTTGAGCGCCAGCCGATGTCTCCAAACGGCCCGCAGCCAGCACGGCACGGCACGGTGCCGCTGGTGTGTGCGTAGTTAAGCGACAGCCATCAGGCACCCCCAATTGCCACCAAGCGGGCGACAAATGTGATTTTTGCCTGTCGTCATTTGCGGTTGCGCAGTTCAAATAGGGCTGCCTGGTGGCTGCAGAAAATGACAGCCCCCGAACGTCAATATTGGCGTTACCAGCCGAGAACTGGGCAGGTGGCGACGACTCCGGTCGCCGCGTCCAAAGCCGCAGACAGAAGCGTAGCAGGTTCACCCGCAGCAAGTTCAAATTGGAGCGCGTGAAGCGGTTGCTGCACCTTTTACCCGACGGAAACCCGATGCATCCCCCGCACGCTTATTGCGTAAATCTGCAACAAAAGCGATCCCCATCAAACTAAATTATAACTGTTGCATATAAATATCAATAAATAAACAAAATAAATAAATAAATAAATAAAAGATTAGAAATGTTGCATACTGGAAATGTTTTGTTTTCGTATAGGCATAGGTTCTGCGTTTTTTCTGGAGCTTTTTGTATTGAGTTTTCTGCAAATTATAAACCCTCATTGGTGCGCGCCGGGTCGGTAGAGCCAGCTATCTTTGGTTGATGTCACCTTCATATACTATAATGATTCTATTTGGTTCACTTTGTGGTGTGTGCACTATGCAATAGCCTTTTCTTTTTTCTTGTTATCGTCTTGTAACTTCAACTTATATGGAAAACCTCGTCGCAATTCATTGTGCCGCTATGCGTTGTAACGCGTGAATTAATTTTGTATAATCTTCACCAATTATCCCCTTACTCAATGCCCTGTAAAGAGGCCTGTAAGGAATTTTAAATAAATAAATAAATAAATAAATAAATAATCTTTGGGAGAAACATGAGGCGACAACTACGCACAAGGGTGATTTCAGGTAAGATCGGACAACATGTGGCGGGTCGACCAATTCAATTTGATTGAAATTTTTAACATCATTCCTTCATTATTCCAATGTCAAGATTCAGTCGTATTTTCACCGGGAAAAAGTTCGTCTGACAGCAAAAAGTTTGGAACGCGATAACGTGAGCCCTGCCGCTACATCCACACGCACCCCGGTCCACTTTAGCGACGTCTAGCTACGAAAATGTTTATGCAGGGTGGTTCGTAAAGTTTAGGCTCAATTTACGCCTGGTGTACATTTTTTGGAAAACGTTTCGGTGCTGCAAAGGATGGAAATTTGGCGAAACAAAATCTCAAATTCGGCTCACAGCGAAATTAGGTTCGAATAAGGAGCCTAAATATGTCAAAAAGTGCTCAAACTGCAACTTTCAAATTGCAATCACGTGTGCTCTGTTCACTTCTAAATAAAGGCACGGGATATCTTAAGTGTATGCTGTAGGGTTAAGGCTCAACGCGCACGCATTTTTGAAGAACAACCTCAAATCCAAAATTTAGGGACGTAATATAAAAAAGATATCATAGATTTTCCCAAATTCTCTTAACATGTAGGCCTTTACATGTAATTGCATACTCATCAAAAATATCTCGCGTGATTTTATTCCTAGACCGTCTACATCTCGTCAAATGAGTACTTTCCGCCCGGACCTCCACGACGTACTCTAGTGATAGCGACTTCCCTCAGGTTTGTATAAATTATGATATTTTGTATAAAACACAAATGATCCTTTTATGGATTCAATAAGCATACAAATGACATTTTTAATGTCCACGCTGGCACCATAACAACAAATTGGCGTTCAGTATAAAATTTATTGATTTGGGGGAAAGTCGACAAAACTCTTGGGTCAGCCCCATATTTAGGGAAAGCTGTTTAAATTAATGTGAAACTCGCCCAACATGCTGACAGCTAAGTTTACTTTGCTAGAAGCAGAAACACCTTGCATAATATTTTCACTGGAGTATGTACAGCTCCCTATTCCTTTAAAGGCAACCCTTTCCCTCAGAACACGTACCCTGGAGATAAGCGCGGATGGTTACAAAAGCGAAGGACGATTTTCTGAAAAGGCTGACACTGCTCTATTTGATAGGCTATTTTGCCTTACCGAGCTAATCCATATCGCCAACACACTGGATCCGTGCACACCACCATACTAAATGAACTGTATTCGCTCTATAAAACGAAATATCTCACGACAGGACAAGTTGCCCAACTTCTTGGTTTCATTTTGGCCGGAATACGGCGTGCTTGCTTAACGTAGCGATGCCTTTTTGCTTACTCGTACGCACGCACACTTTGAGGCGTTTAGAGTAAGCGGAGATTACAAATGGGGCGGCGCAGGAATACTTCACAAATGGTTAGCTGGAGCTCTCAACACAAAGTAAGTGGAAACATCACCTGAGTTGTACGTAATGGCGAGAAAACGTGGGAAGAAACACATCAAGACAAATTTAACTTGGGAAGAATTCGCGACGTACAAGTAACGCTACCTTCACAACAGCACTGGGCGAACGAAGTTAAATGTCTTACTCTTTGCAACGTGGATGAGTCAAATGTAATCGACAGCAAGAAATGTGCTCGTGTGCGTACAGTACCAGCTAGCACGTTGATGTTGCATACACGGAAGATACCAGGTACCTACTATAGATGCCAGTGAATTGAACTGGACATTCATTTCTAGCGCACCATCCCAGCAATGCTATTTTGGGTGAAGGAGAAGTTCACAAATGGCGAGTGTACATACTCGAAAGCCTCAATATTCCTGCAGAAGGTAATATTGTCAGGTGTGTGTGTGTGGGGGGGGGGGGGTATTGTGGCGGTCACGCGGGAGCCAAGTGACCTTCTGTAGAAGCCGCTTGACCATAAAGGGAATCTGTATTGCATTTCCAAGGAATGCATCAGACGTAGTGGTAGGAATCTCTAAACACCAGGCACAAACACAACACAAGAAAGAATACAAGGACTGATATTCTTTCTTCCATGAAGATAGCATCTGTAGCCTAAGAAAGTCAAGTGCGCACACTTCCCATTCATGAAGCCAACTTTTCAAATACGGTGGCAGAAAAAAAACACTAGCACGTTCCCTTTTTGTATCACTCCATTAGCAGTGAATGCGTTCCTCTGCATGTAGTCCTGAAACGTGTGGCGTAAACTTTAAGGATTCAGCAACAGGGGCATGTGATATACAAGCAAAATGGCCTGTCAGTACCGTGTATGAAAATTCTAACTACCCATATGGCCAGCAACTTTAGATAGACGGGTCCTACACAGCAGTATACAATTCAATAGGGTGGCGATTGTATATGGCGTCAAACTTTAACGTTAAAACTGCCATTTTTCTACTTCGTTGTGTACAGATTCATGTCAACTGAGATATTTTTCCTTTTGTACAAAATTAATTAGATACATATTAACCATGTAGCTATATCCGTCCTAAACAGCGCTAAACAAAACAACGACGAGGAAGAAGGGACACAAGACGGCGCTGCCTCTCAACTAAAACTTTAATCGGAAGAAAACACACACATATATACGATCATACACTATCATGTCGAAGACATGAAGGTATATGAGGTCATGCCTTCATGTCGTAGACGATGCCTTAGGCCGTGTTTTGTTTGGGGAAAGTAGGCCACGATAAGATTGTTTGACGCACTGCTGCGTAGTGATGACGTTTACAGACACGTGTGATGTATGATCGTATATATGTGTGTGTTTTCTTTCGATTAAAGTTTTAGATGAGAGTCAGCGCCGTTTTGTGTCCCTTCTTCCTCGTCGTTGTTTTGTTAAGCGCTGTTTAGGATGAACGGATACCAACTAGCCCAGCTGTCGATTATGTAGCTATATCACTATTTAGTTTTTAGCCCCCCGCGATGGGCATGGTGGACAGGGCTTCATTCTCGGGCTCTACACACTGCAGTACTGGTATAATCTAATGTGTTTCTACTTCTAACCAAAGTAAATTTAGCAGTCTGCCTGTTTGGGAGGGTTTGAAAAAAATTGGAACAGTGCTTTTTTGAAATACGAGGCTGAACCTAAAAGATTTACTTTTCCCCGAATCAATAAACTTTTTTTGAGCGCAGATTGGTTCTTAGGGTGCCAAAATAAACATGAAAAATGCCATTTTTGCTGTTGGATTCTCGCTTATTGTATCTGTAAAGCGATAATTTGTCTCTTATACAAGACATAGATAATTTATACAAAGCACAGGGAAGTCGCTATAACTACAGTACGTCGTGGAGAGCCTGGCGGATAGGGCTCTTTTCTTGCGCTGTACGCGCCGGAGGAACAAAATGATGCAACATGTTTTTGATTACTATACAAGTACATGAGGCAGAATTCGAGCACATCTGAGTGAATTTGTTAAAAATCGATGATGTGTTGTTTTTTATATTAGCTCATGAAATTTATTTTTCAGTTTTTTCTTCAAACCTTCATGCCCGTTGCAACTTAACCATACAATATACAAGTATAATATTCCGCGCGTTTATTTGCAAGTGTAAGGAGCACGCCTGAGTAAAATTTGAAGCCTGCAACGTAAGTACTTTTTGTAATGCTTAGGCTCACAGTTCCAACAGAATTGCGCTCTGAGTCGAATGTGACATTTTATTGCGAAAAATGTACAAGCTTTACAGCAGTTTAGATGTACACCAGGCGTAAATTGACCGCCAAATGTACGAGTCGCCCCACCATAACAGTTTTGTAGCTAGACATCGCTAAAGTTGGCCGAGGCGCATGGGCATGTAGTGGCGGGCGGTTGCATTACCACATTCTAAAATATTTTACAGAATTACAAAAATGCTCCCTGGGAAAATATTCAGCGATCTTGACCCTGAAAAAATCAGAAATTGGTACTAAAAGTTTCAAAGCAACTTGAAGGGGTTGACCGGCCTCACTTTGCTAGATCTTATCTGAAATCACCCCCAAGGTGCATTCCCCAAGCAGTACACCTTTTTGAATCGTGGATGACCGTGAACAAAGTGGTCTTTATCCCATCCATTGAAAGCGGATGTAGAGTAAATAAGCACACACACCTATGAAGACCAGTAATACGATTGAAAGCTATATATCAGCACCACATTTGTGATCACGTAGGAATATTTGAATTGTTTACACACTTTCTAGAACACCAGCATAACACTATGCGTACTATACTAGTTGGTAGTGCCTGTTACAACGAACACTGCCATTTTTTTACTTGTCACTAGAACAGAATATGTTTCAACTGCGCAGGACGGTTCCAGCTTGGGGTGGCAATCTATTCTTGTGAACTCAGCTTTCGAAGTAAGTTACTTCTCGGGTAACCCTCTTAAGTGTTATGGCAATTTACTTTCAGAGATGTAAGAGGAATGAGTTGGATGTTTTTTTTTTTAGATTTTCACATTCCACGAACAAATTGTGCAAAATGACACCGATAGATGTTCCCGTATTTTTTCTTTTACGTTTCATTATGATTTTGTGCACATAATTTTGAAAAATACACTGGTACTATGAGTATTCCTTTTTTTTTCTAGGACGCGGATTGCGTACCTAATAGCTAGCTCCCTTTGTGCATCGATTATATCTACTTGTCTCCTCCTCTCCGCCACCTTCGGTATATTTGACTCATAAACGCATATCTTTTACAGACACGACATGGAGAGGAATTCACCTGTTTATTTTTCCCTGCTCGTACAGGGATATTGTTGCGTGCTTTTAGTTGAGTGACAATAGTCATAATATCGCAGCTTACGCATTGCAACAACCCTACCGATTTCTGTTTCGTTGCTTGGATGTAACACCACAATATTAAAGGGCAGACTTGCTGTTAATTTAAACTGGGACACACGTACACATTTGGGAGCAACTAACACATTATACCATAATATTGTAGGCTTGCAGCTGACATAAACACAAGACGCAGGTGCTCCTAAGGTTAAAACAAGCATCCTTTAGTGCAGCGCTTCCTTCGTTCACTTAAGCACACGCGCGACCAGTGTCGCCCATTTTTTCGCCAGTCTAGTAAATGCTCTGTGTTCACAATTTCCTGCTTGTTCAAATATACTTTCGAATATCAGATATAATCAAGTGGTCTTATTATTTGTAACTAAACTTCTGGAACATATGTATGGTTTTTTTCTTTCCTCATTTTGTTCGTCTTCTTTTCATACTTTTGAAGAAATTTTGAAGTGAATTTGATGAGTATAGAGGACGAGAAGTGTTTAGTGCATTCTCAGCCAATACATTTACTTTTTCTTTATGTTACTACAGCACAGATATAAAATAACTCACTTATTTCACGGGATCCTGTCAGTTTTGACAAATCCACAAGGTATAAAAAATAAATTTCCACTGTAATTCTCACGCAAGTGTTTGATCTACTTTCTGAAACCAAAAAAGTCAAATTCAAACAAACAGGGCGAGTAGGGTGAATTATTAGCCCATTTATTAAAATAAACAACAAAGCCATTATGGGAACTATACACGAGAGATCCGACACGCTACCGCTGGACCGCGCATATATAGTCTTGCGCTCGTGTTACATTAGCAATATTTTTTCATGAAAATTGTCATGGCAGGTAATGTCTTGCGGCCTAAGCGCTCATATATTTTAAACAGCAGTCAGTGAGTAGCGCAAGTGGTATGTACTCAGCTCCTCAAAGACGCCGAGCGGTACCTGGGGCATGGCCACTGTTGTTACCTTGACCTTGAAAACATATCTAAATCTTCTTTACACATTGTCAGTAACCCCTACAAACTAGAGGATAACTGCGACATCCCGACCCTATATAGCCAATACAAACCCCATCTCACCGGCACGTCAGTGAACAATCTCCGTGCTATCGCATTGCAAGCAGTGCAGTATACCTGTCGCAACTTCTTCGTCTCTCAAAACATCACCACACATAACTTCACGCTACACTTTACAGTATTTTGTTAGCCCAGTTTTCTTGGGGGAGTCCCGAAGTAAACAAAGAAAAGCTTTGGGTCAAAAATGGAGCCTTCTAGAAATTGTTAGCTTAATTGAAAACCCCTACTAAAGATATTGAACCTATTTAATGAACGTCTATATATTACTCCGAACACATATTGTCTGGAACGACGGTAAATTTGTTCTTCCGCATCGCAGTTTTTGTAATTTTTAGTTTGTGTCGTTCTAAATATGTGACCATCCTATACTTCAACTCGAATTAGTTTTCTAATCCTAATTTAAACTTATATCTGTGCGTGTTGCTATAAAAACCGACCGATTAAAATACACACACTGCCTCGAAAGGGTACAGCAATACTCTATAATAATCGACAGTTTACCCCTTTACTTTTCATAGATCTTTTTTATTACAAATCCATATATATACAGATATATCGTCGCATGGCTAAAGAGGCCGCTATCAATTGAAGCTGCAAAAATAGGTAGCTGCATGCAAGTACCTCAAATTTAGACCGCAAGACAACCAGGTTGTGTGCGGGGACTTCGTCACGCCGAACCAGGATTGGGGCTACGGAAAGACACTCGCCAAGGGGAGAGACCTGTTAACGGACTACACGAACGTCGGACTGACCATGATTACGGACTCGTCGCAACCCACATGTACCGGAAACTCGATCAGCCGGGATACGACGCCAGACCTGACGCTCGAACGGGCGCCGAAAAGGAAGAACGAGTTCGAGTGGCACAACACCGGCCAAGATGTGGGCAGTGACCCCTTTCTCATCGAGGTGACGATTCCGCTGCGAGGCAAGACTGAAGAGAGACTAATCCACAAAATCACGTACTGAGATCTCTTCAGAAACCTGCTGATCGCAGCAGAGACCGACAACACGGACGACGCGGAGACGTGGACGAACATGATCTGGGAAGGGATGGTGGGGGCCACGAAGGTGATCGAGGCGGAGGAAGAACTTGAAACGATCGGCCGCCACCTGGCGCACCTGCTAGAGGCGAAAAAGTGGATACACGAGAGATGGCGCGAAGAACGCACCCACAGGCGACTGAGCAAAAAGGTGGCCGAACTGAACCGTGCGATCGAGGAGCACTGCTGCACGCTGTGCCGGCAGCAGTGGTTCGAGACATGTAGCGGTGGACGGCTAAATGTACAACGGAAAGACGTGGGCCATGTTAAGGCATCTGCTCGACGAGACGCAAACGAAGTCGTATCAGAGCAACAACCTGGCCAAGATCATCAACGAAGCGATCCGCGAGCTAAGAGAAGACGAAGTGCGAAGACGAATCAACAACAAGTACCTGCCAAAGAGCCCGGAGGAGTAGCACCCAGACTACTGGGGTGAGGAAAACGACAAACTCGACCGGGACATCGAGGTCTGGGAGGTCAGAGCGGCGGTGCACGAACTCAACTGTCGCTTGGCCGCCGGCCCGAACAGGGTTACCAACAAAGCCCTGAAGAATCTCAGCGAGACGACAATGGAGAGCCTGACGTCGCTGTTCAACAAGTGCTGGAAGTCGGGCAGTACACCCAAGAAATGGACAACGGCGAAGACGATCATTATACGAAAACCCGGACAGCCGCAGAGCCTTGAGAATCTCCGGCCCATTTCCCTGACTTCGTGCGTGGGGGAGGCTTTTGAGCACGTTCTGATGAGCCGCTGGCAGCGTTACCTAAAGGAAGAGGACCTGTTTCCGTAGTCGATTCTCGGCTTCAGGGGCAAGCTCTGCACCCAGGACGCAATAATCCAGCTGAAAGCGGTAATCATCGACCACAGGACGAAGACGCGGGACAACAAGGTGGTGCTGGGGCTGGACCTGCAGAGCGGGTTCGACAAGGTCAGGCACTCCGCGATCCTGGCCCAAGTCAACAAGCTCAACCTCGGCAAGAGGTCTTACAACTACATACGCGTGTTCCTGACGGACAGAACGGCAGAAGTCCAAGTCGGTGACCTTAAGCTAGATGAAAAGTAGCTCCGCAGCTCCGGGACCCCGCAGGGCTCGGTGATATCACCACTGCTCTTAAACATCATGATGATCAGCGTCGGCCGGCGCCTAGAAGCACTCAAGGATGTGTTGCACACGATATATGCCGACGACATCACGTTGTGGGTCCCGGGTGGCAGCAACGGGTTCATCGAGGCATCGCTACAGAGAGCGGAAGACGCCATCGAGGACCAACTTGACGGGTCGGACCGGACCTTCTCACCCGACAAGTCGGAACTCCTGGTGGTACCACCGAAGGGTGCAAGGAAGAAGGCTGAGCCAGCGGAGCACGATAATATCAAGATGAGAACTATCCACGGCCAAGTGATTCCCGAGGTCGGAAGATCCGGGTGCTGGCCCTGTTAATCGACAAACACCGAACAAACGGCGAAACGATCAATCGCCAAGGTGTCTGCGGCCACGCGCCTCGTGAAGAGGGTCGCCAACAGAAAGGCCGGCATGCGGGAGGACAGCCTGTTGCAATCGTTCACTCGTTCGCCATGAGCCACGTGGCGTACGTCAGCGCCTTTCACAACTGGCGGCTAGACGAACGCAATAAGATCAATTCGGTGATCCGCAAAGTACACAAGACGGCATTTCGACTTCTAGACTGCACGAGCGCCGAGAAGATGCTGGACCTCGGCGTGCACAACACGCTCGAGGAGATCGGAGCGGCCGAGAGAGCCGGCCAGCTCGAGCGGCTCACGGAAACCAAAACCCGAAGAGCCATCCTGGAGATGCTGGGCGTAGACCCCGACTCGAGCAAGGGTGGCTACGGCCGCACGGGAGAGATCGCGGACCAGGTACGAAGGAGATTGAGGGTCTATCCAATTCCAAGGAACATGAGCCCCGCACACAACCGGGAACGGAGAGTGGTGAGAGCGAAGGCAATGGTGGAATTGCACGCGGACCTGCCGGAGACAAGGTACGTCGACGCAGTGGAGTATCGAGAACGCAGGGCGTTCACGGTGGTGGCTATCGACGCCAAGACCGGCCGCACGATCACCGCGGTGAGTGTACGCACGAAGGAGGGGTGGTACGCGAAGGACGCGGGGATAGCTTTAGCCACCTCGGATCCGGAGTGTAATACCGTGCTGTGTGACTGCAAGAGTGCGGTGAGAAACTGTGCCAAGAACCGAGTATGTTGTGGAACAGTGGCGGTGCTCGCCGCGCTGAATCTCAAGAACAGACAAGTGTCAGTTAAGTGGTTCCCGGCCCACGCTGGGAACTAAGTCTCGAAACGCTGCGAAAACCACAACGAGACGGCGAACTCGACCGCGCGAGAGTTAACAGGCCGCGCGGCCGTATCGAACCCGTCTGCGAGATGGTGGGGGGGAGACCAAGGATAGGCTGTTTACATATAACGAAATAACGAAGCACCACAGGCTAAGCAGAAATGGCACCGCCCGACCCGAGTCTGACTCGGGAACAGGCGGTGGTGTTCAGACCAATGAAGACGGGTTCGCTACTGATCCCGGTCATCATGAAACACGTGTGCCCCGAACAGTATGAGGACGACACGTGCAAGGTGTGTCAGAGTTCGCGGGCCACTGCGGTTCACCTGCGTTGGGACTCTACGGCAAGGCCCAGGGAAGCGGCAACAGCAACAACGATCCCGCCGTGGTTCGAAGCTGCGGCGCGGAGCAACGACAAGAACGACCAACTCCAGGCCGTCCAGCTGATCCTCTTGGCCCATGAAAGGGAGAAGCCGGTCTAAAGCCGAGAAGACTCGGCCCCCCATCCAAGGGCGGCTGAACGACCTCGAGGAGAGTAGATAGGTGGCTGCCGAGTATAGGGTCTTTGACAGGGTGACGTAGGCCGCGTCATGGGGCTCCATTAGGGACACCACAGCACGCGATTTCAATACCGTCTTTACTCATTCCTTCACCTCAAATTTTTGTCTAAGCTAG
This sequence comes from Haemaphysalis longicornis, assembly GCF_048455015.1. Taxonomy (NCBI): domain Eukaryota; kingdom Metazoa; phylum Arthropoda; class Arachnida; order Ixodida; family Ixodidae; genus Haemaphysalis; species Haemaphysalis longicornis. The sequence continues at coordinate 145,858,442 of NW_027526422.1, read as the reverse complement.
TACACTGGTGTAGGCTATAATGCCAAATTTTAAAGCGCAACTCGGCTTCAGTCAGAAGAGCAACGCTTCTTAAAATGTTTATGACAGAGGCCCACGCAGAAGGACACGGCACGGCGAAAGCCATGTTTGTGTTTCGTTCCGTAATATATGTCTGCGTCCGTTCGTAATCCTCGAAGTTCTGTAACTAGTGCTTTGGGAACAGAAAAGACGTGTTCATCATTCAGCGACTACCTGAAGAGGACCCTTAGCGGTTATCCAGGATTGCCCCTCAGGATCTATAATAAAGTTCTTTTGTCTGTCGGTCTTGCCCACAGCTGAGTGACTTCACCATTTATAACATCTGTTGCAAGAAAGTGACGAGGACTATTGTATTGAGCTTTTTTGAACCCGTTAAACGAAAAAAATAATTGAATTGCAATATTAGTTTTTTCCCTGCTGAAGTAAGTCAATGTTTCAAAAATTGACAGTGTATCTGCTTGCTTCGCTGCAAATATCATTGAAAGATATAATATCGTTGAAATAAATATAGGGGCGCTTGTATTCTGCCGCCCCTATTATATAAGTCATCGCATTTCCATTGCCAGCGCGCGATGCTCTTCCTCTACCATCTCCATCGTGGCGACGCGGTTTGTTTATGAAGGCGTCCCTTTTACCGTGTTCACTCTGCTGGACTGCCATATGTCAGTAACTCCAGGGCAAAGCAACTTTTGGCTCGTGTGGGGTACTGTTCGCGAAGAATTATTCGTGAAACATGAATGTATTTATTGCGAGAAAGAGTCACTGCCTGTGCGCATGTGCTGATGATGCGGCGAAGTACACGTCTTGCCGTCTGCGGTGACGCAACGATGATGCTGCACAGTGGCACTGACCCCACTGGCACCGTGAGTGTCACCATCATAGTTCTCGTCATCCGACACATTGCCAATCATACAGACCATGGGTCTGTGCACGCTGCAGTAAAAGGCATACACTTCGACGTTCTTTACGGCGCTTTGAAGGACATGGTCGAGAGTCGTTTCGAAACGGGTTGCAGATATAACAGTTGAGCCACCTACCAAAGATAGTGTCGGCGAGACCAGTAGCACCATCTGGCAGTGGAGCTGGGGAACCTACGGAGTTCCTCGCCCAGGGCCACTGCCAGGTGGCGCTACCGTATCGAATTATTCTGTGCCGGCCGGCCCCTCTAAAAGGAACTACCTCCAATTATCTCTCTATGCCGGCCGGCCCCTCTAAAAGGAACGACCTCCAATTATCTCTCTGTCAGAGTGCCCCGCGGTTGGCATTTCTACTGTGTGTAGTGTTTCCTTTGCTATCGCAACGATCGAGCAACCATGTCATTTTCTATAAAGGAACATTGCAAATGTCCCCTGTGTATTGATGTTTGGCTTCACATATCCGGAGTGATTGGTGTTTGCTAAACGACGTTGAAACTATAAACATTGCAAGCATTAGAAGTTTAGAAACTAATGTGGCCATACAAACGCTTTGTTCCCCATCTGGTTTACTTTGGCCGCGCGGCTAAATCGAAGCACCGACAAACAAACAGGCTGAATATTTCCGCTTCGAAGTAGCGCAAGAAACACGACTATATTTAATAACAGCAAAATGTAATGAGTTACGCGTAATTCGCTAAATGTAATGCGTTACGTAGACGTCTGCCTAAGGGTTACACTTTGGTGCTATTTCGACCGCCAAAGAAGAAACGAATGACAAAAAGCAATGGCGTATAACTGTATCGTGCAGCTTCACTTTTTGAAGCACAACTTTTGTGAGTCAGTATCACACCATTTTGAAGCGCGGATAAAGAAGTTCACTCAGCACACTTTTGTTCGAAAGCAGTCGTTGATTCAGAAGGTCATCGGCGTGGAGATCTTGTGTAGGCTTACGAAAGGGCCTACCGTGAAGGATAAAACTACAGCATTCCAGATAACGAGAAAGTGGGCAATTTTTTTATCGGATTAATCCAACGGCCTCCATAATCCGAGACGAAAAAGAATACTCAATGTCACTTCTTAAGATGATCCTACTGAATGCGTATTACCGTTTACCTCAGAAAAGGTTTTCAGAGGCATGTCTGGGGGCCCGATATGAGAAATGTTAGCATGCTAAGTACAGAGGAAGCCATTAGGTGAATAGTATTGCGCGTCCCCTCGTAGTGCACTCTTCGGTGTATGATGCAAACGCGAGTATTTTGCTACCTCACGTTTTCGGCGTCATAGACTGAAACGCACGACAGTACGGTGGCGCCCCCATACAGGGCGCGCAAGTAGTGCAAAAGCCCGTACATTTTCCCTGCTTACATTACGCTTTCACGGCTAATTGTCTTAAAGCGACACATGCAACAGGATCTATAGTGAGTTGGTTGTGTTTGGCACGTCCTAAAGCTCTGCAGCAAGGCTGCGTAGCATTAGGCCAAGTTATATAGACCAGGAGGCGAGTTCTTTCAAGTCTATCAGTCATAGTAATCGACAGAGAATAAGAATCGCAGAGAAAAAAAGATAATGAAATTAGTAACGCGGAAGTTCGGGAACTGAACACTAATGCTTTTGCTTTGAATAAATGAGAAAGGGTGCTTCAGTTTGATAGTCATACATTTCCTCAGCGTCGACACGTCCTGAAGATAATTTAAATCTTAAATCTGCCGGAATTTCATGGCAACAGCACTTTTATAATACCGTGATATCACCATTGACTAATTACATTTTCAATTCATTTCACGCCAACAGCACGGCTTTTTGTGTCATCACAACTGCTTTCGCAATTCCAATATTTTTTCGGGTTCGCAGCAGCAGCGTACTAACATGCCCTTTGTGACACCTCTCTAAATGACGTTCTCGCCCCCTCCCCACTCTTGCAGGGGTTCTTCTTGTATGGCCTGACTAGCTACGAGGAGGCTTTCAACGACCGGCAGCTCGCCGCGACAGCCGTGGCTCAGGAGGCGGCAGCGGCTCCATCGAGAGATGCACACGAGAAGACGGTGACGGAGGGTTCAGGGAAGCAGGTGGCTCCGGAAGCAGGTGGCTCCGGAAATAAATAGCACACCAATGGCAGCAAATTGGTTATTTTGGGCGATTGTGATCACATTCCAAAATGCGTGATGCTTAATAGGCTATTTTCCCAATAGGACGGTCAGACAGCCTCCCGGTCCCCAGTACGGTCCCACCACCACGGGACTGATTCAGCAGTGGGAGCATTTACTACTAAATTGAAATGAATATTATTAATTGGCAGGCGTTTGTGCATGTATTCGAGTGCGTATCTAGACAGCTAGGCAGTGCAACCAAGATACCACTACTGGCGACTTGAGGTAAACGGGATCTTTGACTTGTTCCTTATGGCACTTAATTTGTTCGTGAGAAGAGAGGCAAATGAAACAGCCCACTTGCCGCACTAATTATTACCAGTACGAACTGTCACTACCCGATAAACCCGCAGGTGCTCCCGGCGGTTTTTGCTACGGTTTCTTAGCCACACTTCACTGCGTGTCACCACAGTTTTAAACCATAGCAGCTACACTGAAACGTTCCGTAATCACGGAATTATGGGAATACGAGATGTATAAGAAGTTTTGCGCACCCAGATATAAGTAATGCAGATAACATTTCCGAAAACAAGAGAATAGGATTATTTGTCCGAAAAAAAACGTTTGACACAGTTTGCGTGTTTCTGTCTCAATTGAAACGCGAAATACGGCACCATATTTTTTCAGTACGTTTTTCGTTCGTTCTGTATTTACGAAATTCATACAGCCCATGATCTGAGCCTTCTCGTAGCCTTACAGAGACCACTTTCAAAACTTTTTTTGCGTAATATCGTAATCTCTTATCTTGTGTTGCGGACACATACACTTTCTCTTTCGCATGGCAGTGTGCAAGCAAAGGTAAAAATTTTGCAATCTTATAATGTTATACGGGACAATTCACCAAGGAACGCAACAAACACAACAATCATTTTCATTTCTTTTTTGTTTCGATGCAATATTGGGTTTGTCGGAATAGGGAAGTATTGTCACGAAGCCAGAGACGACGCAGTTGCCTTGAAGGAAAACACGTTTATTGGAGCGAACTTGTGCTCCCCTAACAACTCAAAGAATACACAGGCGGCGAAGCAGCAGTCAACAAAGTGACGTGTGCAGGCGAGCGTCGACTACCGGAATGCCGCGGCGTCTGCTCTGCAGGCTTCTATCTTTCGGCGAAAGTGTTTCTGGAACCGTCGATTCACATCCAGAACATTGTAGATCACACAAGATTATTCTGGGCTAGTGACGTTAGGGCTACAGTGAACTAGAATATTCTAGTTCACTCTATTAGGGCGAAACAGTCTGCTTATCTGAATGTGATAGCCCGTGCGGCATAAAAGTAAAGAACGGAAGAGGCGCTTCGCTTGGAACGCAGATTACACAGACGGGCGTGGCCGGGCAGTAAAAACAAACAATAAATAAACAACCCATAAATGGTTAGAGTCATTACCGCCCCCCTATAAGAGTGCATCGACCCGATGCTAAAATAAAAGACAGTCCGAACGAACAACAACAACAAGAAAGTCCGTCATCTTGCATAGTAAGGTTTCAAGCGAACCACGTGGACGACTTCGGGCCGCGTGCGTCGTCGTGATGTACTGGAATCACCATCGGGGACAACCTCGTAGGTAAGGTGGCCAACACGTCGTTGAATCTGGTAGGTTCCGAAATAGCCTAGTCCGTGTCGACGGATGGGGATCCAAACCCACACACGATCCCCAGGGTGGTACTCGGCGTCTGGGCGTCGGAGATTGTAGCATCCGGCATCCACTAGCTGCTGGTCCGCTGTACGAACTCCAGCCAGGTGGCGGGCCTCCTCCGCATGCTCAAGGTATCCTTGGACGTCGGCGTTGAGGTCGTCGTCGTCTACGTGCGGAAGCATAACATCGAGCATCCTAATCGGTCATCTCCCGTAGACAAGCTCGAACGGCGTCACCTGCGAAGTTTCCTGTATAGCCGTAATGTACGCAAAGGTGACATACGGGAGCAATTCGTCCCAAGTCTTATATTCAACGTCGACGTACATTGACAGCATATCCGCGATTGTCTTGTTCAGGCGTTCCGTTAGTCCGTTCGTTTGGTGGTGGTACGCCGTCGTTCTTCGGTGATCCGTGTTGCTGTAGCGTAATATCCCTTGCATCAGCGCCGCGGTAAAGGCCGTTCGGCGGTCCGTGATTAGGACTTCCGGGGCTCCATGTCGCAGCACAACTTGGCTTATGAAGAACTTTGCGACTTCTTGTGCAGTCCCCCTCGGAAGGCGGCGGTCTCTGCGTAGCGCGTCATGTAGTCTGTCGCTACAAGTCACTTGTTCTCGGATCGGGATGTAGGGAACGCGCCCAGAAGGTTCATTTCAATCTGTTGGAAGGGCCTAGATGGGACGGCGATCGGCTGCAGGAGTCCTGCGGGTCTCGTCGGTGGCGTTTTTCGTCTCTGGCAGTCGCGGCAGCTCCGGACGGACTAGGCCGCTCTCTGTCACGACTCCGAAGAACGCGCTGTCTTCATCGGAGTCTTGCGGTGGTGGGTCGCCGGGGGCACAGGACAGGCAGTTGGCGTCAGAGTGTTTCCTGCCGGATTTATAGACTACTGTAACGTCAAATTATTGCAGGCGCAAGCTCCACCTAACAAGACGGCCTGAGGGGTCCTTCTTCAAATTGGCGAGCCAACACAGCGCATGGGGGTCTGTCACAACCTTGAATGGTCTCCCATACACGTATGGGCGAAATTTCGAAATGGCGCAGATAATCGCGAGGCACTCTTTCTGAGAGGCTGAGTAGTTTTGCTCTTCTTTGGACAGACCACGGCTGGCATAGGCGATTACTTTCTCGCACCCGCTTTGCTTTTGTACGAGGACGGCACCCAAGCCTATATCAGTCACGTCCGTGTGCATTTCCGTTTCGGCGTTTTCGTCGAAATGCGCGAGCACAGGCGGGCTTTGCAGGCATTGTTGCAGCTCGCAGAGGGCTGTTTCTTGGGCATTTTCCCACCTCAAAGGGGTGCTATCTTGCGTCAAGCGGGTGAGTGGCTCTGCAATGCGGGCGAAGTTTGCGACGAAGCGCCTGTAGTATGCGCATAGTCCGAGAAATCTCCGGACGCCCTTCTTATCTTTCGGTCTTGGGAAGTTCGATATGGCGGACGTTTTCACCAGATCAGGCCGAACTCTCCCGGCGTTGAAGACATGGCCCAAAAACTTAGGTTCCTCGTACGCGGAGCGGCACTTTTCAGGCTTCAGCGTTAACCCCGACGTACGGATGGCCTCGAGTACAGACTGCAACCTTGCAAGGTGTTCGTCGAAAGTCTGGGAGAATACCACAACATCGTCGAGGTATACGAGGCAGGTGTGCCACTTCAGGCCGGCTAGCACCGTGTCCATAACTGGTTGAAACGTAGCTGGTGCCCTGTACAACCCGAACGGCATCACGTTGAACTCGTGTAGGCCGTCTGGGGTTATAAATGCGGTCTTCTCTCGGTCTCTCTCGTCCACTTCAATTTGCCAGTAGCCTGTCTTCAGATCAATAGATAAGTACTTCGCGTGGCAGAGGTTGTAGAGGGCGTCGTCGAACTGGGGGAGGGGGTACACGTCCTTTTGGTGATTTTTTTTCAGTTGCCGGTAGTCAACGCAAAACCTTAATGTGCCGTCTTTTCTCTTCACGAGTACGACCGGCGCAGCCCAGGGGCTTTTTGATGGCTGTATAATGTCGTCGCTGAACATGTCGTTGGCTTGTGTCCGGATGGCTTCCCGCTCGTGTGAAGAGAAGCGGTACGGTGACTGTCGGGTAGGTCGGCTCCATCTTCGGTTATTATTCGGTGCTTCGCTAGAGGTGTCTGACGTAGTTTTGAGTTCGACGAAAAACAATCTCTGTATCGATGCAGCAAATCCAATAATTTTTTTTCATAAACAAAATTCTTTATTTTCATAACCACAGACTAAGGGTACGGGGACAGAAGGTACACATAAGTACCTAACTGGGTCCCTGCTCCATAATTTGTTCCATTCTTCTTGCGGTAATGCAGGGATCACGTCGAAGGGATTCGGATGCTTGGAGGTATCTTCGGGTTTGTGTTCAAAGTCGGTGTTAAGTTCGGGCTCCTCATGCAATTAATGAGGGCCGCCGGTCGCTCATGTATTGGCGTCACCTGCGCTGGTAGCTGCTATCCCGTGTCCCTTTCATGCAGCCGCACGGACGCCAAGTTCGGAGACGTGGAGAGCGGGTTTTGTGCCCGTCCTTTTGCGTATCAAAAGACGGGGGCGATTAGCCTGAGTATCTCTGTCGCGTCGGAGGTGGCTGGGTCATTCGGCATGACAAGCTGACGGGAAGCTGAATGATGGTGTGTCTCATAGTGTCGGAAAGGCGCGCGGTGTACGTTTTTGAGAATCTGCCAAGCCGGCGCCGGGTGCGCTCCGTTGATGGGTCGTTCGCCTCGATGACGGTCACCTGGGCTGGCAGCGTCTCTTCCCGTGGGCTGTTCAGGCGGGCGGCGGCGCCCTTTTAGTCTGGGAGGGGATTAGCAACGACTCCCTCTTTGTCCCAGCGCGTGCGCAAACAAGGCGCCAAAGCGAGGACGCGGGAAGAGGTTAGCCGCGGGAAGACCGCTCCAAGCCGTCGGCTTGGCTTTGGAGCAAATGCCGCCCGCTGAACGTAATGGTGTGTCAACTTTAGGACGCAGACGTCCTGTATTTGCTAGTCGGGTGTAATAGCTTGCGTGGGAAACGCACTATGAGTGTATAAGAGAGAGTGTTGGGTCACGTGACCGCAGGTGGGGACACATGTGTGATTGGCTGGTTCCTGTGGCCAATCAATGGTTTCTATTAATTGTTTGAATGGTTTTTCTCTCTTTCTTGAACGCCCCCTTTTTGGAGGCGGGGTTTTTGGTATCAAAACCGGAGTGTTGGGTTTTGTCGAGGGTCGGTCGAGAGGGGATCTAGTTCAGTATAGATCTCGGCCGAACAGGCTGCTGCTGGCAGAGTAACAATGTAACCGTCACTCTGACCTGATGTAAACTTGGAGTAATGTAAATAGTGTAAATAAACCTAATATCCAGCAAAGAAGGCAGTCCTCATCCCTCACCTGCTCCAAGCATCGGTCATCGGTCATCGGAGCGAGTCGAGATTGTCCTCTCGGCTCGCGCATCAAAAGAACATCACTATTTCGTCTCCATCAGTTCGCCAAGAAGATGGAGAGGCGAAATTTAAATGTCGGCAACCGCGATCACGTCACTTGCTTCTCGCGTGTCTTCGAGGAATGCAATTGCAGTGCACCTGTTTATATGCTGGTATTCCATACTGAAATTAGTGACGAAAACTTGGGATAGGCGTTGCGTAAAGCGCGCAATGCCACTTGCAACGGAGACACCGCGGTCGGCGAGCAACCTTTGGTCACTCTCTACGATAGCGTCGACGTGAGGAACAGCACCTTCACAGTAGACGGTGACCATCAAGCTTCCGCGGGGTGGCAGTGTGACATGATCATCGGCGATCCTTAAAGCAGCACGCTGTTCGGGGTTCGGTTTTGGCGTCATGGAGTGATCGGAGGAAAAAGTTATGGTCTTGGTCTGCAGATCAATTCTTGCACCGTTGTCCGTCAAAAAGTACACTCCAAAAATTATGTCGTAGGAGCTTTTAGGCAAAATGACGAAGGCCGCAGGGTACGTTGTGCGTCTATGGTGACGCGCGATGTGCACGTTCCACTTGGCGTCACGAGGTGGCCTCCTGCTGTGCGAATGTGCGGACCGTCCCATCTGGTCATAACTTTCTTCAGCTTAGATGCAAAAGGTCCGTTAAGGACCAAGTAGTCGGCTCCCGTGTCTATGATGGCGACTACTTCAAAGCCGTCGATGGACAGCTGAACGTCGGACGCTGCCTTCTTCGAGTTCCGGGTGCATCGTGGCGTCGTATCTCGGCTTCTGCGTGTTGACGGTGTGGGACTGTGCGTCGTGGTCTTCGTTGTATTCTCCTCGGGAGGTTCGGTCATGTCGGGTACGCGTCGTGCCATTTTGCTGTCGTCGTGGTCGGTGGTCACGTCAGGGTTAGATTGGGTCGACGGGGTCGGGGCATGTCGTGAATCACGGTCTTCAGCGAGTCGTTGCGTCATTGGAGGGTTTTCATTTTTCCGCCGTTGTACAACTTTACCTCCCGAAGTTGCTGCTTTTATTTTCCCCCGCGTGGGCTGGGGCACCTTCCACGGGCGAAGTCAGCATTGCTACGGTGGTTCAGCGATTGGTACGGGTAGGGCGACGCCGAGCGTTTGAAACGGGCTGGGCCACGGCTTGTTTTAGAGAGATAATCGTCGATCTCAAGTGGTCGTTGGCCAGGGATAGGGCGAGGTGCGTCGACGATGAATCCTCGCAAACCTAGCCTCTTGTAAGGCCAGCGGCGGTAGACGTGGTCGGCCTCTCCGCATTGGTAACACAGAGGGTGATTATCGGGCGTTCGCCACACCTCGGTCTTCCTTGGCACCTGGTTTAGGGTTACAAGGGGTCGGGCGAGCGACATTGGCTTGCTGTACGGCGGAGAGTCTTGACGACGTGATGGAACAGGGCGGGGTCGACGAACAGCCGCGGAGAAGGTCATAGCCCCTGGCTCGCGGGGTGCTTCGGATGGCATAGGAGTTCCCAAAGCCTGCTGTACTTCTCCCGGATCACGTCAGTCAGGGAAGTGACTTGAGGTTCTGGCGTCATCGTCGGGAAAAGATTCCGCAGCTCCTCCCGCACTATTTCACAGATGGTCTCGCGTAGTGAGTCGGGGTTAATAGCGCCGGCACTTATCGTCTCCGAATTGGGCGGTCGTACTGCCTCGTTCGGATTTCGAGCGTCTTCTCCATCGCGGCGGCCTCAGACGCGAATTCCAACACGGCCTTAGGGGGGTTGCGAACAAGGCACGCGAAGAGCTCTTACGTCACGCCTCGGATCAGAAACCTCCATCCTGGAAGGTTCCGTACATATGGAAATATGGGAATACGGAGTACTTTCCTAGAATGACACAAAGCCGCCACAAAACACGGAATATTTTTGAGAAACACAGGTGAAAAAATAGTGCATATTTATCGGAACATTTGACACCGATTTTATGTCTGTAAGTTTAGCAGAACCGCGAAATCATTGTCCGTATGCATTCCGTATATACGGAGTATATGGAAAACATACGGAGCGTCATTTTTCTTAATATTGAAGATAAAAATACGAAACCTGTGCCAAACTCTTTTCGCACCACGGTAGTGAAGGTCTTAAGAAACTCCCTTTTGAATTGCGTCCAGTCGGCCAAAGAGCTCTCATGGTTCTCGAACCAAGTTAGAGCAGCATCTTCTAAGTAAACGAAGACATGACGGCAAGTTTCTTCGTCGTCCCACCTGTTGAAGATGTGGACGCGCTCCAGCTTCTCCAACCATTCTTCGGGGTCTTCAGCGGGGCTCCATGGAACGAATGCGGGTCCTGGGGCTGCTGCAGGACGATTGGTAACGTTTTTTCTTTCACCATGGTGTTGGTTGCAGCGTTCCTTCTCTTGGGCCCTTCTGGCAGAAGACCGAACTCGGGTAGCAATCCTTGCAGTCAGCGGCTTTCTCTGGTTGGACTTGCTTGGCGGCTTCTAGATCTCGTAGAGAGCATAAAGGCTTAGTACCCCGCACCTCTACCAGATGTCACGAAGCCAGAGACGACGCAGTTGTCTTGAAGGAAAACACGTTTTTTTGAAACGAAATTGTGCTCCCCTAACAACTCACAGAATACACAGGCGGCGAAGCAGCAGTCAACAAAGTGACGTGTGCGAGCGAGCGTCGGCTATCGGAATGCCGCGGCGTCTGATCTGCAGGCTTTTATCATTCGGCGCAAGTGTTTCTGGAACCGTCGATTCATATCCACAACATTGTAGATCACAGAAGATTATTCTGGGCTAGTGACGTTAGGGCGAAACGGTCTGCTTATCTGAACGTGATAGCCCGTGCGGCATAAAAGTAAAGAACGGAAGAGGCGCCTCGCTTGGAACGCAGATAACTCAGACGGGCGTGACCCGGCAGTAAAAACAAATAATGAATAAAAAAACCCATAGCTGGTTTGCGGCAGTATGTAAGTAATAGTGTTTTTTGACCTCCTGAAGTACCGCCGTATTGTCAACCGCGACTCCCGAAATGGCACAGGTGGTTTGTCTACCACACTGCTTCTAGCTGTATTTTTTATGTACGTACATCATTAGCCATTGGTTCACGGCTCAAAACGTTATTAAGAAGTATTTGGAAGGTTCTTAGGGGCAATTAGGTAGAGAACTATGTAATACCGACTCAACCCATATCCAACATTGCCGTTGTCTATTAAAGGCAGGTGTCTCAACAGGTATTATTTGGATGAGGCAATTTGTGTAATTTTCAGGACACTGGACGTTGATTTTGTTCAAACTACTTATTTGTGCACGTAACACGGTCACATACTTTGAGCTTTATCAACTGTCTGTAAAAACGCTGGCGCATTTAGCAACGATAAAATACCTTGAGCCAGCTCTGGTTCAAGTTTGGAGAACCGGCGAGTGTATGAACTTTGTTGTTTTATAGTAAAAAAAATTCCATTCCTACTTAGTGGTTTATGTCCCACGGTGATGGTTTAACACTCAGCTCTTAGAAGACCCGTGGTACCAATGATGTAAAATACGCAGAAATAGTGAAGCAGCGGCCTAAAACCTCTTATGTGAGTTCATTGACTGTGTCCCGCGATAAATTTTGAACGTTTTTCCCAAGTACCCTGGCAGCCTTCTACTCGTGTAGGGCACCAAAATGCCCGATTGTACCATTTGTACTGAGGCATTGCCTTGGGACGATAGGTTTCTGAAGTTTTTCGTCTGTAATTAAGCTTATCACCTGGGTAAAAACTGCTCGACAGTTGTGAGTCAACTTTTTCGGTAATGTCAGCAGCAAAACGGGGATCTTGGGCCTGCTCGATATGCAAGACGAGAGCCGTTTAGCAACCTGTAACAAGTAATAAATCGGATGATGGATCATTGACACAAAAAAAATTTGACTAAACGACAAACTTTGACTAAACGACAAATGACAAACAACGTTTCGGCTGCCGCCTACAGCCGAAACGTTGGCTAGTGGAAAGCAAGAACGGTCGGTAGTCTAAGCCAGGGGAGAATAAACTGCACAAACTGTCCCAGAAGTACAGGGGTCACTCAATTCCCTTGTCACAAAATATGAATCGGTGTCGTCCACGTGTAAGTGCGAACCACATAGCAGTCAGCGAGCTTGCCATGCATGTATATACACTCTCCTGTACGGTTGTCGCCCAGGTTGAGCTGCTCCAGAAGGTCGGCTCTGACCTTGTGACTTAGGCTAGCACTACAGCCGACGTTTCAATTTTGAGATTCAAGGCTTTCCGTAAAACACCAACGAGGATCTGTCTTCCTTTTTGTCAGAACTGACCGCGAAGCTAAGCAGTTCAGAATTCAAAGCGACCAATGTTTCCCCTGTTCACCGACCTCCCGCACGGATTAATACCATTCCTGCAATGCTTGTGTCAATGCACATTGTCTCTGCCAAACAGGAGCGCGCACGAGGGGTCCTCGTCCGAACTCTATAGTATTGCTCCATATCATCATGACGCGCACGAATCTGAACGAGGTGAGTAGTTTTTTTCTTAATGCTAATAGATATACCTTCTGTGTTATTAACATCAATATTCGCAGTATTAGAAAGCACTGGGATAATTTCAAGCCTTAATCACGCCTTCGTACTCCTACTTCGATGCGGTCGTGGTTAGCAAGGCTAACATTCCGTCCGCCTGTATGAATCAGTATCAGATAGTTTGAGACCAAGTCTTTTCATACAATCGCCCAATTAGAAGTGGAGGAGGCATAGCAGTTTTTATTCGAGACACATAGGCGACCACATCGAGGTGTGGGAGGTGCGTCACGTTCTCCAAACTGTTAACGTCACCTCGGCGGCAGGGCCCGAAGGGGTCTCTAACAAAGAGCTCCGCAATCTTCCCGACGCATCACTAGAGCAGCTCACGCGATACTTCAACCGTTGCTGGAGAGCAGGATACCTTCCGCAAAGCTGGAGGGCCTCGAAAACAGTCCTCATTCCCAAACCTGGCAAGCCACCCCACATTGACAACCTCCGGCCGATTTCGCTTACGTCTTGTGTGGGAAAATGTCTCGAACACGTACTACTGAACCGCTGGAATCACTACCTCGAGTCCAATCACCTCTACCCACACACTATGACCGGCTTTCGCCATGGCCTCGGCACCCAAGACGTCATGCTCATCATCAAAAGAGACATTTACGACCAACCCACAGGGATCAGCAAGGCGATCCTTGGGCTAGACCTGCAGGGGGCTTTCGACAATGTGAGACACGTCTCCATCCTCCAGCAGATCTCGGCCCTCAACATGGGGGAACGGACCCACGCATACGTTCGAGCCTTCCTATCGGATCGCACCGTCACTCTCCACGCAGGAGACATGCAACTCCCGTCCAAACTACTGGGCAGCGTTGGCACGCCACAGGGGGCGGTCATTTCGCCGTTCCTTTTCAACATAGTGATGTTCAAAGTCGCCGCAGCCCTGGACACCGTCCCGGAGGCGCGCTACAACATATACGCGGACGATATCACTATATGGGCTGCGCGTGGCAGCGACGGACACATTGAGGACACGCTGCAACGCGCGGTGCAAGCTGTGGAGACCAGCCTCACGGACACGGGCCTCAAATGCTCGCCGGCCAAATCGGAGTTGCTCATCATCACCCCTCGGCGCCCCCGTTCCTCGGTCCCGCCCGACATCAACCTCTACACGGCAGACGGCAATAACATTCCCAAAGTCGACCGGATCCGAATACTGGGCATGCACATCTAAGCTAACGGAGCCAATTCTTTCACTGTGCAAAGGCTCCTAGGCAAGATCGCCGCCGCTATGACGCTCATCCGCAAAGTAGCCACTCGCCATGCGGGAATGCCGGAGGCCAGCGTACTTCGACTGGTCCAGGCGTTCGTCGTTAGCCACATTGCCTACATAGCGGCCTACCACAATTGGACGCAGACGGAAACTCAACGTCTAGATGCGGCCCTCCGCCGGGCATACCGAGAGGCCCTCGGTCTCTACCGGTGCGCCCGGACGGACCGCCTCGACGCCCTGGGGGTCCACAACACGATTGCTGAAATTGCAGAAGCCCAGCGAGTCAATCAACTCCACCGCCTCTCCAACACGCTCACGGGCCGCTACATACTTGACAGAGCGGGCCGGCGCCCTATCCGTACCCTGCCACCAGAAGTGCAATCCCTTCCCTCGCCGTTTGCCCGACGCCTCAGTGTTGCACCCCTGCCCAAGAACATGCACCCCGGAATTCACGACGCACGACGCCAGGCTCGGGCGCGAGCTCTGGACAAGCTCTACACCAACGACACAGGAGCCCGCTACGTAGACGCCGCCGCCTACCAAGCCCGTCCGGGTTGGTTCGCGGCCGTGGTCGTGACGGCGACCTCGGGAACAATTGCCACAGCGGCTAGCTTTCGTGCCGACACGCCGGCGCAAGCCGAGGAGATGGCGATCGCCCTGGCAGCCACGGATCCGCACTGCACTGCGATCCTTAGTGATTCTAAGACGGCCATTCGCAACTTTGGAGCCAATACAATCACGTCGCCGACAGCGAAACTTCTCACCAACACCGCCACCCCCTCCAGCAGCCCTGTGCACCTCATCTGGTTCCCAGCCCACTTGGACCACGCCCTGACTAGGGACAGACCCCACAACCGCAACGTCGATGCGGACCGGGCCGCCCGCGATCTAACCAGTCAGGCATCCCCTCGGGCGAGGTCCCCCAGGCCACTAACAGGCCCTGGGTCGGAACTGGTGGGCCCTTCGGAGACACGGCTACAATCACCAACCCCGCTCGAAGACTACGGTTCTATACTGCGCTGGTACAGGGACTGCAGGCGTCGCCTGCCAGCCCCCCACCCAAGACTCACCCGCAGTGAAGGAGTGTTATTGCGCCAGATACAAACGGACTCAGTGCTCACCCCTGTGTTGGGCCAACATGTGGCTCCGGAAGTGTATCCCAGTGCAGTGTGTGCCGTGTGTTGTGCCGCGCGTGGAACGCTAGCCCATATCCTTCAGTGCTTTCCCCAAGACCCCGCACCCTCTAGCCTCCGGCAGCTACCAGCCTTCGTTTGTAGAGCAATCACCTCGTCCGACTACAACACCCAGAAGTTAGTCGTCCAGTGCGTCCGGGAGGCCCTGGAGCGGCAGCGGGCAGGCGCGGCGGGTCCCTCGGGGCCGCGCGCCGGCCGCCCGAACTGTGGCTCTTAGTGCCGGCCCGGGCGTCGCCATTATGCGCCACCGGACCGTTTTCTGTTTACAATAAAGTTTTCTCTCTCTCTCTCTCTCTCTGAGTTGATTTTCTGGTTTTCCCAAGCTGAAATTGTGGCTGGGCGTCTTTGCGCACCATCCTTGTTGATAAATTTGCTTGCGGTTTACCGTCCGCCGTGTCGCAACGGTGGTCTATTCTTAGATGGTGTTAAAGCCGCCTTGGTTTCGATGTCGTTAATGGACCATGTATGCCTGATTGGTGGTTTCAGTATAGATACTCTTCGCCTTTCAACGGCGATCCTTAGTGATTATATTGTCACGTGACAACGCGGAGATGGGTAGTCAGGAAGGAGGTGTATTTACAAAGGACACCGTAGCCACCGGGCGAAAAGACGGGTTGATGGCGCAAACCCAGCGGGAGCTCGGGCTTCATCTACTTCCTCCTCATTCCGTTGGACATCGCCCAGCGTCTTTCCACTGGAGCACATACCCCGATAGGGAGAGATTGCCCCGTGTACGTTTCTCGGGAATCTGTCCGAAGTCTGTGACACAACTCCCCCGTCGCAGAAGCACCGTCCCGGTGCTTGTTATGAAGGAGGAGCAGTAGCAGGTGGACTTCGTCGGTGGTACGGCTTGAGGCGGCTCACGTGAACGAGCTGAGGGACTGAGTGCCCAGACGAGGTCAGAGGCACAACAGGCACGATTTCGTAGGTGACGGGGGTGACGGCACGTTCGACGCGGTAGGGGCCAGTGAAGGGTGACATGAGCTTCTCAGACAGCCCAACTCGGCGAGAAGGGGTCCACAGAAGAACCAAGGAGCCAGGAGCAAAGTGTGCAGGGCGGTGACACTCATCGTATCGAGACTTCTGGGATGCTTGTGAGGCCAATAGTCGTTCTCGGGCAACCTGGCGCGCCAGTTCAGCGTGGGCGATGATGTCATGAGCATATGCAGTGGTCGGCTCACTTGAAGTCGGTAGGGTGGTGTCGAACGGTAAAGTAGGCTCACGACCAAAAAGAAGGAAGAAAGGAGAATATCCAGCCGTGTCGTGCCGGGAGGAATTATAAGCAAATGTGACATAAGGGAGTGTAACGTCCCAATCTCGATGGTCTGTGGAAACGTACATTGCAAGCATGTCAGTGAGCGTTTTGTTGAGCCGCTCAGTAAGGCCATTTGTTTGAGGATGGTATGCAGTCGTCAGTTTGTGCTTTGTTTCACAAGAGCGGAGAAGGTCCTCGACAACCTGTGACAAAAAGTACCGGCCACGGTCCGTGAGCAACTGTCGCGGAGCACCATGACGCAGGATGACGTCCTCCAGGAGGAAATCGGCGACATCTGTAGCACAGCTCGTTGGGAGCGCACGGGTGATAGCGTAGCGGGTAGTATAGTCTGTGGCTACCGCAATCCAACGATTCCCGGAGGAGGACAACGGAAAGGGGCCTAAAAGGTCTAAACCAACACGATAAAATGGTTCGGTGGGAATGTCCAAAGGTTGCTACTGGCCGGCGGGACGTAATGGAGGCGTCTTTCAACGTTGGCAAGGATCGCACGCCGCGACATAGCGATGCACAGTCCGGTAGAGCCCTGGCCAGTAAAATCGTCGGCGGACGCGGTCATAAGTGCGAGCAGCGCCAAGGTGGCCAGCCATCGGGACGTCGTGGAGCTGGCGGAGGACATCCGAGCGAAGTTGCTCGGGTACCGCCAGAAGCAGGTCAGGTCCATCAGCCCGGTAGTTGCGGCGGTATAGGATACCATTCCGCAGCACGAACGCGTTCAGAGAAGGGTGCGTTGGTTGGGATTGGAGACGGTCGATAATAGGCCGAAACGTCGGATCACGGCGCTGGTGGTCCCCGATGTCTTTGAAGTCCGACAAAGAATAGACGCAAATATCCGTGTCGAGCTCATCAGTGGGAGGCTCGCCGACGGGATAACGAGATAAACAGTCGGCATCTCTGTGCAGTTTACCGGACTTGTACACAACTGAATAATCAGTCTTGGAGGTATAGAGCCCAGCGAGCAAGCCGACCTGTGAGGTCTTTCAGAGAAGAAAGCCAGCATAAGGCGTGGTGGTCGGTTACAACGGTAAACGGCCTGCCGTACAGATATGGTCTAAATTTGCCGACGGCCCACACCAGAGCAAGGCATTCACGCTCGGTGATTGAGTAGTTGCGCTCGGATGGAGACAAGAGGCGGCTTGCGTAATCTATCACCCGGTCGAGGCCCACCTGTGTTTGGGCTAGCACTGCCCCTATTCCGTGGCCGCTGGCGTCCGTGCGGATTTCCGTCGGAGCAGAGCTGTCAAAGTGAGCCAGGACTGGCGGGTTCGACAGGTGGCCGATGAGCGCGGAAAAAGCCGACTCGTGCGCTTGGCCCCAAGAGAACGCTGCATCCTTCTTAAGAAGATCAGTGAGGGGGCGAGCGATGGCAGCGAAATCCTTGACAAAACGGCGGAAGTACGAGCACAGCCCTATAAAGCTTCGCACGTCGTGCACTGAACGCGGAATGGGGAAGTCTTTAACGGCGCGTATCTTCTCAGGATCGGGTTGAACACCGGTGGAGTCGACTAGGTGGCCGAGAATCTTGATTTGGCGGCAACCGAAATGACACTTTTTGGAGTTCAGTTGCAGACCGGCTCTACGAAAAACACCCAGAATGTCCGAGAGACGTTGCAGGTGAGTCTCAAATGTGGGCGAATACACAACGACGTCGTCAAGGTAACAAAGGCAAGTCGTCCACTTGAACCCACGAAGAAGAGAGCCCATCATCCTTTCGAATGTGGCCGGCGCGTTACACAGTCCGAATGGCATGACTTTGAATTGGTACAAACCGTCAGGTGTTACGAAAGCGGTTTTTTTCTCTGTCTTTTTCGTCAACAGCTATTGGCCAGTATCCGGACCGCAAATCGATGGATGAAAAGTAGGAGGCACCATGTAGGCAGTCGAGGGCGACATCAATTCGAGGGAGCGGGTATACATCTTTCTTGGTAATTTTGTTCAAGTGCCTGTAATCAACACAGAAGCGCCATGAGCCGTCCTTCTTTTTCACCAAAACAACCGGTGATGCCCATGGGCTAGAGGAGTGTTCAATAACATCCCTTCTGAGCATTTCGTCAACTTCCCGCTGAATGACACCTCGCTCGGTCTGAGACACGCGATATGGGCGTCGACGGATCGGATTTGCATCCCCGGTGTTTATGTGATGCGTCACAACGGACGTCTGACCTAAGGGCCGGCCGTCGAAGTCAAAAATGTCACTATGGCTGGCAAGAAGGCAGCGAAGCTCGTGAGCATGGTGCGCTGGAAGGCCCGGGGAAATCATTCGTACAAACTGCTTTGATTTTGCGAGGTTGTGGTGGTCTTCTTTGTCAACTTGGGCTGATTCAAGGGCCATGGCAGAAATCTCGCAGTTATCCAATGGTGAAAGCTGGGCAAGCGCTATTCCTTGAGGAAGGACTTGTGTCGAAAGTCCGAAATTTAGTAACGGCAGTGTGATCCGATTCTGGGCAACTGTTACGACCGAAAATGGGAGAGCCACGTGTCGGTCGAGCAACACGGCTGTAACCGGAGAAACGATGTAATCACCATCCGGCACGGGCGGAGACGAGGTCAGCGGAAGGTAGGTCACTGCCTTTGGGGCCAGGCGAATGTGCTCAGTGGAACGAAGCCGGGACTGAGGTTCGACATCAGTAGCAAGGGGGCTCGGTAGCTCGAGCCGAAGAACACCTGAGGCACAATCGATTAAGGCTGCGTGGTCCGCGAGAAAGTCCAAGCCGATAATAACATCATGAGGGCACGTGTCCAGGACAGCAAACATAACAGGGATTTGGTGGCCGGCCAGTCCAACACGCGCAGTACACATTCCGGCTACGGTGGTCATCCCACCATCGGCAACTCTCAAAACACGGGACGGGGCAGGCGTGAGGACTTTCCGTAGGCAGCGGCGAAGGGACGAGCTCATGACGGACAACTGCGCACCTGTATTGACTAAAGCAGTTACCGGGACATCATCGACATGAAGGGCTAATAAGTTGTGCTTTCCAGAACGAGGAGGTAGAGTATTTTCGGGCCGGGTCGGGAATGCAGCAATATGGACGTTATTTCCAAGTGTGGCTTGCAAAACACGATTCGTGAAGCTACGCGTGAAGACTTTGCTTTGTGGTCGTCGTGTCATATCTTGTATAGATCCTATCATTATACGTGCACATAACGTGATTGCCAAATCTTCCTTTATTGCAACGAATCGTGATCATTTATGATTTACAGCTCTCTACCTGATGACGCTACTGTATTGGTCGCGCCAAACGACTTAAAACAACTCTAAATTGTTCATCCCATAGCCTTCGACAAATTCGTAGTAAACGACTACTTGCACAATTTTTGGTGACCGTTCCTCTAAGAAACGTTTATAACAACTTAGTAACACTGCCCAATAAATTCCGGTTTGCGGCTACGCGGGTCTGCAAAATCAAACAACGTAACTTGGATCGGAAATGCATGTCGGCTGAAATGCCGCAATACAAGCAAAAGAGTTGTTGGTACAATCAAGGACAAGTCCTAATTGTACTGCTTTGAGTCTTCGGTTCAAAAAACTTCAATATAAGGTCAATGCTATGACGTCTATCAAAACGTAATAACTGTGTTCATGTACTCTGCCTAAGCGTGGTGGTGTGGGGTTGGCCATAAGAATAAGGACAAAGTATGTGCCGCTACGGGGGAAGAGAAGAAGAAAAAAACTGCGCTCGAGTGGTTTAATTCTTGGAATCACGTCAAGGCGGGCGTGGTGCGTGCTGTGCCGGGTTCCAGAATCCTGAGTGGAGAACTTCACCTTTGCTGAGTCGCGGCCCATTCTCGTGGCTCTTTTCGAGGTGTCTCGGGTTGCCCTGGCCATCCCATTCGTGGTATCAAGGTTCGCGACGTAGGCCCAAGCGGAGACATGAATCCGCGACAAGCACTCAACGCCTGACATGGGGCAAGCGCTCCACAAGCGCCTGACAAGCGCTCCAGGACCGAACATCATCAAGCGACCCCAGTGCAACGTCCACGGGCCAGCATTCACTCCTTGCGGCGTAGATCATGATGCGCCACAGCAAGCACAAGGGCTGTCCGCGAGTTCATTCAGCTCCCGTCACCGACATGGGTGGATAGTGGGACTGACTGACTTCGAACTTCGTGAGATAACCCATGCCTCGATTTATAACCGGTAGAGTCGGGACAACTATTTGAGACTTGCGTGGATGTGTACGCTCTTAACGCCTAGTGTGTACCTTCTACTCGGTGTGTTCAGTTAGTGCCTGTTCGCGTTTTCTTC
Source organism: Haemaphysalis longicornis (assembly GCF_048455015.1). Classification (NCBI taxonomy): domain Eukaryota; kingdom Metazoa; phylum Arthropoda; class Arachnida; order Ixodida; family Ixodidae; genus Haemaphysalis; species Haemaphysalis longicornis. The sequence goes on along the minus strand of NW_027526422.1, from coordinate 145,837,833 downwards.
CTGCGTGACAAAAAGATATCTCCATGGCGTTCCCCACCCGATGTTTTCCATCCGTACGAAAGACTAGCGCGAGGTGCGAGCGGAGTCCCTCATCACAATGACGCACGACCAATATCTACGGACCCTCGTTTGACACCAGTAAAAGATGGTACCTTATTAACAATCTTATAGGTGGTGATGTAAACGCTAGTCGCCATGCTGAACGGATGCCTCGTGTTTCTTCAAATGGCCGTGGCACCGCTCATGAGTAACTCAAGTATTTTTTTCAAAAGTGTCTGGTGTAGCGAGTCACCCAAATGTTTGCAACTTGCAAACGAGTATTTCAGAATCCACCTTTCTTTTCATGCTTTCCGAACATGACCTGAAATCGCTCCTTTTCACGGTGAAACCAAATACGTGCCCGGGAACTAACGGTATTTTAATATTAGAGTTCGGCAGAACTTTCGAAGCGATAAAAGAAGTTCTGATACCTATTTTAAACGGTATTATTACCACTTCTATCACTCCGGATGATGTCAGGAATCCACGGGTCATTCGTCTTTTTAAAATTGGCTCACGCAAAAAAATAAAACTATATGCCTAGTTTAATACTGTCATGCATAGAGTAGATACTGGAAAACCATATGCACAATACAATGAGCAGCTTTTAAAACAAGCGTAACGTTTTATCTACTAGACAGTATGGTTTTGTGCCGAATCGGGGCACACATTTGCTGCTCGGAGATTTTCAGATACACTTGAGCACTGGTCCTCCACGTCCGCAAAGCATTTGACGGAGTCTGTCATAGTATATTGTTAACGAAGCATTCATTGCTAGGATTTAGGGGCGCGGTCTTGCTGCTACTGAAAATTTTATTATTTCACAGGCACCAAGATGTGTCTATTGCGAAACCTCGTAGCAGTTCAACTTAAATTAAAACTGGCGTACCCCAAGGTTCAATTTTAAGTCCATTACTATTAAACTTATATTTAAACAATTTATTTCATGTTGTGAACATAAACTATATCAGTATTATTACGACACTGTTCATGTTTCGCACTCTGAAAGTCACACTGAAGATTTCTACTCGTTACAAATGGCAACAACAAAACTGACGGACTAGTTTCAGAAAAATTTAGTCAATATCAATGCGTCGAAAACTCAAGTATTCTCTTTCCACAATCCTGTGAAGCAAGTACTTTTATGATACCCATCATATTTGCACACGTCACGTCGCAATACGCTCATTCAAATAAATACTTGGTATTTTTTTCGGATTTATCTTGGATTGCCCATTTCGCTCATATTTGCTCAAAATTCGCGCAGTATCTTGTGATTTGTATAACATCAATTTGTACATGACATTGTCTGTCCGATAGCTTGTAGTATATGCCCTTTGCGACAGTCAAATCCGGTGAAAGATATATATATATATATATATATGTATATATATATATATATATATATATATATATATATATACTGTCGAGTCCACTTATAACAATAACGGTTTTAACAATATATCGGATATAACAATGGACAGCCGCGGCACCGTCAGCTTTTCATTGTATTCTATGGCAAAATAAACCGCTTATAACAATGCTGTCATTATGCAATATCGGTTATAACAATTAAATGTGGGAACTGGAACCAACCCTGAACGAAACAAAAATGCAAAAACGCTGCGACAATGCCATCCCAACCCCGCCTATTACGCAAAAGGGCATGAGAGCATACGCGCGGCGGCCAGGCGATAGCGCACTTGCCCTCGAACGCGGCGAGTGCGCGCCGAAGAGGCTCGCATGCCACCGCTGCTTTCGCCTGCCGCGGCGACGCGGAGGAGGAGGAGGACCGGATGGGCGCCTCCACGGGCAGTGGGGCAGTCCATTATGAGGGTGCGCCGCCTGTAGAAAAAGCACCGGGGCGCCTAAGCCGCCGCAGCAGCAGCGCTGTGTGCACTGTGCCGACCTCCCCTATTCTTCGCTAATTTGGCCACGTCTCCAGCTCCGCCGTTTGCACGTGTTCCGAGTCTGGTGCTTACCAGCGTCGTTTTCCTTGCCTGTTGTCACTGTTCCTGTTCTGTGGTCACTGTCGCCTGGATCCTACTGTCCCCGCACGCGCGGATATTCGTTGCGCGCACAACGATGGCAGACGTTTTCTTTGTTATTTTCGGCATAACCCGCTTATAACAATAATCGGTTATAACAATGATATTTTCATGGCACCTCAATATTGTTATAAGTGGACTCGACTGTATATATATTTATATATTTATATGGTCATAGCACACAACATTTCGAAGACCGGGTTCATCCCGTCCTTCGAGGTATTCTGAAGATTTTTGCATATGATATGCCGTTAGAAACTGTTGCAGTACATTCTCTATGTGCCTGCTTGTTGCCTGCGACCAAAGAATCCGTACTTAACACGCCGCTGTTGTACGGGATAGGGTCGCACACTCCGTCGCTATTAAGTCCCTGCAATGTTTAATTCACTTCCCAATGCATACGAGACGTCAAGACGAAGTAAGCTATCAGAAAGGCTCTTACAAACTGTCGTGTCTGATGGGAATCCTGTCATCTTTTTGAATTTTTATTTCACTGTTGTTTACAAGCTAAATACTTGCTACTTGGCTTTGTCGCTATGTGCCAGGCACTGCCGTACAAGTCCACTGCGGCTTTGGCAGGCCCGTCGTAGCATTGTATGCTTCTGACGCCATCAATAACGTAGTATTATGTCACGATAGATAGATAAATAGAAGCAACTTTATTTAGTCGCCTGCAGAGTGACACCACCATTAAATGGCGCCGCGACGCGGGCCCTTACGTCTTCTCAGCGAGTGGTCTTTACTCGACTACGGCGCGTGCTACTCCCGCGTCCGGTCGCCCTTGGGGGCAACGTCCTGGCGGTTTTGCTCGGCCTTTGTCTATCAAGAGCCGCCGAGACCTGCTGGACGGCCCAGCTTTGATTTCTCCCCGCATCCGGGGCTGAGGCGAGCGGAGGCAGTGTTGATGAAATATGTCACGAAGCATTTTCTCAGAACACAAAATTGCAGCTATATCACAGAATTTCTATTGTCGTGCACTCTGAGAAATATACTTTGTACAAATAATAAATCTATTTTGTCCTTCTGATTTCAATTTTTATTCAGAATAGTCATAGATGGCAAAGTAGAAAGCGCTACTGATTGATGCCTTGACACGTGCTCGCCCCCATTGACATTAACTGCGTTAGTGAAGTCAACTGATCACACAATTTACTGCGCCGGGATAACGGAGAAAAGTGCACAGATTCCGCAGTAAATATGTAGAGCAAAGGGCCGCTTACCTCTGCCGTTGATGCCTACTCGTAGAAATATAATGTGTATATGACACCAGCCTTCCATGGTGCCGTTTACAAGCCTTCGATTAAGCATAATTTCTACAATGGCTACCCTGCGCGTACTCATCTTCATGACTTCATGCCAGAGCAGTGTGCTCGTCCTGCAAACCGTACATGAGCGGCTATTTAAAAATTTTCATCCAGTGCGTCAACATCGGCAAGCCTCGATGTTATGGCCCCGCCCTTTTCTTGGGACACTGGCACCAATGGAGTGTCTTTATATATGAACACATACAGCGGGATCACTCATACGGCAGCGCTGCAATAATATAAATTCGGAAAACCTAAGGACCAATGAGTAATAATTGGCACGCTTCAAATATTCACATGCTTGAACAATATTCACTACGTTCACACTTCCAACGTCCACCTGACAACACAGGAGCTGGTCAACACCCTTTCACACAAACTAAAACAGCTCTCCAGCTCAATGCCCAACCTGTGGGAGGCGGCAAACTCCGGCTGGACCGGGCCGTCAAATCAGCGCGGACTCGTTGCATTCCCAGCGTCGCAGGCTGACAACAGCTCGTTTTCCCTCACCATATCTGTCCAAATAAGCATGAAATACACACAGCACTCACAATAGAAAGGACTCCGTTTGACAGGCGCCATAACTCCGCTATTAGGGATTTAAACCATCGAGATTCAGCAACCCCATCCGGTCACCTCCAAAGAACATGAGAACAAGGCGATCTGTCTAGCATGGATGTGCACGATGTAACACTTTCCAGAATTTATACAAACGCTACAAAGTTTTATTGGAAGTTTCTTCGGAAAACGAAAAGTAGTTCTGGAGTGACATAGTCAACTGTTGCTGTGTTTGACAAAGAGCAGCGAGAAAAAAACATGGTAATATTACAAGCACAGATTACAAACGTAGATCTGTTCTTTAGAAGAAAAATCAGATAACATTACTTATTTGTTGTGTCGAAAACCTGGCATTGCTGGCACATAGTCGGTGCACAAAAAAATGGTGAAAATTTGGCGCACAAAATAAACAGTAGCCGAAAAATAAGTGCATAGTATTGGGTTTACAAAAAAAAAAAACGTTGGGTACACTTGGATAAGGGGGGTTTGAAGCAGCAAACTCGAGAATGCGAGATTACCGCAGAACAACAAGATCGCCACATCTCTTTTTCCCGTACTGCCTGTGGAGAAGTTTTTCCCTGAAACAACATTTATTTACACAGACGTACATGTACACCTGATTGCCTCGCACGGGCGAGGCCTTGACAACGGTGGGCGTACACACTGTCACGTGATAACTTAGGCCATCTGCAGGTGAGCCTTACGTTAAGCAAAAATATACGCAACACGTAAGACTGCGGTTGATAAAAAATGAACAAAGAGGACACTGTGGCGTTGCGAAAGTAGCCTGTTCACACTTGGGCGCACACTCAGCGTTGATGTGAACAACGCCTGATGAGTAACGAAACTCATTGTTAAAACATAAATGTAGGACAACCCGCCAGTCTCAGCCGTTTCCAGCAATGAATTTCCTTTTCTTCGAAGTGGTGCAGGGCTTGGCTTCCCTTTTGCAGTGAGTCGCGAAGCTCTCGTGTCAGCATGTGGTGCCCCCATCGTGCTCATGGCCCATTCAACCTTGGCTTAAAGTGCCGCAAGGCAGGCTTGGGCCTCCGTGCGCACTCCACTGCATCCACTCACGACCTCCACAGCGAGTGGAGCCCCAGAACAAGCGCGCAGCCCCGAACCGCCTTGTTCCTTGTGGGTGCACTCAGGCGCCGGAATTCCGGCCATGACAGCCGCCATCGCTCATTGAATGCTGTCTGTAGTAACAAAAGTAACAAAAGCACTGGGGATCGGTACTGTGTTCTGTGTTGCGTGTTCCTTCTTAGTCTCTGTTTTAGCGTCGAGTATTTTTTCTAGCAGTCTGTAGCTCGTCCCAGAAGACAGTCGCGGTGTTACGTTTAATTAGGAAGTGTTCCACCGCTTCCCGTTTTCCGAAAAGAAGGAAACTTGCGCCACCATGAAACAAGAAACCGCCATCCTCCAAACATCTCTTCGCGTGCAGCGCTTCCGTGTGAAGGCAAAAGAAACAGTCTTTTGAACCAGTGGGCCCAGGGAGACTTCTTATATGTTTTGAGACGGGGTCAGGCGTTGGGGTTGTCGGTAGATAGGGGCGGTATAAACACTTCCAGGAGGTCCCAGTACAGCTTCCTGGGATTTAATTTCACTAGATATTCCCAAGAGAAATGTTGCTCCAACGGGGGTAGGACTAGCGCCACTTTGCAGAATCCAGTGGCGCGTGTGCTAAAGCAAAGAGGTGCTGTGGTGGCAAGCCAAATTTCAGATAGCCAGGCCCTGAGAGGCTGCCCAGAGAGACAAAACTCTTGGATTGAAAAAGTACAGCAATCGCTGCACGGTCAGTTTCAGCTCAACGTTGAGACCATAAACACTACTTTGCAGGCGCCAAAGAAGATTTGACCGGCGCATCGTACGTGGAACGCCAGGGTATTACCGCACAGGGGCAGCTTTTTCATAGACCCTGCGTCAATGCTTGTTATGCAGGCTCCGTACAGCACCGAGGGGAATGCTATTGCATTGCATACATGGGTCCTCGTAAAAAGAGCGACGTGTCCGTAACCCTTCGGTTGCAGCTTTCTTTATGCCGGGCTCGTGTTTCCAACGATTTCTAACTGAAATGCTTTGTTTCAGATTGCTACCTAGGTGACTAAATATATTTTCCTCCCAGGGCTCTTCGAATGGGTAGCTGAGTGTGGAGGCCCATTCACCCAATGAGGCTCCCTTTGACTTGAGGAGGTTTAGCTCTGTTCCCGAAAAGCCGCCGTACTGGTTGGCTTGTGTAATTACGTAGTCCACTTGTGATCTTTGTGTACATATGAAGGCCACATTGTTGGCGTAGGCGGAACTCTTCACTTCCCATCATTAGGCCATTTAAGACCTTAGACTCAGGGGTCATAAGGCACAGTGGCTCCAGGTAAAGTGTGAATAAGACGAAAGGCATGCGGCAGCATTGGCGAACTGACCAAAGGTTGCTTATGCTCCTGCGCACCACACCATGTACTACACTGCTGGTAGAGATGACCGTGTTGCAACTTTACATCCACTCGATAATTGTGCCTCCAATGCCACAGTGTTGAAAGAGATCAAGAAGAAAATTGCAGTCTTCCTGATTATATGCTTCCTTAGGTCTAGCTGAACAACTGGCAGCGGCAAAAGGCCCTATTCTGTCGCCTCGCAAGTGGGTTTCATGCGGTGTAGGTAAGAGTGAATTTACCGTCCTTTGAAACCACATGCATGCTGCGGACCAACCACAGCGCTCAGTGCGCTCTGCAGTCGCCCGGCTACAATTCAGGCGAGGATCTTGTAATCAGTTGTGAGGATGCCGATAGACCGATAATCAGCGACATCGGGTACGGAATCGGTGGATATTTTCGGGGTGATTAAGGTTGCATGGCCGGGGCGTGGTAAGCGTTTCTGTTTTCTTATCCCTTCGAAAACCATGGCTACGAGCGGGGTCCATTCCTTGCCAAAGGGCACATAGAACTCTGAAATGATGCCATCCGCCCTCGAAGATTTCTTTCTTTAGAGGTTCCTGATGGTGCCCTAAATCTCAGCTTCTGGTATACGGGTGTTGATCACCTCTTTCGTTTCTTCTGGTGCATTGGCAATTTCACTTACATCCTCCTGCTCACCAGTATAATAAATGTTTGTCTCTCTCTCTCTCTCTTAGCATACCTGCTGGGATTGTATCTCAGACCGCTCGCAGGGACAACAGATCGTTTTAATAAACCGCGAAGGTGCTGCCTACATCCTCACTTTCTCTAGCCAAGCCTGCAGGGTGTTTCGCCTCCATGGCGGTTTTTCGCGCTGTGTGCTTCTTTGTGAAGGCTGCAAAAATCTTCTACGACATTGCTTGGCAATCTACCCTTTGTTCCGTGCTCCGTAACGAAGCTCCCCAAAATGTTTTTCGAGCTCTTCTCTAGCCCAGAGCTTCTCTCGAGCCCAGAGCTCTTCTCGAGCCCAGAGGTTTTGAGCCCAGAACTCTTCTTTATTCAATGGATGTCCTCTCGAAACTCCCCTGGCCTCTATACGTCGGCCTCAGTGAGCGCACAGAGGGACTCCATGAGGTGGCCCCTCTTTTCTTTTTTGGTGCCAGGCCTCCTCGTGCCCTATCGTAAGTGCAACATTATTCACATCTACTTTAAAAGTATCCTATTTTCCACGCTAATGGTTCCTAACTGGAGTGCACCAATTTCTTTTTGATACTTTCGGACAAGTATCTCTTTTCTAGAACACTGGGAGTTATTAACTATCCAGGACCCGAGTTCTGCTTTGCACGGTATCAATCGAAGAGCACGGTGCAAGTTATGAGGCCATGGCCGGATAACAAAATTGATGTTACGGTGTAGTCATACACTCGTGCAAAGCTGTCCCTCAGGCATAGATCTAATCTAGACTTGCGTGAGATTAGCCTCGCAATCGTGTGTAGCTCTTGGTTTGCCAGCTACATCAGTAGGCCACGTCAGACAGGTCGCCGTCCCGTATGACCGTTCTCGATACGCGGGACGATGCGTCAAGCCCAGCGCCATTCCATGCTGTGTCGTTGGCCTACAACACGCAGCAAAACTTGGCTAAAAAATCGTGGAAAACAGATCTGACCGAGCTGCTCTACCATTGGGGGCGTGAATACACGCAACTCGCACTAGCTACTTCCAGGACACAGGAACGGCCGTTGAAAAGAATGGCTATTTGGAAATGTTGGCTCGTAGACAACATTCTTGAAGTAAATGTTTTTCGGATTAAGATTGCCGCACTGCCTGCGTGCCCCCAGCTTAGGGTTTCCAATTACACTGACGTGACTACTTCTACACAGGCGTGTTTCCTGTGGACAAGTAGTCACGTCAGTGTGGTTGGAAACTACGTTGTCGACACTTGATTTTTCTTTATATGAGTCCCTGGCGGGCAGCTATCTAGATGAAGGAGAAGTGCAGATATTCGCAAAAGTTACGCTCGTGACATCTGATCCCTTCAGCGTTCACAGCAGCAATATGCAGTGCTTGTCAGTTCCGTTCCTTTTCATCTCAAACGATTAAAAATGGTCAAAGCATATGTGTGTCTTGGGGATTCTTTGTGTGTGATTTTCAGGTGCAGTGGAGTCACCGAGCACTATCTTTTAAGTGCGAATGCACTTTATAAGCGACCCCAAACCATCCACCGCCGGCGGCGGCGGCGGCGGCGGCGTCCGCAGTGCTCCTCTATATTTAAAAAAGAAACAGCATCCGGCGCCACGTTTCGATCCGAGGACTTTGCGGCCGCAGCGCGACGCTCTACCGACCAAGCCACGGACGCGACGCTGATATCAGTGTTAGTGACGCGCATTATATCTTTAACGCATTCAAACTACGTCGTCAGCGGCGTGCGTTGGCGACTCAGCGGCGTTATAGCGGCTTGATAACTGCGTGGTGTACACGTGATACTACAAACCCGATGGAAGAGATGGAAGAGAAGGCGGCGAGGCGGTGGGCTGCGGGGGCCGAGCGCAAGCGCCGCAAGCGGGCCGACAACCGTGCATTCGCACTTTCACATTCTCCCCCTCGGGGAAATGCGGGGGAATTTTTTTTTTTCTTCACCTTTGGTTGAAGTATCCAGGCACTCGCATTTGATATCAGTATTTCCCGTACGAGCTCACGCTTTCATTATATGTCTTAATGTACACATACACCAAATTCAGATACCACTTACCTACTAGCGCGTAATATAAGTATATTACCCGCAAGATAACAGTTGCTGAGTACGCAGAAAATTCAAAATCGTCAAAAGAGCTATCCCGATTCCGCACACTTCCCTCAATACACTTGGTGACGTCAGAAATTGTGAAAGGTGAAACTTGAGGCAAATATAAAAGCAGCTGCATGCAAATATAAACAAATGCATGTGGGAATCGCTGCTGGTCGTGTATGTTTCAAAGAAGCCACATGCTAGGATATAAATAACCATTAGGCACGCTCTTTATTAACACTGCTTGTAAACAATTTGCATGAGTTTTGACTGCGGTGCAGTTCATTCGGAGTAATGCATGAAAGAGACGTAGAAAAATGAAGACAAAGGAAGAAGTCTGGGGTGAAGGGGATTATGAAATTCAAAGGTAACGAAAATTAGAAGACTAGTCTAGTTGGAGGGCACGCCTATATGAAGGCGTGAAGGCCATTTTCATCCAAACGCTTCAATAAAGGCTACCCAGTGGCCTTAGACATCCTGCTTGTTAAACAAAAGACGGCTCTTTCGTAATGCATTCTGTCTAGGTGTCCTCGTGCCCGGCCGCGTATTTCCAAACCATATCCCGTAGGGGCCCAGGCCGACCACACCCCCTAAGCAGGGGCGCAGCCAATGCGGTTTAAAAATTGCAATTTTTTAATCTCCTTGGACGCAGCACCGTGACGTCTCTACCGATATGTGCGCGACTTCATGCGAGGTGGATTTTTTGTTTTTTTCCCCTCCCCTCGTTTCGGCTGCTTTGCGGGCGGCCGATGGTTTCGCTCCGCGGGCAACTTGTGTTGTGCTATTTATATTTTTCTTCCTGCTATTTCTTGTTTATACATTTGTATACTGTTTGGCGTGTGTGTAGCTTACAGTTGAGGCACGAGCTGTGACACAATGCTGGCGAATTAAAAGGCGAGACATTACAGAAATATATATATGTGGTAGCTAAAAATGCGTCGCAGGAAACAGACACAAACTGCTCATCTATACCCATCAGTGGATCTCTATAAGTTAGTTTTTTGCCGCTATTTGGACTCCAAGATCACTATCGCAAAAATAGTGCGCCAAGGACATAACTTTTTCCTTAGTTTTATCTCTGCTGCGACTACCGTGACTTCAAGCTCACGGGCAACTACTCATTAGTCCCAGCGAAAAGAATATACGTATCTGAGTGAGTGTAACACTGCATTAAATTAGAGTCCATGGGGCCCTGGGGGAGCAAGGATGAGGAGAAAAGGGGAAGGTCACAACTCAAACAATGAACACAGTTGCAGTCCTGGGGTCCTAATCGCAAAATGAACACATTAAAGTCAGTTAGTGGCAGCAAAACGCACAGTTCACACTGTGTACAATGCGGTTCACACTGAAAACAGTGCACGCTGCAGACAGTTCACATTGTATACCGAACGGGGCAGTCGGCCAGGCTGCTGCACCAATTTGTAGAGTGTTTCCAAGGGCGTACTCGGTAATTGCTTCTAGTGCTGTGGGATCGTCACGGACCCGACTAACATGTTCCTGTTCAGTCGCAGGGGCGGGACCTAGAGTTAAAAGCTGGTGGCGATTACGGTCAAATAATGGACAGAGCCAAATTAAGTGATAACGATTTGGTGTGCCTTCCCGTTTAAAGGGCGGGAATCAGCGCCGTTCAGATCCTGCTGGAGCTGTCTATTTATAAATAACGTATCTTATGCAGCAAAATCTCTGTGTGCATGAAGCACAAATTGTTAAAAATAACTAATCGACTTTGGCAACAGCGTGAGTGGTAGCACGCATGATTACTGATATCAAACTCGGCCTGATGGCTTCAGTGAAGAGACTGTGGTCAATAGCCCTGTACAAAAGACATATCAAACTCCTCGAGTACTTCAGTTGCTGTACAATCCAACTATTACTTAGCCCTTGGTTGGTATATATTTTCGATATTGTTTCCCTAAATTGTTATGACCAGCAGTGCAAATTATGCAGAATTCATGACCCAGTGTAAAACGTGTACGTTTGAGCTGGTGTCTTTCTTACCAATGTTACACCCTTGCAAAAACGATTCCCACCTTCCATTGCTGTTAACAAAATGTCATTGTTTTCCTTGGTGGCACTGTTCCTGATAAAGAATAATGCAATGAATTAATGTTAACGAAATTCAATGTAATAGTGCTTATGAAAGTGCCAAAATGTAGCAGCTCATGCAGCTGTAATATTTCGCAAGAGTAGGACAGTTTGTAAATGTAGTCATGGGTAATTGGCTGCCTTTCTTGTAATCCTTACCTGCAGCACCGAATTGTGTTTTGAGCTGTGTATATAGTGAAAGAGCACCCAACTCAATTGTATACCCTTCTGTGTGCTGTAGATTGAGCTTTCAATTAGGGTGTTTGCTTTCCGGACCGTGTATAATTGCCACACGCGCGTGAAAGCGTCCATGCATCCGTGCGCGCACTTCGAGCACCGTGTCGAGCGCTTATTTAGGAACACGATCGGAGGTCAGCGTCAACTTGCAGGTGGGCAAGAAGAGCGCGGAGAGATCAGGGGTTCTCCGGTACAAAAAGTTAGCTTCTACCACATGTGCGTCAGCTTCCGCAGCGCCGCAGGCCAACCCCGCCCACGGAGCTAAACCATCGGCCGCCTGCCAAGCAGTCGAAACGAGAAGAGGGGCAAAAAAGAAAAAATCCACCTCGCATGAAGTCGCGCACATATAGGTAGAGACATCACGGTGCTGCGTGAAAGGAGGTTAAAAAATTGCAATTTTTTTAATCGCTTTGGCTGCGCCCCTGCTTAGGGGGCGTGGTCGGCCTGGGCCCTTACGGGATATGGTTTGGGAATACGCTGCCCGGCCATGGCCACAACAGATGCGGCGCATCTGGCTCGGCTTCCGGGCCCGGACCGTTGGGACAGGAACTGAGGCTTCACATAAGGGTCTGGTGTTCAGGTCGCTGAATGGGTCAGGGCTGCCTGAGCCCGAAGCCTCCGAAGAGAAGCTTCCGCTACCCAAAAATGATAAGGAGAGAGGAATCACGTACTCCGGGAAATGAAGCCAAGTGTATTCCGTCTGAGAGAGAGTTTTTGGGCAAACCGCTAGGCGAAGAGGTCACAAGGAATCGCTGGTGGTGAGGCTCTACGTAAAAGAGTCCAGTGGGAATTTGATCAGCTAACTATTTCAGCAGATTGGGAACATGCCCCTGTGCACAAAATTTACCCGAATAATCAGCTGTGCCCACAATCTAGCGGTGGTTTGCTTGTAGATTTGAGGCGTTTTCTTCACTTGATGGCGATGCTTCACAGCGCTCAGCAAATATGTGTAAATATACGTCTTCGTGATGCGTCTTTCTGGTGGTCTTTGAGAACGTCATGTACAGCGTTAATATCGAACAATAGTTTATTTGCATTGTCGGTCCCATAGCGGCATGAGTTTTAAAGTTATACGTCCGTCGTACATGAAAGGCTACACGCCCACCACGCGTTGTGCGTTGGTGTACTTTACCTAGTGACCTTTAGGTGAAGTAGCGTAGGTGATTAGAATTGATTGGTCAAAGCTTTCGGCAATGCTTTGTTGTCCCATTAGCCCTCATTTTGGTACGAACCATGATGGCAAATCGCTTCGAGTTGAAGTCCGGAATTGCTCATCATAAAAAGTAGTGCCAGCGCTCAATTGAAACGTTTTTGCCAATAAACACAAGAACTGTTTAATCATTTGCCTATACCCGTTTAAAATACAGCAATCCCTCGTTATAACGAAGTCAGCGGGACGGCGAAAAATTTCGCTATAAGCGGTATTTCGGTATAAGCAACCCCTCGAGAAAAGCTAAGGAACGTGGCCTTTAATTGCGCCACAACTGCGAAGAATCAAAACATAATGTATTCAGTGAAGCGAAACATTATTCTGGCGCAAGAAAAGGCAGTAACAAGTTCTTTCCAGGCGCGAGCAACCCCTGTTCCCATTTGACCAAGCCTTGCATGATGCTGTGGTCGCCGGCCACGCATTCAACTTCATTTTACAGCAGGCGTATGTGCTCCCGCGTTTGTACCATAGTTAGCACGTCACGTGGCTCTTCGTCTGCGTGAACTCCCGCCTGACTGAACGCAGCGGATGATGCAGGGTGAGCATTGGAGGAGCATAGACGTCGAAACTGGCAGCAAGGCTGCGAGAAGTTGACAAGAAAGCAAGAGCAGTGACTTGCGTGCGAATGCCTCGTACACTGAAGAGCGAATGAGGCGGGGAAGGATGTGGCCGTTTTTATAAGGGGGCATGTGGTTTTCACGGAAGGTTCCTAGAGTTTCGCGCTGGAAAGCGCCGCAAACGGCGTGGCTTGAGTCTGAGGTTGTGTTTGCTTAGCTCGCAAAACGATTAACCACGCATTGCGGCTACACAGCACAATCATGAAAACTGACCTGTTTCGCAATCGGGGCTTTCCATGATCACTGCGGAATTTTTTTTTTCAGAGGTTTGCGGCCGTAACGTTTGCAAAACACGAGTGTTTTGGCGTCCCATTCTCGACAACGCTGCGAATTATACGGTCCGAGTGTCGGTTTTCGCGACCAATGCCCAGGAACAAAATTCAATGACCCTACCACGCATTTTGACCATTTGTGTAAAGTCGGATGGCGCTAATTAAGCATAACCGGCTCTAGAAAATCGCCGGGAAAACACAAGCTTGCCTTGACCCGCTATGTTTACAGCATGAGTAACCGCTGAGTCGCCGCCGCTCGGCCACGCCTCCGCTCGGCACTTCGCTCTAAGCGGCACTTCGCTCTTCGCCCGTTTCGAGTAATGCGGTCTATAATGCATGCGTTTGGCTTCGGACCAAAAGAAATTTCGAATAAAGCGATATTTCGAATAAAGTGATTTCGTTTGAACCAGGGATTACTGTACACGACACGAACTGCCAAAAATTTCAGGTTATTGGCGCAATTTGCTAGACGACGTGTCCCGCCGCCAACCATTATTCCTCGAAGTCGCGCTAGTGGTTCCTGCCTCTTCTTCTAAGCGGGTCGAGTTGCATTGCTCGAAATGCCTTAATTCACTTTCTAGGTGAACCGTGTTCACAATGCGCACCATGAATTTTGCGTCAGGTAAGACTTGGGGAAAAGCATGTGAGACAAATGACCGCTTTCTTATTCTTTCGTCAACAGAGAAAGCGCGATATGACGCATTAGAAAAGCCAGAACAACTGCACGAACTGAATTACTTAGGGTACAACAAAAATCACAGATATGAGTGCACTTTCGTTTCGCCAAATTGATTAACAAGTTTTCCCGCTTTTATAGAAACATTGTATTTTTGGCTGCATGCGCTTGCGTTCCGATATCCCTGGCAGATATAACGTCTGTCTGTTGTCAATTCCCGCGAGGCGGCTGCGCATCAAAAAAGAAAAGTGAGAGGACACCAGCAGCGAGCGACTAATCAACCCGAATTATTAGAACACTGTTTCTTTGAATACCGGCGTTTCACACAGCAAAAAAAAAAAGCAGAAAAACGTTGAATTACTCTCCAATTCGAGCGCCTCAGACTTGGAGTAAACACTTAAGTTCTTTCATTCTGTGCTAGCTGCCTTGGCAAAGCACGCAAAGAAATTTACTTCCTCCTTCACGAATTCATCACGGCTACTGGAAGACCTATATGCTAGCGGATTCGTCCATTCATTTATCTGGCCCCGCCCTAAAGGAGTGATTTTTTATCAGTATACCCCAATTCTAACGAACACTTTTTCAATTATTAGACAAACCTCAATCCTTGGCCAATCTTTCTAGGTGGGGACGTGTCATTACAAATGGAGAAGAAGAAGAAGAAGAAGAAGAGGAAGACCAAGAAACACTAAAAAAGGATGTGCTTGAACATCAAGACCCGTGCCTCGGCTCGGTCCACTGCAGCATGGTTTGCCGTAAGCGATTGTGTTTCTTGTTGCGTTCGTTCGTTTCACCATGCCGCCATTTTAGACGCCAACGCCTTTATTTCCCTTCAGCTTGAGTTCTGGAATCTATATTCACACTGACAGTGCAGGGTGATAATTGTTCCTAATGAGTTTAGCCCCTGGCTTTTAAATAACTGCTGCTTTTCGGATAAGGTGTTAAAAACTCTATCACGATCTTATTCGGGAGGTAAGTCCGAATGAAAAAGTAGGGCACTACGTCGTGCACTACGCAGGCAATGTGCTAGCATTTGAGGGCGTGAGGAATGTTGCGCGAAGGTTTTATTTTACGGTTTTCTCAAGTAGCGGTCAGTTAAGTAAGGCATCAATAACCAGCTTCAGGGTATGTTTTGCGGAAAGGAGCCCGAAGCGTTCAGCAATGCTGATTTTCGCATGTAAACGAAACAAGTCCCAACAAAGAGGTTGTCGACCACACATTGGGGCAGAAAACAATAGGCAATGACATAACTGATCGTTCATTTGCGGCCTTTGAAGCGCATGTCTAGAACCTATTTATTGTTGCCCCAACCATCTGCCCCTACAGTTTGTCCTAGCATTTCCTGAGGACGAGGACATTCAAGGCTCAATAATCCTAGCCCACAAACGATCTTAACCTTCGAACTTCTATTAAACACGGTTTTTCTCCGTTTTATGTAATCAAATATAGGGGTAGTTTATACTTTTTGCGGCCAAAAGTTTCTTAGTGTGACGTTAAAAAGGCTAAACAAACGAAAGCCACCATTATGCAAAGTTTGGCCCGCTTGCGTACAGTTAAGACCACTGGCAGCTTTTTTACCCTTGTAGCTGAGGTTGCTTTGCTTTGTTGTATATCTCTGTGTTTATGCTTCCAGGTTGATAAAACATACTGTGTATGCGAAACGCAAGATTGGGAGCCTTTTTTATTCGTTGAGTTTTTTTCTGTCGCGTAGGCTGGGAGGGAACAGACAGGCGTCAGTCACCCTGGTAGTGACCATGCAGAAGGAAATCTTGCTTCTTGGTGGATGTTTTCTCATGTTTCTCGTGTTAAGCCGGCAGAGTGTGGAATTGGTGTTTAGCGACCATAATTACCAACTTAGAAAATGCGAAGCGTAGATGCGTGCTGGTGAAATGCGGTAAGGAGACAGGATCGGGTGTCATAGAGAAGTGGTTCCCCGCAGAAGGTACACCTGACTTCAGATAGCGCATACTAAAAGTCGGTACAGCAAAACATGCCGAATAGATGTCCGTTAGTCGCACGCCTGAGATCGACGCCACCACCTCTAAAGCGTGCCTCATAGAGTGCAATATTTTTTTTCGTTTGCTTGTGCTGTCAGGGCTTCCGTTGACACTTGGGACGGTTAGCATAGAAAGGTAATTATGCGGAAATGTAGTAGTAGTAGCAGTAGTAGTAGTAGTGGCAGTAGTAGTAGTATTTGTTGTTGTTTTTGGTGTAGTAGTACCACTTCATTTTAAAATTGGGTTCACGGTGGGGGGGTAGCATCCAATGCTCTGGCCGTGACGGTCTGTTGTGAACGCGAATTATATGGACCGATCATTGCACGGACTCTCCGAGATTTGATGTGCAGCGCTAAGTGTTTTAGGGACAAGGCCGCTTAAAGACTCGGGCTGTTGGCGTCTCCTTACGTCATCGTCGTCGTTTCATGTAGTCACAGTCCTAAAACACCGGGCACTCGTTTCCAACCCCTCGCGCTAGAACGTTTAATTGCCGTGCCCAAGAACGCATACTAAAAGAACACACCGGTACACACGTTTTCCAACGGCGGCGCTAGAACGTTTCGTGCTTCAGATCAGACACACTAGACTTTTACAGCAATACTGGATAGTCCTACCACAAACATTTTGATCTCCGTTGGCGAAAACGCCAAAGCGCAAAGACTACACTTATACACTGCGTGATTAGTTCCTTCCTAGCTTTCACATTAGTGGAGATGGTCCGGTTTTTTGGTCTGTTGTGTTCCTTTGTTTTGGTTGCTTTGTACGTTTTTGCTCGTGGTCCAGAAAGCCTACATGAACACCGCATGAGAGAATTTTGTCAGGTAACTGTGCAGACACCTACGGTTGCTTGTGCATTTGTAACCAATGGGTGCCTAAAGTAGCATTCTTTGGTTGGACCCTCCCCCTTCCAAGTTCCTACACTCCTTTAGAGGAGTGGTTCCTGTGGTAAAATTCGCGTTTCGGGTGTTTTGGGAGGGCTGCTAACCGGAATCTTATCTTAGAGCCGGCCGCCGGTAAACATGACATGGCTGACGAAGCCACAACGCAACTGACACTCTCTACATTTGCAAATATCTCGCAGAAAGGAAACAAGAGTTTAAATAACTGTACATAACAGAAAAGGATACGAGTCGACTTATCCACACAAACTTTAGTATCGAGCATACGTTTATCGAATCGAGCAGACATCGGCTTTCCCCACTCAGACTCAAAAAAAAAAACGTTCAACTTCCTCGCTCTTTTCGGGTATCCCACCCATATCACTAAACTCTGTCTTGTGCATCCACGGCCGGTTCCGGTACGGTGACCCGAAATAATCTTCGACATGGCAAAAAGCGCACTAGACGGGGACACAAGAAAAAGACAGTGACACGGGACGAGCGCTCATCCCGTTTTACTGTCTTTTTCTTGTGTCCCCGTCTCGTGCGCTTTTTACCATTTCGAAGTCGTATCACCAACCAGCCGAAATGTCGGCGCCGAAATAATTGTTGTTTCCAAACTGCAGATAAAGCTTAGACAAGAGTACAGTTCTGGTGAAAACATGGCTGGTCATTCACTATTGGTCATCGTTAAACTCAACTTTGTGCTGCATAAATGCGGTATAACGCGAAGTGTATACTGCTTTTCGAGGAGTGTACGCAGGACACCTTCCCACAAACGGCTAAAAAACCACGTGCCGAATCCCAGCAAACGAGGTTATTACATTTGCCAACGCAAGAAACACTTCACTGGATCAGTGGCACTATGAAAATGCTACAGATCTTTGTTGCTCAGTCTTACGTTTTCTATCTCAACTCAGCATCAAAACGGGCGTACATTCAAGCTATGCACCATCAGTCAATATAGCCAATATACGCCAGAAAACCAAAGCAGACAAAAAAATTGGCTGCATTTTCACCCCCGGAAGCAGTAGTGCCTCCGCGGCGCTAGAAGCATTGCACTACGTCAGATCCGCGTTTCTGCGACCCCTTTGGCATTTTTCCGTGATATCGGCACTTGATATCCAGGGTAGATAGTCGGACAGATCACTGTAAAAGCAGTTCGCTGATATAGGTTGGTTCGTGTCTCGTAAACACAAATATACAGCTCGCTGCAGCAGTAGTTCCCTAGGAATACCGAAGCTGTTTAGAAATTGTAATTTTATCTGTCTGCAGTTAAAGAAACCAAGAAAATGCCGAGCGCTCGCGTGTGCGTGAATCGCGACGACCGCCAAGCGTCCCCGGCACACGTTTCTTAAGCCAAGCAAACCCACTAAGGGATGTTAGCCCAAATTGCGGCGGCCGCTCTGCAGTTAAAAAACCAAGAAAATTCCGAGCGCTGATGTGCGTGTGCCTCGCGGGGACCGCCCAGCGTCCCCGGCGCATGTTTGTAAAGCCAATGCTTACCCACTTAGGAAGATTGGCGAAAATTCGCAAAAAGTTTCCAGCGTTCACCGTAATAGTTACAACACTTGCTCCGACCGAGAAATTCACGTTATAGTGTACGCCCCTACAAGTTAATGTGCAATGAATATCGTTTCCAAACAATTGAAGAAATCTCGAACGTACAGCAACAATCATGGAGTAAAGGTTATTGCGGCAGCGAAGAAGAAGCAAATCGGCTGCAATCGTGGACTTAAACCATCGTGATGGTCGTGAAGGTTGCGTACAGCTTCGCAACTTTCCAGTCTTGCGTGTTAGTATGAGGTCCCTTCAATTTGTTAACGCAAAAAGTGTCAAAAACGTAACATCATGAATGGCAACCCCACACACGTTCCCGTACAACTTTTTGTTGCATTATACAATCCCGAACCATGAATGTAGACTTGCAGGAATTTCGGGGGTTACGTAAGCTCTTTATCTGAAAGAAACAATAGGACAGGAACGCATGTGAAAATAAAATTACCGTGGGTCGGAGTTTTTTCCCCTTTTATGCTCTTTAAAGGACACAGAGCTTAGCTCATAAACATTCAAATTACACTGCCTCATCCCACGCAGTATACGTGGGTCAGTTCTCTTTTTGTTGAAATGCTCAGCGTTGCCTACAGGCGCACAAAAAAGGAGCAAGCTTGCGAGAAAAGGCGAGGGCAAATAATTACCCCTACCTTATGTATAAATAGTACGCAGTGCTAAAATCAGCTGCTATTAACTGGCTAGAAACCAGAAGGCTGTGAATTGCATTCATAAATCCCACCAGAATTTTCGACACCCGCTCCGATCCGGCAGCACCTCCTGGAAAAGCAGCACGCTCTAGTTCCAACATCCCGCTGGAAGGCTTTCAATGGACCATAGCGTCACTGTAGTAGCAATGGTCCACGCAGGTGGCTTGAAATACTCGAATGGTGTACCACACTGCTTAAAAAACGCTGGCTTCTTCTTTTCTTCACTAAACTTAGACGCTGTAAAAAAACGGGATACTATTTCCCATTCCCCCACGCAATGCAGCAGTCTATGCCACTCCACATTTGCTAAAAGAACCCAACGTGTGGACGACATTTTACGCTCATCTGGGCTAACCGTGGCGTTTCCTTCACAGAGTTGGAGCTGGTCTGAGAAAAAAATGTAGAAAAAATGTACGCGTATCTATTTGCTTCGGGACGTCCACGGAAACAAGTTCAAGTTTTACGACTAATTTTTTGACATTATCTTTCACACTGTTCACACTTAGGCTTTTTTTTTCAAGATGAGCCAATTCGAACTAGTCTGGCTTGCAGTTCTTCATTTTCCTGAGCTGCCCCAAACCCACCAATTGCGGAATTCCCCTTCTTCAACGTATTCGTTTCAGGGTATTGCTGCCGCCGCAGTTACTTTACATAAATTGTCTGCACCAAGCAGCCCATCAATGGGCAATCTTGGTGCCACGCCGCTTACTCTTGTGGTCCTCCAGCCTAAGTTTGACAGCGACACATTTCCAGAGATCAAATACCGTTCTGGAGCAAGAAGAACTCCTTATGTGGTGGGGATAATTACTTTCATCGAACAAATGTCTCGTGCTCCGCTGTAAGGTTTAAGAGTGAGACCGGGATAGCGCGATGTAGAAATTGCGCTGATAACTTTTACGATATGAGAGGTATTCCTTGCATGGGTGGATTACGGTTCATGCTGCAGTGACGTGTTATTACGAAGAAATCTAAGTAGGTTTTTTTTTATACGAGTCAAACCCACACAAAGAGAGTTTGAGAAAACGGTGAAACTCTATTAGGGGACCTGAACTCTGTCAATGCTACTATGTGATATCTTTTACATGTCATCGAGGCGATGTTTATGGCCACAAGTAATTATAAAATAGGCAGCTATTAATTAGTTGTCATTTTTATGTTATATAATTACTTTATATTCTTCCCGCCTGACAGTCCGAGCTGTTCGTGAAGAACTCAAAAGGAGGCTGCGGTGTTAATTATAAGACGTCAAACCAAAAGCCCGCTCACATAAGGGAAATATATTTGGCTCATTTTCATCCGTGCCATAACAGAATCTCGTTCATTTTCGATACGCAGTACATTCTGCGTACACTTTCGGCGGGCGTTATCTGACTTAGTTTTTTGCGGCCTCTTTTCCAGGGAAAATTGGCCGCGCTTTTCTTCTCATAGTAGTTTTAAAGAATTTCGTTTCGGTTTCTGGTTTTGGGTCCTTTTGACAAAAACACTCATCATTATCCGGGTGCTCCAGTGAACGGAAGGCAGGTTAGTGGCAAATAATAAAGCCACATGCAGCACAAGATGCACAAATCAAGGCTCCAAGACCTATGCGATTGAATAACTAATATGGCAAAAGCATGTTCTGTTTGTACACATAGAAGCCTTATCTTCTCTTATTTCTTTCCACAGGTATTCACGCTCGTGTTTCTTTCCGTGGAGATGGCTGGCATGGTTTTTGCAGCATCGTACTGCGAAGCCCAAAGTAAGTTGTCGACGCAACCTTTCACTTTTACCGTACCCCGTTCCCGTGCGCGTTCCCTCACGTGCAGTTTTGTCTTTCGTGTAAGCGCGAACAGCGATGGTGACAGATTCGTTTCAAATATGCTCACGTGTACGCATACTCGCATAGGGCAGCACAAACACGCACACACACAAAATTGCTGACGCATGCACGGAGACGCATGCATTCAAGCATACGTACACGCACGTAATTACAGACAGGCATACGCACCCGCACACGTCAGCGAAGACCCTGTGCATGAGCGCGCACACTGGTTCGAAGTTGCAGCGGAACAACGCGCCGCCGCCGGTGATGGCCACACCAACTCGCAGCAGCGGTGGTCCTGTGGTTAACCCGTCCTACGTGCGTGCTCTACGATTCGGACCCTTCCAATACTTCCCCTTACCCGCAATAGGCACATCTCAGGGTTCGGTAATGTCTCATCTTCGTTTCAATTTGGCTATGACCCCCACGCCCCCGCCTTGTCCTCCATCACAAATCTCCACACCTGTATCTATGCAGACGATATTACGTTATCGGTCAAATCAGGTAGCGATGCTGTAATCGAACACACACTCCAGCAAGGCGCAGACATTGTCCAAGCAACTGCTTCCCAGTTAGGTCTCCAGTGTTCCTCGCACAACTCCGAGCTACTTCTTTTGCACCCCCCTCGCAAGCAACCCTCCACTGAACCCCAATCAAAGTTTACGTCGACAACCATATCGTCCCTCATGTCTCCTCCCTCCCCGTGCTAGGTCCCACCATTCAGGCCAACCGGGGCAACGCGACCACCTAAGCTAAGCTCCGATCGCACGTAGTTCAAACACTCAACCTCATAAGAAGAATTACCACACGACGTCACGGCATTTCCGAACATAAACTCTTGCAACTTCATTCCTTCGTACTCTCTTGCTTTATGTCTTACCCCCCGTACTGCAACGTCAGCGCATCCGACAAAACAAAACTAGACTGCTTTCTACGACGCATCTACCGCGTTGAGCTCCTAATACCTCCCAACGCCCCAAACATCCATTCATTAAGCAAAGTGCAGTATTGGGCGAGTTGGTTATCCATTATTACTAAACCGCGCAACAAAAACACGGACTATAGCTTAGGTACACAGGACGAGCGCTGACTTCCAACTGGTCTTTTATTGAAAAAACACATATTTATACCCCTGTTATTTAAACACATATTTATACACATATTTATAGCACTGCTGTGATGAATTGCTTGTTTTGTTGTGTGCATTTATGGCACCTGTGTGTAGGTGTGTGGGGTATAAATATGTGTTTTTTCAATAAAAGACCAGTTGGAAGTCAGCGCTCGTCCTGTGTACCTAAGCTATAGTCCGTGTTTTTGTTGCGCTGTTTAGTAATAATCCATTCATTAGCCCTGGGCATTCACAACACCGCGGATGAAATCATCGAAGCCCACCGCACAGCCCAGATAGCCAGGCTGTCGCGCACACATCTCGGCCGCGCCCTTCCCGCAGCGGCCTGCCAGACCTCCCCGTTCCCCTTACCTATGGCCTCCCTTATTCCCACTACGCTACGCCAACTCCTGCATATACGCCCACTGCGGCGCATTATGCACCCCCACCACCACGCCGGCTGGCCTGGGAACGACATCTGCAGCGCACATTCCCTCCCTCCCAGTGTCATTTATACGTCGACGCAGCTAGCTACCACGATAAGCCAGCTTTCGCCACAGCCATCATTCCATCGCTCGACAGCCCTCCTTTGGACGCAGTCACGATACATACATCAGCAACCGCTGCGGAGGGGGCGGCTATCGCCCTCGCAATACTACACCCAGAATCGTCCTTTCGGACTCTCAATCGGCAATTTGCAACTTCTCTGCCGGACTACTCTCCCCAATCACCCTCAAAATCCTCTCTCGAAGAACACCATCCCACCCCGTGGCTCTGCTGTGGACCCCGGCCCACACGGGAACAGAAGCCAATGAAGCAGCCCACCGTACATTTCGAGCTCTTGTCACCCGAGCAGGCTCTTTTTTATCTCTACCCACGCCACCCCCAGCTTCTGGGACGCTCTAGTCTCGTACTGGAACATTACAGAGCACTTGCGCCTCCTCCACAGCATAGATCCCCCCCCACATCCTTCCCTCATCTACGAAGCCGCTCGCTACTGGCGGTACTTCGAACCCGCACAAACCCCTGCCGAACTATCCTTCACCCCACCAACCCCAATCTCAACCCTTCGCCTCTTTGTACTCAATGCCTCCAACTGGATACCTGCTACCATTCCCTTTGGGAGTGCCCCCACTACTCATTTCCCCTTTTCGTTCCTTCTTACACTGGGAGCAGGCCCTGGTGAGCCCCAACCTGGAAGTGCAGTTGGCACTAACCAACCGGGCCGCCCTGGTCACGGAGAACATCGCATGCTCCGCCACCCCTCTTCCCTAGACCCAGTTTGCAAATAAAGTGTTTATCCGGCTCCTCCTCCTGCTCTCGAGTGTGATCTCCCATCCGTTTTTATAGAATTCTTACAAAAGCGGCACTGCCGAAGTGGGAACAAGTTGGTGCGACCCGTCACGAGCGTGTCGTCAGGCCCGCCATCGCTCATCGGCCTTCACGCCGTGCGGTGCGGCAGAAATGGGGTTCGAATACATTTGCTCGGCGGCAAGCAAAACGAGCCGTCAATGAAAAAAAAACAACTTTTCAGCGTCTGCAGACGCCGGAAAACGATACGCGGCATGGCTTGGGGCCCCTTATTGCGCGGGTGCCTTAAAACGGCATTGCCAACCATTTCCTCATACCGCTTGAGACAGCGTCCCTCTGCGTATTGCCTCTAGCATGACAGTTTGCTCCTCATGGTTCACAGTAGCACCCATTTCTGCCTTATCGCCGCTTCAGTCATCACTGCCTGTGAACGGAAGGTGCATGGCATGAGGCCCGCTATTTTATTTAAAGCAAAACTTTACTAATCTTGTCGATCGGTTTCGCCCTCGCGGGAAAATTGACTTTCATTTGACCGCAGATGCGCTGTACACTTAACAACATATCACGTTACTCGCCGGGCCGAGCTCCGCTGCCAGCTGCCGTCAGCACCACTGTCGGCTTGCCGCATGCGCTCTCCGTAACTATGTCACGATCTGACCACATCACTCGCCGCGCGCATGCGAGCTTGGCCATGGATGAGAGCGAGGGCGGGCCGTCTTGGAACGTTGCGCGGGGGCTGGAAGCTTTGAGCTGTCGTCGGCAAGCGGCGTCTGACCAACCCGCGAATATCGCCCGACTAACTGCTTCACCGGAGAGAGTCTTAAATGCGAAGCGCGCGAAGCTATCGTCGGAGACTCAGGAAAAGCGAATGGTTCGGCTCGGAACACGCCGGAAGCGGGACCACAACCGCTGACAAAGGCAGTTTTTGAACTGTAATTCCAGCCAAATGAAAGGTACCCCATCGGAAAACGCAGCTGCGCTGGAGATTCGTTTCCAGCGTTTGCCTCATTATTGGACGACCTAAAGCTGAAATACGCTGGACGCGGTAACGCTGGAGCGCGCGGGACCTCGGCAGCTGCAACACGCTGGACGCTGAAACGCACAAATCCAGCGCGCTCTGGAACGCGCGGTTATCTCTGCGGTTGAATGCGCTAGAACGTAACGCTGGAACACGCTGGCGACCACGCCGTCTCCAGCAGATATCGTGGGCGATGCTCGCGCAAGGTGTTTTTTATTTCTTTAATAGCAGTTTATTAACAAATTCGCATGGCGGTTAACAGAAAATAAAGACGTCCTTCCTTCACTGAAAGGTAAGTAACGTTACAAAATTTTGGCAGACTTATTTTGGCGCTTTTTAGCTGGTTTTTCCCTGCTGACTGCACTGTTTTTTTTTAATTCGCTCCGTAAATAGCGCTCAATAGGTTCATTAGAGCCAATTTATTTCCCCCGATGGAGAAAAAAATGCTAAAGGAGCGCCGATACTGACGGTTCCAATATTGGTTCTTTATATTCCTTAGGGTTATGTAAAACACAAGTGAACAAGTATTTCTTTTACATGTTTTATTTAATAATCAGAACGTGAGAGAAGTAAACCGGAAAGTCAATCTTTAATTGTATGTTTTGTATTGGTGAACCTTCATCCTTTGACAACGCCTTCGTACAGCAAGGCCTGCCAGGTTATCCTGTGGCGAAAAGCGCATCTATCTGTGGTGCAGCACTTACTTGAAGAGTACGTACGCACGATACCTGCCAAAGTCAAGCAGGGATCATTGCAATTTCAGTTGGTTCTTGAATGAAACCAGGCGCAAAAGTAACAGGACGCAGAAAGGAGCACACAAGACAAGCGCTGGTCTAGCAACTGAAAAATTTATTAGGCAGAAAAGAAATATATAGGCAGAAGATACCACACCCCCAAACACCAAAAAACAAACAAAAAACCGCAGAACACTGCGAAAACAAGATGAAACATTGCATGCCAAAAAGGAAAAACAAACATGCGCCAAAATCGACTCACGAGCCCCTGATATACATGATCTCTTTTGCATGAAGCATTACACTTGCTTGGCTAACGCACTTATCTTTCCTATCATCAATGTGGTACGCCTCAACGATTTCCCGTGTTATCTGGCGATTATGCTTGAACAAAATGACAGTCTCAGAAAAATTCGGAGTGCAGCCACATTTCTTGCAGTGAGAAGACAATTGCGACGAGGCTGCCCCTTTCAATGATAACTGATGCTCACGTAAACGTACATTCAGGCACCGTCCAGTTTGTCCCACGTACGTGCGCCGACACGGGGATAGGGGAATACTGTAAACGACACCCATAGCGCATGACACATAGCGGTTTTTATGTTTAACCTTACATCATGTTTAACTTTTACAGTATTCCCCTATCCCCGTGTCGGCGCACGTACGTGGGACAAACTGGACGGTGCCTGAATGTAAGTTTACGTGAGCATCAGTTATCATTGAAAGGGGCAGCCTCGTCGCAATTGTCTTCTCACTGCAAGAAATGTGGCTGCACTCCGAATTTTTCTGAGACTGTCATTTTGTTCAAGCATAATCGCCAGATAACACGGGAAATCGTTGAGGCGTACCACATTGATGATAGGAAAGATAAGTGCGTTAGCCAAGCAAGTGTAATGCTTCATGCAAAAGAGATCATGTATATCAGGGGCTCGTGAGTCGATTTTGGCGCATGTTTGTTTTTCCTTTTTGGCATGCAATGTTTCATCTTGTTTGCGCAGTGTTCTGCGGTTTTTTGTTTGCTTTTTGGTGTTTGGGGGTGTGGTATCTTCTGCCTATATATTTCTTTTCTGCCTAATAAATTTTTCAGTTGCTAGACCAGCGCTTGTCCTGTGTACTCCTTTCTGCGTCCTGTTACGTTTGCGCCTGGTTTCATTCAAGATGCATTTCCAACTCGCCCAGCTTGCAACTCTTCAGTTGGTTGCTGGAAGAACCCCGCACGTATTGCAAACCAGGCTACGTGCGAGATTCGTTGTATTCATTCGCATCAAAGCACCAATAATCCAGGGCACCACAGTTTGTCGTCGCTGGAGGAGTCGTCGCTTCGAGCTGGTTGGAATACGGGGTACTGTTCTTGCTTTGATCGCCGCATCTGCAGCTTCACATGTTGCTGCAGACACTTCACGGAGGCATATGGTACACGTTTTTGCAAGAACATTACGTGTAAGTTCAAGTAGGCACAGCGCAAATGTGAAATATGGACGAGTCGCTCAGCTATGCTGCCAACTCCAAATATTGACCAAAAGACGGAAAACAGGGGGAAAAATTGTTTCCCGCCCAATCACAACAACTTGCTCCGCGACCCCACCTTACCATTCTCCTTTCTTCGTATTTTGGGCTCATCCGCCCCACGAGTGCTCTCGCGCGATAGGCTTTCGGTAGTAAAGATGCACCTCCCGGTTTTCTTCCGAACGGCCGGGCTGGAGCGGATGCGGGCGTGTTCTTTCTTTCTACCTTTATTCTTTTTTAGCACGTCTGGGTAGTGCAATTAGGTGACTGGCGCAATTTTTTTCTTCTCAAATATGGAACGGCAACTGGTTTTAAAGGCTTATTTTTGCTAACCAACCTTGATTGGACAAATGGTTCGTGTTAAAATAAAAAGGTTGCTCGCTAGAAAAAAAGAATAAAACAGACCTCAGATTAAGACGAGGGTGTTCTCAAAGACGTCCAAAAGTGCTTGTCGAAGTGTGAACTCTGAAATATGAAATAACTAAACGACGTCTTCAAAAAGCACGTCTTGCTTGCCCTTTATGCGGCCGTTCTGTCTCCGGGCTACCCTTATTGCCTGATTCTTTTATAAGTGATTCTCCACAGTACAACATATGCAACTGCAATGCCCTCAAACAACCCCCGGAATCTGTGAAGTTATTTATTTATCCACTTGTTTTGTTAGCAGGCTACGCTGAGATGTTCCAACATATTTGTGATTTGTACTAAGTTGCTTTGTTAATTGTAAATTATTGCGAAGGTTTTTTTCAAACGCGTTCGGAAGGATAATTGTAGCAATAAAACAAACTTTCATTACTACAGACACGTGCAATATAATTCAACGAGTTGATCGTACCTCGTACACAGCATTTTGTCCTTGCGGCGCACGCTAGAAAATGGTTGATTTTCTGGCCCCGCAGTGGAAGCAAACACTAAGACGACTCGGAGCATCTGGGTCGATCATGGCGCTGAAATACAACGAGTCGATCACGTCGCCGGCGCCCGGCAGTCCCGTGTCCAGTACAGCAGCCGCGCCATGAGACCGGTTTACACCGACGACGCGTGCTACCCCGCGTGCACTCGCTGAAACCTAATCCTTACAGGCAACTTCCCCGTCTTATTCAGTGCTTTAGACCAACTTCCCCGCGTTTCTGTCGGCCGCTGGGCGTTTTCAAGTGTCAAGTGTTCTCCGTTATCTCCAGCGTATTCTGTCGCTCTCCTAATGCTGGAAAACGAAGGAATTTCCCACTCGGTAATCTAGAGAAACCAAGACATGGCCAGGTTATGCCAAACTTTGGCTGTGCATATACAGGATTAGCTGATCAAAGCCACAGCTTTTTTTTTCACACGAGTGGATACAGGAATGAACATTGTTTGTTGGTTGTGAGCAAGGTCTCAATTTGTCTCACCCATTCCATACCCCCACTTCACAGAGGAATGAACCACTCCTGGATGCATCATCAAGACAAGTTCGCTTGGGACCGTAATAAAAATGCGCCAGGATGTACTTATTGCAACCAAAGAGCTTGTTCAAGCGGCTCGCACCGCCTGTTACACTATACACGGTGATGAAAATTAGGTCGATGAGTCTTATTAAAATTCGGCGCATAGATTTACGTAAACACCATCTCTACAGTGAGGTTATGCGTCAATGGGAACATATAATTTGGTGGTAACTATTGATCTCGTGGACTAATTACCTAAAATTGAATAATTACTGTTCAGTGGCTGCAGTAAGCAGGCATGTTTGTATTTCACAGTGAGATGCGATAGTGTTTCTGCGCAGTTTCTTATGGCAGAATTCCTCTAGCGCATCCGTACTTCGAGATAGCGAGTAGTGAAGTTTATTTTCCGTTTCCCTCGTTACGCATTATATACACTGAAGACCGGCCCAAAGCTTCTCTCTTTTGTTCTGTGTTTTGAGAGCGATTGTGAGTACTGCAGACTGCGATAACGCCAGCCAAGACTGAAAGTGTGTCAGTTATACCTTCTGCCTATGCCTCCACCCCAATGTCATACTGAACACTGTACACTACAGGCACATGACTAAAGGGGGGAAGCTTTGCGCTGGCCCTTTCTGTATTGCATGCGTAATTATGCGAACGGCAATTAAGCTTCGCTTTTCGATATCTCGATGAGCGAATGCACTAGAGGAATTCTGCCAATTTAAACTGCGTAGAAACACGATGGCCTCCAACCTTTCAATAAAAACATGCCTGCTTACTGCAGCCACTCAGGAGTTAATTGCTCAATTTTAGTAATGAAGCCACCGACATCACTAGTTGCACCGCCTTCTGTGTCCCCCTGGCTGCAGATCCTCATTAGAGAGGTGGTCCTCGCGTACATCTAAATGCCTAGTTTAAAAAAAAAACCTGTCGGCTTAACTTTAAACACCACGTAAAATTCGCAGTCCTGAAGGGACCCTTACGTGAACAGTGAGGACGTTCACGATTACGCTCCTGCAGACAGACCCCTGTATGTGTAGAAAGCGTAGGGCATGTGCCAAGGCTCTTTGGACGATTCAACCGTACGTTTAACAAGAGTTGCGAGGTCCAAAGTGCGGTCACAGTGCAACTTTCTTAGGACTAATTTCCACAAATTGGTAGAATATGTGACCTTACAAAGGGGGTGTCAACCAACCAATAGGTGATGATGAGGATGAATAAACTTTATTGGTCGGAGTCGAGGTATGGCTATTAGGGCATGCGCCCAGTGCAAGGCTTCCTTCTCGGATGGTTTGGTCATGCTGGCCTTCCGTGCCCTCTCACCTGTTACCGCTCGCCTGAGAAGTGGGACCTGCTCAGCAGCTTCACGCACTCTTCATACGCAGGGTTGGGGATAGGGGTGATGATTGGGAATTGCTGGCACCCCCACAGCAGGTGGTATGGGGTGCTTTCGGGGGGTAAGAATGAGCATTCAGAGGGATATACGCTATGACAGAAGGCGTTCACAAATAGGTGAAAATAAAATATAAGGTGGAGTTTACGGAAAACACGTTGTCGACCACTTCGAATTGATGTGGTAGCTGGTGCAGCGGCTGTGGACGCCGCCTAATGTTCGCTTTTGTGCCGCTAATTACACAAGACCTGAAGACCCAGATTTCGGGCAAACAGTCAACAAATATATTGCATGCGTAAGTTGCGCAATGCAGCCGCAATCAATACTCCTACTAGTTTAATTCCCAGCGCGTTTAAGAACTTCCAATCGCTCTGGTATCAAAATTGCGAGACACATTTTTCAACTGCGCCACACTTCAACAACGTTCCGTCTTCTCTACCGCATCGCACACGAGCCCTGAGCCCATAAAAATGGTCTTGAAATCCTGGTGGAGGGACCGCCCTGATGCTCTCACGTAAGGTCAGAATCCGCAGTGAAGGGGGAGGCAACATTTTTCTTTTTGAGAATTCCGTGGACTCATAGGGCTGCTTAAGTCTGAAAAACTGCACGAATTACATTTCATTTAAAGATACACCACGCTGTATGTGTAGATCCTTAAGGTCTTTAGAAATAGTCATTTCTGTTGTGATACTGTCTTCGTCGCAACAGAGATAAATTCAGGCGTGCAATCTCCGCCGCGTAGAGGTTGCGGTTTGTCCCCTTGTGGTCGCTTTAGCAGCAGGGCATACCTCCCTGTTTGCTTGCCCTGTGGCTTACTAAGCGAAGACAATAGGCTAAAATTCCTAGCACTTTCCTTGTTTGTCAATCGAAAATTCGATGGTGCAAATGTGTTTGACGCGTGCGGTGTTCTATAGCCCGACGCGTTGGAAAAGGAACGTCCGGACGCGTGCGCTATCAGCACGTGGACACTAGCATTGCCGCATATTGTTCAAAACGTCCTTTTAACCTCACGGTTACACGTTTCATCACTGATGTACACATATTGAGTACATTATTTTGTATGAGGCACCGTTTGTGAGACCAAAACCTCACTTAGACCTCTTGGCTATACGTTATACGTCTCATCACTTCAAAACTTACTCTCGGTGGCCAAGTGCATTTCACTGAAGTGAAAGGGAGCGCAGCGTTTCCTAAACACCGCTTTAGTATACGGGAACGATTTGCGTTGGGCTCCTGTACGTTTTTTTCCCTGCCACTTTCCCCACTGTTTACTTTACGCCACGCTGAGCCAGAGCTGTGTTTGCAATTCGCCGTCACCGACACTCAATATGCCGCTAAGAAATCACGTTGTACAACTTCTTCCTTTTTGGCGCGTTTCACTGGCATTCAACAAACTTTAGAAAGTCTGAAGTTCACAAAAGATGGTTCCATTTTACTGTTCCTGAACTGTACTACTAAGGAAACCATCAGACGTGCCATCACTAATGAGATCAGCAGTAAAACGATCGTGCTATTATATGTTTGCAATGTTTGTTGCTCTTTACAAAAGAAGGAAAAGAATAAACTTTTATTACAGGACGCCGGTACATCTGGTTGACCTGGGGATACCGTGTCCTATGGCGGATCGGGGTCCTCGGATTGATCGCAACATGGATGTTCAGCGCAGGCCGAGTAAGACATTGCGTGGCCATAGACTATACTCTATTTTGCACGCGTACTGCTGCTAAATCGGTTAACAGACCATGTGATGATTCCGAAAGAGCTGAATGACAACCGCTGAATTGAACAAAATATATTCAAGCTGGCAGGCATAGGTTCTAACATTTAAATAAAACAGGACGACCTGTTAACTTTTGTAATATTCATTGTTGTCATATCATCATTGCAGTAATTAACTTCCCGCTTACCAGTAATAATTCGCACTGTTATTATAATTATAACCATCACTATCCTCTTTTGATAAGGTGATGAATGTTGGATTTTAACGTGGGCCCTATAGGAGCGTTTTGAGCGTCACGGTGCGCATTACCGCTTTTACAAGAATATTTGCTACCCGAATGCAATAACACCGGCTTGTAATGCGCGCTTGACATCGGCTTTTTGTATGCCCAGCAACGCAGCCGTCACATCACTGAGAACAACGTCTGGAAAGGGTTTATGGTAGTTGGGCTCTGATTGCAAAATCACATGCCGGCTACACTATATATAGATGCTATATGTAGGTTTCTGTTGACGGGAATGATGGTGAGATGATTTCCTCCATAAGAAATTCTTTTTTTACAAGCCTGATGTTTACTGTACGTACTGACGTAACAACTGGCGTCACAATTAATGCGACTTCCTGGCGACTTCTTTTTACCAAGGGGGCGCTATGAAGATACCACTTCAGTATACTGCAGCTTTTCCCACGATAGTGGATTTGACTGATATGCTTTCTTCGTCTTCCTGCTGATTACACTGTCATTTTATGCATTGCCTAAACACCTCCGCCCTCCTTTTTCTTAAGTAGAAACTTTACGGAGGCATGATAACCTCACTTAAGATCTCACAACTGCAATATTATCGAGCTTACACTTGCTTTTATTTGTCTAAATATTTCTCGATAATATTTTTTGTTTTATACCAAGGTTAAATAAAGCGCATACGCAACGTGAGCATGCTTCCAACGTTCCATTTTAAAAATAACAGCTGACCTTCCTGCGAGCAGTGATAAGTATAAGTAGAAGGAGGCAAGCTGGCGCTGACAGATTGAAAAGTGTAACCGGTTAGTTGGTGATTTTGTGACAAAACTGGCCGCATTTTCTGCTCCTTTTATTGCGCGAATCGCTAACTTACTACGCTGAGTGGCACTATTACAACTCCTCCTTTAAGTCCTCGACGTGAAATAGCCAAAGGGAAACAACAAGAGAAACGGATAAATAACGTAATAAAATAGCCCACACGCCACGATTAAGCTTAGGTTTTTGTTGTATTCATAACGTTAGCATGCTTGTGTAAATATCCTAACGCCGCCAAATTAACGGTCATAAAGTTGGGTTCTCGCTGCCTCCCCGATGCCAGAGCACACTTTTGCACTCTCCTTGGTGTCTCTCTGGCTGAGGCGTTGCGCTGGTTATGTCAAGGAGGGCCCGAGTTCCATGCGAGCCTCACCGATCGTTTCTCTGATGGAGGCGTAAAACCTCAATCTCCTGTGTAAAGACTTCGCCGCATGTTGAACACCCTTAGGCCGTTTATGTTAAGCCACAGCGTTTCACTTCGGCGCCTTAACACACCCTCTTCCCCAGACCAACATTTTTGGTGGGGATTGCATTGTGAGCTCA